>NC_060124.1:507349935-507949935 GCF_021461395.2 Schistocerca americana | reverse complement strand
AACAGACTCATGGTGTGGGTTCCTGTAGTCATGTCCTAGTTCATGAACCACAAGCAACGTATGAGTGGCCAAGTAAGTGGTCCCGACAGTCGGGATACCAGTTACTTTGGAATAAGGCTGGGCATCTCGGACATATTCTGAGTCGTGGTTACCTTTGTGCTCATACGGCAAAGACTACCAAATCCACCGGTTAGTCCCTCAGCCGTTAGGGGTAAAACCCAATGGGACTCGGGGCAAGTAAGGCTAGCAACCTGCTTCCCTGGTACTTTAAATATGATGCTGGCAACAATCAGAGCAAAATGCCTCGGACCTTTGTAGGTGACGGAGTCCCACCTCTAACTGACAAACCAGGGACTCCTAAGATACGACTTGGCAAACAAATGGTAATGAGATGGGGAGCTATTAATATCAATGGGGGCTACTCTTGGAAGAAGGTAGAGCTGGCAGAGGCTGCAAGTAAGATGGGGCTGGACGTTTTAGCTGTTAGTGACATTCGGGTAAGGGGTGAGAAAGAAGAAGAAGTAGTGGGAGAATACAAGGTCTACTTGTCAGGAGTCAAAGCAGGAATAGCACAATGGGGTGTAGGGCTTTACATCAGGAAAGAAATGGAACCCAGCGTAGTTGCAATAAGGTATGTAAACGAACGACTGATGTGGATAGATTTGACAGTGTCTAGCAAGAAAATTAGGATTGTGTCAGTATATTCGCATTGTGAAGGGACTGATCAAGATAAGATGGATAGTTTTTATGAGGCACTCAGTGATGTAGTTGTTAGAGTAAAGGACAAGGACAGTGTTCTGCTCATGGGTGATTTTAACGCCAGGATTGGAGATCGAACAGAAGGGTATGAAAAGGTTACGGGTAAATTTGGAGAGGATATGGAGGCCAACAGGAACGGGCAGCAACTCTTGGATTTCTGTGCCAGTATGGGCTTAGTAATCACAAACTCCTTTTTTAAACATAAGAACATTCACCGGTATACTTGGGAAAGCAGGGGAACCAGATCTGTCATTGACTATATAATAACAGATCAGGAATTCAGGAAGGCTGTGAGGGACACACGTGTATTCAGGGGATTCTTTGATGACACTGATCATTATTTAATCTGCAGTGAAATTGGGATTGCGAGGCCGAAAGTGCAGGAGGTCAGGTCCATATGTAGGAGGATAAGAGTGGAGAAACTTCAGGATAAGGAAATCAGGCACAAGTACATAACAGCGATCTCAGAAAGGTACCAGTTAGTTGAATGTAGTCAATTACAGTCATTGGAAAAGGAATGGACAAGGTACAGGGACACAGTACTAGAAATGGCTAAAGAATGTCTTGGAACAGTAGTGTGTAAAAGTAGGAGGAAGCAAACAGCTTGGTGGAATGACACAGTCAAGGCAGCCTGTAAAAGGAAAAAGAAGGCGTATAAAAAATGGCTACATACTAGAACTCAGGTAGACAGAGAAAGTTATGTTGAAGAAAGAAACAAAGCCAAACAGATAATTGCAGCATCCAAGAAGAGATCTTGGGAAGACTTTGGAAACAGGTTGGAGACATTGGGTCAAGCTGCTGGAAAACCATTCTGGAGTGTAATTAGCAGTCTTCGAAAGGCAGGTAAGAAGGAAATGACGAGTATTTTGGACAGGTCAGGAAAACTGCTGGTGAATCCTATGGATGCCTTGGGCAGATGGAGGGAATATTTTGAAGAGTTGCTCAATGTAGGTGAAAGTACGATCAGTAATGTTTCAGATTTCGAGGTAGAATGGGATAGGAATGATGATGGAAATAGGATCACGTTTGAGGAAGTGGAGAAAATGGTCAATAAATTGCAGTGCAATAAAGCAGCTGGGGTGGATGAAATTAAGTCGGAACTCATCAAGTACAGTGGAATGTCAGGTCTTAAATGGCTACACAGGATAATTGAAATGGCCTGGGAGTCGGGACAGGTTCCATCAGACTGGACAAAAGCAGTAATCACACCAATCTTTAAACATGGAAACAGAAAAGATTGTAACAACTACAGAGGTATCTCTTTAATCAGCGTTGTGGGTAAAATCTTCTCAGGTATTGTTGAAAGGAAAGTGCGAGTATTAGTTGAGGAGCAATTGGATGAAAATCAGTGTGGGTTTAGGCCTCTTAGAGGTTGTCAGGACCAGATCTTTAGCTTACGACAAATAATGGAGAAGTGTTATGAGTGGAACAGGGAATTGTATCTATGCTTTATAGATCTAGAAAAGGCATATGACCGGGTTCCTAGGAGGAAGTTATTGTCTATTCTACGAGATTATGGAATAGGAGGCAAACTTTTGCAAGCAATTAAAGGTCTTTACATGGATAGTCAGGCAGCAGTTAGAGTTGACGGTAAACTGAGTTCATGGTTCAGAG
This sequence comes from Schistocerca americana, assembly GCF_021461395.2. Lineage (NCBI taxonomy): Eukaryota > Metazoa > Arthropoda > Insecta > Orthoptera > Acrididae > Schistocerca > Schistocerca americana. Next base: position 507,947,562 of record NC_060124.1, on the reverse strand, counting down.
TAGTTTCAGGGGTAAGACAAGGCTGCAACCTGTCTCCACTGTTGTTCATATTATTTATGGATCATATGTTGAAAACAATAGACTGGCTGGGTGAGATTAAGATATGTGAACACAAAATAAGCAGTCTTGCATATGCGGATGTTGTGATGGCAGATTCGATTGAAAGTTTGCAGAGTAATATTTCAGAGCTAGATCAGAAATGTAAGGACTATGGTATGAAGATTAGCATCTCCAAAACGAAAGTAATGTCAGTGGGAAAGATATATAAACGGATTGAGTGCCAAATAGGAGGAACAAAGTTAGAACAGGTGGACGGTTTCAAGTACTTAGGATGGATATTCTCACAGGATGGCAACATAGTGCTGGAAGCGAGGTGTAGCAAGGCTAATGCAGTGAGCGCTCAGCTACGATCTACTCTCTTCTGCAAGAAGGAAGTCAGTACCAAGACTAAGTTATCTGTGCACCGTTCAATCTTTCGAGCAACTTTGTTGTACGGGAGCGAAAGGTGGGTGGATTCAGGTTACCTTATCAATAAAGTTGAGGTTACGGATATGAAAGTAGCTAGGATGATTGCAGGTACTAGTAGATGGGAACAATGGCAAGAGGGTGTCCACAATTAGGAAATCAAAGAAAAACTGGGAATGAACTCTATAGATGTAGCAGTCAGGGCGAACAGGCTTAGATGGTGGGGTCATGTTACACGCATGGGAGAAGCAAGGTTACCCAAGAGACGCATGGGTTCAGCAGTAGAGGGTAGGAGGAGTCGGGGCAGACCAAGGAGAAGGTACCTGGATTCGGTTAAGAATGATTTTGAAGTAATAGGTTTAACATCAGAAGAGGCACCAATGTTAGCACTGAATAGGGGATCATGGCGGAATTTTATAAGGGGGGCTATGCTCCAGACTGAACGCTGAAAGGCATAATCAGTCTTAAATGATGATGATGATGATGATGATGATGAGCAACAGACTTTTATGTGTGTAAAAGGCATGTCATTGTTTTGCACAGTATGAACAATATCAAGTCCTATTGGCCTGTATTCCATAAATGATGATTTTGACATTTAATTAAATCAATAAATGTTGCAAGAATGAAAATTTAAAATATTTCTGAATTTGAAAGTCCGGATTGTTTCTAGGTAATGGTACTCGTCAAACCAAATTTGAATAACTGCAATAGATGGAATTTTGAAGTTAGTATTTGTAAGAACTACGGGAGAGATAAACTGCCATTTTCTGTAGTTTCTTTTTTACTTACCCATCTTGATTAATTTTGTTTACTTACTGTGACTGTTTGTATCGATGTGTGCATTGTCGTATTCGAGCTTTGCTACAGCGTTTTATTGATTATTTCAAGATATTAATATTTCAATGAAAGAATGTTGTTAATGATTTTTGTGTAGTTGAAAAGTTATGGCCGTTAAAATTCGTGGGAGTAAGAGTTACGGTGAGATCACGGTGTGTTATTCTAACCGTCTTGTGCACTGCAGTTATTCATTCATTTATTGTTCTAGTAGCCATTCAGTAATTGTAAATTTCACTATTCTAAGTTTTGATTTAACTAACGATTTTGATCCCCACGCACAAAATTTGCTTTTGCAAGAGTAGTAATTGAGGTCCGCCGAACATATATAACTAAGTATTATGTGAATGTAATTCTATTCATAAATAATCGGTTCAAAGACACATTCTACGCTTTAGCACTGAAGACTGTGATCCTTCATTATTTTATTAGTATTGCCCTGAAATACAAATAATATTCAATCAATCGAACGATTGCGGCGATTAGTTGTATCTTTCAATATCCTTTTAGTTAACATACTTGATAATTGACACACTGCCGAGTTGCTGGGTATAAGAAGCCAGGAGAAAATTAGTGACGCAGAACCAAGTGGGAAAATCACATGTTGACATATCAGGGCCTCCTTTAAGGGGTAATTCTTTGAGGGGTCAAACGCGTGACAATTGTAAGGTGACAGGTGTAGACTGTAAGACAGATGACGGAGCACCTCCCACTGTAAAAAACGGAGTGTGTCGTCTTTTACAACGGCAGTGTCCAGCCGTGTGTTATAGAGAAGACAAATCATATGTTGTTATAATCTGCCTCACCGATTGAAGTTCAGTCAACGGAAGAAAATTAGGAAAAAAACCGTGTATTAGCAAATTGAACCTATAATATTGTACACGTCTTGCCTACTACGTGTAGTGTTAATTATGATTATGGAATCAAAGATTAGATTCAGTGACGAAACATTTGGTCAGTTAACGATAGTAAGTGATTCCAGATCTGAAAGAATATTCGTTGAGTCAAACACATGCGTCTGTATCGAATTATACCGGAAGAGCAATCAGATTCTGTAATAATACAGGGTGTTTCAAAACGGACATACCGGTTTTAAGGCGTTGTAGCATTTATTACGTTCAACTTACAATTGTAAGTAATACATCAAATGAAAGAACAATTCAGTTTTGTTTGTATACCTGTGCGCAATGGGAAGAGTACGGAATGACAAAGAGTGACTGAAAATCATGTTAAACTAGTTCGAGTCTTTTACGCTTAGCCCCAAGAAATGTCCCCGAGGAAAGTTATTGGGCTTTTCCTTATCGGTGAACCAACTGTAACTGGTGTTTCTTCTCTTGATGTGCTACACCTATGGCCCGTGCCTCAATGGGAAGAAGCTGAACAACACATCTTTATTTGGGAGCAGTATGGTGCGCCGCCACACTGGCATAACTGAGTACGCGACTGGTTAAACGACGTTGTATCCGACCGGTGGATTGGGCGCATGGGGCCTGTTGACACAGCGTTTTATACATGACCTCCACGTTCACGCACGATCTGACGCGATCATGTGTATGTGCCTCGGATACCAGCTGATGTACTGTATCTGACTTTAGAAAGAGTGTTATTGCAACAGTGACTCCTGACACATTGATCAAGGTTTCGGAACAACTTGTCTATCGGCTCGATGTGTGATCAGTATTCACACCGAATAATTGTAAGAAAAACTGTTTGTGTTTCTCTTTCATTTGGTGTATTGTTTATAATTGTCAGGTGAATGTCATATGTGCTACAAAGCCTTAAAACTCGTATACAGTAGCACCCCTCTAATCCGTCACCTTCGGGACCGGGATCATGGTCGGAACGAAAAAAAGGTCGGATTATCCGAAAAATTTAATATTTATTGCAAAAAATAAAAAAGACATTTAGTACAAAAAAAATAAACGATTTAAGAACTGAAAGATATCTACAGTAATATAAAAAGATGTTTTTTACACAGTGTTAAACAATATATTAACTAAAAAACGTCTACACACACTATAACATGTATTCGTTTTAAAAGGAAAAAAGACAAACAAATTACAGTACTGTACTTAATAACGTATAAACAATATATACTGTAAACTAAAAAATGTTTATAGCACTGTATATAAAAGAGAATTTTTTTACAAAGAAATAAACTACTGTATGTATAAACTAAGAAATGATTATACTGTATGCATTGTTTTTACATTAAAAACGGAAACAAATTACTTGGAAAAAAAGTCAGTGATACATTTTTGTTTGGCAGATGTTATTCTAGATTTAGCTGCAGTGTCCTTCCATTTTTTTATCCACAAAACATCCATTGGGGTTGAGGTTTGATTCTGCTCGACGTATTGAAAGGCGATGTCAAAAGCGTTCTTTGCATCGTTGTGTGAAATCCGGGTGGGGGGTCCGTCTTCGCCGTCCCAGTTCTCATTCACAGTTTCCTGGCTATCAGAGGCAACAATCTGGTCGTCATTGAGATCTTCAGAAGTGTCACAGTCTTTGTCACATTCGTTGATCTACTCTTCAGCTTCAATGGCAGTGACGTTCGGCTCCAGAGTTTGTAGATCTTTAACGATTTCCAGTGCGTCGTTGTTTTGCTCATCTTCGGTATGCTCCATTTTCAGTCATAAGTTGTGGCCAAAGCTTACGCCACGATTTCCGCAGTGTGTCAGGTTTCAGTTCATCCCGCGCTGCAGCGATTATGTAGATAGCATCTTTGATGTTCAGAGATTTCATTGCCTCAAATAAGTTAAGACCTCCTTCAGATTTTTCCAAGATTGAGCTGATATACTTCCTGCGATATCGCCTTTTTAACCATTCGATAACGCCCTGATCCATTGGTTGGAGGGGACTGATGACCTCAGAAGTTAAGTCTCATAGTGCTCAGAGCCATTTGAACCATTTGAGCCATTGGTTGGATAAGTGAGGTCACATTAGAAGACAGAAAGAGAGCTTTTATGTCTTTATGTCCCCTTTCAACAAATCTTTCTCAGATGGTGCGTTATCAACAGCAGTAGAGCACGAACAGGCAGATTTTTTTGCTTCAAGTCTTTTTAGACCGATGGCACAAACTCGTCGAAAAACCAGGATTTAAAAAGGTTGCAGTTCATCCAAGCAGATTTTTGATTGCGGTAATAAACTGACAAGGAAGATAAGTTTATATTTTTGAATGCTCTGGGCTTGTTAGATTTGACAATGACGAACAAGGGGAGCTTGTGTGTAGCATCTGCGTTGCTACAAGGAATGACTGCTATTCTATCTTTTATAAGTTTCGTTGCTACCACGGATTCATTTGAAGCTGCGAGCGATTTTGTTGGCAAAATTTTAAAGTTCAGCCCTGTCTCGTCGATGTTATACACTTGGCAGGGTAACAGTTCATTTTCTTCTACAATTTCTTGAAACTTAACAGAAAACTCCTTAGCAGCTGCGGCATCGGCAGATAGTTTTTCACCGGAAATGGAAACAAATCGGACAACATGCTGAGTTTTCCAGCCATCAATCCAGCCTTCACTGGCAGCAAATTTACTTTCGGCTTCCAGTTTTTTTGCGCAAAACTATTGCTTTTTCTTTGAGAATTGGCTCGGATATTGGAGTTCCTTTCCTTCTTACTTGACAAAACCACATCCACAATGCGTTATCAAGCAGTTCAAGTTTAGGCTTTTGAATATTTTCACCATCAATCATAACTGTATAGGATTCAATGTCTTTGCGATTCTTCCTCCAATCCTTAATTGTCGTAACACCTGCATTCAGTTCTTTTGCAATTTTTTGGAGCGATTCTCCTTCGTCCAGTCTTTGTAGCACTGCTAATTTTTCATTTCGTGAAAGAGTTGTGTTTACGTTTGAATTCGGACATGCTGCCGGCCGCTGGTGGCCGAGCGGTTCTGGCGCTACAGTCTGGAACCGAGCGACCGCTACGGTCGCAGGTTCGAATCCTGCCTCGGGCATGGATGTGTGTGTTGTCCTTAGGTTAGTTAGGATTAAGTAGTTCTAAGTTCTAGGGGACTGATGAACTCAGCAGTTCAGTCCCATAGTGCTCAGAGCCATTTGAACCATTTTTTTCAGACATGCTGAAAAACAGACAACTGTACACACAATGAATCTACAGTAATAAGTACTGTATAGAAGACGAAATAAAGCAAACAACGACGTTTTTTAATCCCAACAGAGGTTAAAACTGCACAATAACGTACAGTATAACAATATGCACAGCGATAGACACCACAACAATGGCCCGACAGGCGTCCAGTCAGTGACAAGTCGGCACAGGCTCGCGAGACTGAGCATGGTCGGACTAACCCGAGTGACGGACCATCCAACGTCGGATTAGAGGGGTTCTACTGTATTCATTTTGAAACACCCTGTATATTTGGGCTTTACTCACTCAGCAAAGAGGCCATCTTTAATAAGGACAAATACAGGGTTATTACAAATGATTGAAGCGATTTCACAGCTCTACAATAACTTTATTATTTGAGATATTTTCACAATGCTTTGCACACACATACAAAAACTCAAAAAGTTTTTTTAGGCATTCACAAATCTTCGATATGTGCCCCTTTAGTGATTCGGCACACATCAAGCCGATAATCAAGTTCCTCCCACACTCGGCGCAGCATGTCCCCATCAATGAGTTCGAAAGCATCGTTGATGCGAGCTCGCAATTCTGGCACGTTTCTTGATATAGGAGGTTTAAACACTGAATCTTTCACATAACCCCACAGAAAGAAATCGCATGGGGTTAAGTCGGGAGAGCGTGGAGGCCATGACATGAATTGCTGATTATGATCTCCAGCACGACCGATCCATCGGTTTTCCAATCTCCTGTTTAAGAAATGCCGAACATCATGATGGAAGTGGGGTGGAGCACCATCCTGTTGAAAAATGAAGTCGGCGCTGTCGGTCTCCAGTTGTGGCATGAGCCGATTTTCCAGCATGTCCAGATACACGTGTCCTGTAACGTTTTTTTCGCAGAAGAAAAAGGGGCCGTAAACTTTGAACCGTAAGATTGCACAAAACACGTTAACTTTTGGTGAATTGCGAATTTGCTGCACGAATGCGTGAGGATTCTCTACCGCCCAGATTCGCACATTGTGTCTGTTCACTTCACCATTAAGAAAAAATGTTGCTTCATCACTGAAAACAAGTTTCGCACTGAACGCATCCTCTTCCATGAGCTGTTGCAACAGCGCCGAAAATTCAAAGCGTTTGACTTTGTCATCGGGTGTCAGGGCTTGTAGCAATTGTAAACGGTAAGGCTTCTGCTTTAGCCTTTTCCGTAAGATTTTCCAAACCGTCGGCTGTGGTACGTTTAGCTCCCTGCTTGCTTTATTCGTCCACTTCCGCGGGCTACGCGTGAAACTTGCCCGCACGCGTTCAACCGTTTCTTCGCTCACTGCAGGCCGACCCGTTGGTTTCTGCTTACAGAGGCATCCAGAAGCTTTAAACTGCGCTTACCATCGCCGAATGGAGTTAGCAGTTGGTGGATCTTTGTTGAACTTCGTCCAGAAGTGTCGTTGCACTGTTATGACTGACTGATGTGAGTGCATTTCAAGCACGACATACTCTTTCTCGGCTCCTGTCGCCATTTTGTGTCACTGCGCTCTCGAGCGCTCTGGCGGCAGAAACCTGAAGTGCGGCTTCAGCCGAACAAAACTTTATGAGTTTTTCTACGTATCTGTAGTGTGTCGTGACCATATGTCAATGAATGGAGCTACACAAAATTTAATTTCCAGAGCCCATACAAGCATTAAGAACACGCTCTTTGATTTAGTTTAAATGAATGTTGAAATTCTGCTTTCGCAGCAAGTTTTTAACTTCAGGTATTTCTCACGCCTCATTACCTTGATGGGAATATTCCTCTCCAGAGCGCGTCGTACTGCCCCCTGTTTTATCACGACTGACTTTTTAATTATTTCACACTAATTCGATAAAATTTACGAGAGGCAGAAAAGTGACGAATGCAGGAAGACTATCTCTTTCCCTGCAAGTCGCCCCGATGGTCTGCTGCGACCACGCGGATCTCCAGACAGTGGCCTATTGTGGTCGCCGACACGACACAGCACTAGGGACGGTGCCTGCCTTGCCGGCACCCCTCACCCCCTGTCTGGGGACTATTATTTGCAATCGCATATTAATCACATTGGCAGCGCTACAGAGGAGGGGGCGCAATATCGTATCTGGCCGCGCCATACAAATTCCGCCTGCAACCTGTCAGCGGAGACCTTCTGATTAATGGCCGCACACCGCCGCCGCCGAGTGTGACGATTTTACGTCGCCGCCGTGTCAGCCGAAGAAGGGGGACTTCCTTTCCTGGCGCCGGCTTTGCTTGTCACGTATTGGACTGAGAGAGACACGTGATGCGGCTGTCAGGCTAACTGACGAGACACGAGATCCTTTCACATTCCGTCTGCGCTGCGGGACATGAGCTCACATTTGGTGTACATGAAACGAGATAACGTCTCGACTCAAGCTTGAAGGAACTATTCCCGTTATCGGGATCACTGTAAGGGTGGCCGATGGCATTCACATTTATTATAGGCATTGGTTCCACCAGTGTTCTACAAAACACGAATTATTCCTGTCTTGTTTTGTTGCCCAAACATGTTTCAGCACGATTTGTAAGTGGTACGGCAAATTAAATAGCGGCATTGGTTAAGAAGTGGAAGTGACTGGGGGTTGTGTGAGAGTATACGTTTCTTAGCAGAATAACAATTTCCGAGCGGTCTAAGGCGCTGTAGCAGTTAAGTCCCATAACATTTCACATACATTTGAACATTTTTTGAGAATAGCAATTTACTGACGTCAGCACAGAAAAGCATTTCCAAACAAGGAAATTACGGTAATCATTACACCTCAACAGAAAGTTTGTCAAATGGTTTAGCAATGAATAGAGCAAAACCTGTAGTGCGAGAAAAACTTACGTCAATGATTCAAAGAGCAACTATTATAAAAGCGTCCTTAATAGATGCATAATGAATAGAAATATTTTTGCAAGTGATATGGCAGTGCCTATTACACATATAACTGTAATTAAAAGCTTACTTAATTATCTCACCATAAACAGTGCACAAACGTATGAGTGAAAGTCGGTGCATATGATAGTATAGCTATACGCCCGAGTTTTGCAACGGAGATTAATGAAGGGCATTTGCATACCGTCGCTTTTTAGGGTTCCATAGCTCAGTCGGTCAAAATACAACCCTTACTGGATCAAAAAAATGGTTCAAATGACTCTGAGCACTATGGGTCGTAACTTCTGAGGTCATCAGTCCCCTAGAACTTAGAACTACTTAAACCTAACTAACCTAAGGACATCACACACATCCATGCCCGAGGCAGGATTCGAACCTGCAACTGTAGCGGTCGCGTGGTTCCATCTGTAGCGCCTAGAACCGCTCGGCCACCCCGGCCGGCTCCTTACGGGATCATTTCTCAATAAATTCGCTTTTTCTAGTCAAGAGGTGAATACAAATGAAACATGCCAAAAGAAGCAGTTTCGTTAAGTTTTTGATAGAAAAAGCGAAGTCGGTAAATTCGTATACCGTGGGCAAGTAAATTCAATGTTAGTTTGTTCTCGTAAAGATAAGTCTGCAGCAATAAATTCGGTCGCTGATGTAAAACACCGAAAATTGGCAAACAAGACTAACAATGCCATTTATAGGTTCTTTGGTGCAATACGAAACTAAAGGGCCATCCATTGGTTCTTTGGTGTAATACACCGTCACTAAGGTAAACATCCTAACTACGTATCTGACCAGTCTCCTAACTCTTAAAACTTCCAATTGCGTTATCCTTTTCTCCCGTGATTCTATTTTGATGAAATAAATCCTGTGGGTCGCACCAAATTACGCTTAAGTTACCTGTGAAAATCACATGAATACTCGTCTAGTAGTTTCGGAGATCAGCTTGTTCAAACAGACAAACAACACATGCGACAATTTTACAGTTTTATTAATAGTGCAAAGGAAGAAGAAGATATACCAATAATTAAAATATTTCTTAATGAACCCACAATGAACACAGCAAAATTTACTGAGAGCAAAGCCAAAATTAATGATAACAAAAAAAAAAAACAGCAGAATTAAATTAGACTTTAAAACCAAGACCACACATAATAATCGAGTTCTTTGTTGACATTATGAACTAATAACTTGAAGTAATAACAGAGGTATCACTATTAGATTAATTTACCTAAAACAAATTTATCTTTCACGTGACAGTGACCAGCTGCATATCATACAAAAAATCTGCTGCACCCAATACTACTGCAAAACCGACACGAAATAATGTAAGCCAAGAGACTCATAACCAGGTGTAAGAACGTGGTCAACATTGTACAGAATCCTTGCCCATGGATACTACGTAGCACTGGTGCCTGTTCTATTTCCTATGTTCTATATTTCCTATGTACAACCAACTCTCATTGGCTCTTGGGGAACCCTTTATCCAAGACACAGCTTAAGACACCATTACGGAGAGCAGCGCGCTTCGTTACAGGATCATTTAGTAATCGCGAAAGCGTTACGGAGATGATAGATAAACTCCAGTGGAAGACTCTGCAGGAGACACACTCAGTAGCTCGGTACGGGCTTTTGTTGAAGTTTCGAGAACATACCTTCACAGAAGAGTCAAGCAGTATATTTCTCCCTCTTACGTATATCTCGCGAAGAGACCATGAGGATAAAATCAGAGAGATTAGAGCCCACACAGAGGCATATCGACAATTCTTCTTTCCACGAACAATACGAGACTGGAATAGGAGGGAGAACCGACGGAGGTACTCAAGGTACCCTCCGCCGCACACCGTCAGGTGACTTGCGGAGTATGGATGTAGATGTAGATTACTATCCATGCTCTCTGAGAACAAACTTGCCGGGCACGAAGGCAACATCAACCAGCCCATCCTCCTTGTACTCGGTTCCTATCTCGTATTGTCAGCCAGCAAACGCTACTCCCCTCAAGAGGTTAGCGCCCCTAGTCCTGGCTCTTCCACTGCTGCCCGTCATGCTGAATGCAAGATGGACCTCTTGTGAACCAAGACCATACTGCACGGCACATCTTCCATGCATTCGGTGCCGCTGTTCTTGTGTTGTGTCAGTCTTCCGCCGCCCACACTCGTGGCTCCAAGTTCCTACTGTTCACCACTAGATCCCAGAAACAGGTCACTAGGGAACCAAAACACCGGACAGCGTGCCGAAAATAGTTCGAAGTCGCTCTCGATTTATTGTCAGCCTACAGTTGCCCATCATCTTCCCCAGCGCTATCTCCAAGTTCTGGCTGGTCACCTGGCACACACAAATTCTGATGACATTCCCTCTATGAGTTCGACACCACCCTCGGTGTGTTGTCAATCTGCAGCCGCCCATCGTCTTCCCCACTGCTGTTCCATGTTCTGGCTGGTCTGCTGGCACACATAAAATTCATGAACCAACATCTCGAGTACCAAGACCGCACCAGATGACACGCCCTCCATGCATTTAACGCCATTCTTGGTGTGTTGTCAGCCAGCAGCCGGCTATCTTTTCTCTGGTGTTGACTCCAAGTTCCAGCTGGTCTGTTGGCGCATGCAAAACTCAGGAACCAACTATGCAGTAACCGAGACAGCACCAGTTGGCTCGCCCGCAATGCATTCGATTCCAGTCTAAGAGTGTTTCCAGCATCGAGCCTCCCCAGTGCTGGCTCCTAGTTCCGGCTGGTTCATTGCCACAAACGAGACTCTTCGAGAGTTGCCCTGCTCGCCTGCTCCTCGACAGCACTGGCGCTGACCGCGGCTGCCTCGTTGCGCCGCGCGCAGCAGCGACCTGATGACTCTAGTCTTGGCGCCACCTGCCGGGCAGGGTGAGACTCGAACTGTGCCTAGAAATCACAGCACACAAGTATTCGCGTGATGTTATCGCACCGTGAATTACAGTGGATACTGTTTTTATTTCAATAATTTCTGTGACTGTCCGTAAGAACATCATCCTGTGTCGGCCGACTAGTTACAAACGAGTTAATGAAGGGTCTTCTACAACGCAGCTAACTTTCAGTCTGATAAACCATGTCTTAAATGCACTGGACAACCACAGAAATATCTCAGGTTTATGCTTGGACCAAACAAAAGCTTTTGATGTCATTGATCATTCTGTACTCCTGAGGAAGCTTGAATGGTATGGTGTAAGAGGTGTGCCAAATCAGTGGATTAAATCATATTTGGAATACCGCTCTTAGGTAACTGAAATTAAGTACATGGAAGGAAATTAACTCCAGATACACCTTTCAGAACCATGTGGACTAAGTCATGGTGTTCCATTGGGCTCCATTTCAGGTCCTTTTCTTTTTTTGGTCTACATTAACGATTTCCCATCACACACTAGGGATTCTGAATCACTAGGGTTTGCAGATGACACCAGTCTATTGATTGAAGGGAATAAAGAAGAAAATCTTACTGCATCTACAAAATATATTACAAAAGCAGTGTTTGAATAGTTTACCAGAAACAGGCTAATAGTTAATCCCCAAAAGAACGGTACTCATGAATTTCCACACTGATCAAAATAAAAATCAGGCACAACCTGTAATATGCATAGACAACCAAAACATTAGTGCTCCCAATGAAACCACATTCCTTGGGATTCATATCCAGGAAAATCTTAAATGGAGCACTCATATTACATCACTAAATTCAAAAGTAGCAAAAATGAGCTCTGGAGTAAGAATTCTCTGCAACGATACTAGTGCAGAAACAGTTAGGGCTGTATACTTTGCTCGTGTACATTCAATACTGAAGTATGGTATCATTTTCTGGGGAAATGTACACCAGGCCATAACAGTTTTCAGGAAACAAAGGGCAATTATAAGAATAATGAAGCAAGTGAGCAGCAGAAAACCAGGCAAACCTTTCTTTAAAGACCTACAGAGCCTACCCCTTCCCTGCATTTATATACTGGAAGTAGTCATGCATGTCAAAAAAAGCATACTGAGAAAAGAAAACCTTTTTCCTCAAAACAAAAGTGTCCATGATTACAGTACCAGGTCAGACAGTGACATACATGTTAATCATTGTAACACCACATTATGCCAAAAAGGTGTATATCATGCAGGAACAAAACTTTACAACAGATTACCAAGTCATATAAAATCTCTTCCTGAACTACAAAGCTTTAAAAAGTCTGTGACAGCCTACCTTCTGAAAAACTGCTACTATTCAATCTCACAGTATCTTATGCAAGAAAGAATGTAATTTGTGTATTTAACTGTAGGAAATAAGTTATAAATATACAGTATTTCAAAAATTTGTAATTATTAACTGTAAAATAGAGGTTATGTAGGAGTAGGTTTAATAATGAATAAAAAAATAGGCGCGAGGGTAAGCTATTACAAACAGCGTAGTGAACGCATTATTGTGGCCAAGATAGACACGAAGACCACGCCCACTACAGTAGTACAAGTTTATATGCCAACTAGCTCTGCAGATGATGAAGAAAGTGATGAAATGTATGATGAGATAAAAGAAATTATTCAGATAGTGAAGGGAGACGAAAATTTAATAGTCATGGGTGACTGGAATTCGAGTGTAGGAAAAGGGAGAGAAGGAAACATAGCAGGTGAATATGGATTGGGGCTAAGAAATGAAAGAGGAAGCCGTCTGGTAGAATTTTGCACAGAGCATAACTTAATCATAGCTAACACTTGGTTCAAGAATCACAAAAGAAGGTTGTATACATGGAAGAATCCCGGAGATACTAAAAGGTATCAGATAGATTATATAATGGTAAGACAGAGATTTAGGAACCAGGTTTTAAATTGTAAGACATTTCCAGGAGCAGATGTGGACTCTGACCACAATCTATTGGTTATGAACTGCAGACTAAAATTGAAGAAACTGCAAAAAGGTGGGAATTTAAGGAGATGGGACCTGGATAAACTGACTAAACCAGAGGTTGTACAGATTTTCAGGGAGAGCATAAGGTAACAATTGACAGCAGTGGGGGAAAAAGTACAGTAGAAGAAGAATGGGTGGCTCTGAGGGGTGAAGTAGTGAAGGCAGCAGAGGATCAAGTAGATAAAAAGACGAGGGCTAGTTCAAATCCTTGGGTAACAGAAGAAATATTGAATTTAATTGATGAAAGGAGAAAATATAATGCAGTCACGCTTCATCAAGAAAAACGACTATTTCAGGATCAGCCTCTCGATCATGCACAGACTGACTTAGGGAACACTATCTGAATTGGTCAGTTGTTTCACTACCGTTACATTGCAAGGTTTCTGTTTCAGTTTGTGAGCATTTCCGTCATTAGACGCTGCTGTCAACTCGAACTGAAATCAGGATCAGGTTACCTTCCACTCACAAGGCTGTTGCACTCAGCGACTGTTATATTGACTTGTAAATAATAGATTTCAGCTATTAGTCCTCCTTTTTATATTTTATTGGCAGATCTAGATTTCAGCTAGCCATTCTCAATGCAATATCATTTTTGATCAATGCACGTGACGCCTGTTGGTCGGGTTCCAATGAACTGTGGATGAGGCCCGACCAACAGGCGTCTGAGAAGCACCGAGGCAAGGCGCGTGACAGGCCGGGTCTCGCCCCGCACACAGCCCGCACACGCTACACATGCAATGTTTGGCACACAGTGGCCTGCCCTCACATAAACTGTGTTCTAGAGTAGACTCTCTACAAGACTGTGGATTTCGTACTAGCCATTTCGAGATTTCGTTTCCGAACTCAGTTGGTTCGGCTTAAATAAGGGAATTCCTTCAGAGTTTTCAGGTGGCGCCTCAAGTTTGGTTAGGGGCTGTTACTGACATAAATAGCTGGGCTTGCGGTTATGGAGTTGTTTCCACTGTGGGTGTTGGAAGTTAATGTTGTAAGGCCCAATTATAAGAAATTTCTTGACACAAGTTTTACCTTGGTGCTTTCTGTATTAAAGTGATATAATGTTCTGAACCACAGTGGCAGCATGGGAGTGTGGCATAAAGATTTTATGTATTGTACCGCATACTCTAGAACTCCCGCCGCCTTGATCCCCCTCATCCTCTCGTTGCTCCTCTCCTCTCCTACCCCTGCCCTGTGCCGCACCTTCACTGTTGTGTCCCCCCTACCCTACATCTCTACACCCTTCATCTCCTTTCCCAAGGTGGCTTCCGTCAACTCCTCCTCCTGGATGATGCCCTCTCTCCCTCTATTTATCCCTCCTATCAACTCTGATCCTTATCTCCCCCTCCTTTCCTCTGTCCTTTCCCTGGGCTCCCTCTTCCCCCCCTTCCATCCTCTATTTTCCCCGCCTGCCCTCTCTCTGCCACCCTTCTCCCTCCCCCCCCCTCCCGAGTCCTTTTGCAGCCACCTCCTGTGCCTTATCCCACTCCCTCTCTCTGCCCAGCCCTCCCCCCCTCTTATGAGTCCTCGTCCTCTGTCAGCTCCTTCCCCCCCTCCCCCACTTCGTTTTTCCTCTCCTTCCCCCCTTTTCTTTCCCATCATCTGTCCAGGTTCCCCCCGTCTGCCCTCGGCTGTGGTGTGTCATATTTGTGCCAACTTTTTAGTGCAGTGTTCAAGTGAGTGTTCAGTGTTGCGCATCTTTCCATAGTATTGCGACCAGAAATCATGCTGTTGCTGGGTGTGATTTTTATATCTCTTGCGAACAGAAATCAGACTGTCGCCATGCTTTTTGTCTGTCTATTATTTTAACTGTCTGCTTCCTGTGTATTTTATTAGCATCACCAATCCTTTGGTTTATGTTTTAAGTTCCACAATTTCCCTCCATTTTGCCATTTAAGTCACCGATTTTATTGCCTGCTTTTATTATTTATTGTCTTTATTTTTTTAAAACAAATTCTGTAGGCTGAAGAGCGGTGTACTAAGCTGCTGCCAGCCCGATCCCTTCAGGGAGAATCAAAACTCAATAAAGGAAAAAAAACGGGGGGGGGGGGGGTTGCCTTTTGGGTTTTATAATGTAAGTGGGGATCCCATAATAGCAATTCAATGGGGTATAGTTTTAAGTTATTTTATTGGTATGCTTACTAAATGTTCAGCCTGGATGTGAGTGAATTTTATTTTAAGGCATGTACAGGGTGGATTTTTTTTATCTCAAGACGAGAAAATATCTCAACAACTGTGCAACGCATTAAACAACGGAAAAATAAGTGATAAATATTTTTAACAATGCTATCTGGAGACGGCAATGTTAACCTCCTGCCCCTGCGTCACTGCTTGGCGGAGGGCAGCTTTGGAATCTTAACTAGGAACAGCCCATTTTTACTGTAGAATCGGATTGCTCGGAAAACAACATAAATTTTGTATGACAGATGGTGCTGTAATCGACAAATGAAACATCTGAGTTCCAAAACGATATCATCTCGAGAAACAAGCACTGGATTGAAAATATGAAAACAGACGTGTATGGCAAACGACACAGTATTTTGTATTTTTCTGTCTGAAACAGTTGTGAAACATTTGTTCATTCATTATTCAGCTTGATCTCATTGCGTGCACATCGTCCTTCATTTCTCTAATATTTTCCTTCATTACCTGAGTGTGTCAATAATTAGTATATAGGTTATGACAATAGAAGAGAAAATTATGCTCAAAGTTTTCCAAACAAGGTGCGATCACGAGCCTCAATCTGCAGGGTTATTCGACTGTTCTACACCAAGGGAACTATAGAACCATATAAAAGGAACCGTCGAAGAACAGTTACTGGAGAGATTTATGGACCTGCGATATTAGCTGCAGTGAATAACTACCCTCACATTAGCGGTAGGCAATTAAGTTGTGAATCGAGAATTACACTACGGTTTGCCGAATTTTGAAAAGTAGACATTATCACCGGTTTCATATTTCCACAAACGAGTAACAGTTTGCCAGCGGTCGCTTCAGCAAATACAGCAGTTTGTTTGCTCGAGTATTGTTCCCTGATCAGGTGAGCTCCACGAACCACTCTCGATACGCTTAATCGACACAACATGCGCTAATGGAATGTAGAAAACTCATATTGGTTACGCCAAGTTGAACATTACTGTCTGTGGATTGTGAGTGTTTGGTGTGAAATAATTGGTGACAAACTCATTGGTTCATTCTTTATCAATCGCACCTTACATGGTGGAACATTCTTGGAGGACAGTCTTTCAGTAATGCTTTCTACAAATGAGCTGGTTGCAACATGATGGCTGTCCAGCTCATTATTCTGTAGCGGCACGGGAAGTATTAGATCGCACTTACAATCGTCGGTGGATCTGAAGATACGGACCAGTGTCTTGGCCTGCGAGATCGTCAGGTCTTACTTCTCTTGACTTATGTTTGTAGGCTTATTTGAGGAGTGAAGTTTATAATGAAGTGCCAAAATTAGTGCATCGAAGCGGGCGGGGTGGCGACACTTTGGGCCCTTACTGTGAAATAATTCTTACAACGAGCACCCTGTTGATGAGAGACGTGAGGACACTCATCAGACAAGCAACCCGTTCGTAAGAGGTGAGAGGACACACCTCAATCAAACTTTTTTCACGCTATTTACGAACTTCCAGCATGTTGCAGTAGCTTGGGTCAGGACTTCTGTTTTCCTTCTATATTTTCGCAATTACTGAATGGAATGTAGTCGAATTAAGCCATTGACGCTATGGGAATTAGATTAGGAAATGAGACACTTAAAGTAGTAAATGAGTTTTGGTATTTGGGGAGCAAAATAAATGATGATGGTCGAAGTAGAGAGGATATAAAATGTAGAGTGGCAATGGCAAGGAAAGCGTTTCTGAAGAAGATAAATTTGTTAACATCGAGTATAGATTTAAGTGTCAGAAAGTCGTTTCTGAAAATATTTGGAAGTGAAACATAGACGACAAATAGTTTGGACAAGAAGAGAATAGAAGCTTTCCAAATGTGGTGCTACAGAAGAATCTTAAGATTAGATGGGTAGATCACATAACTAATGCGAAGATATTGAATACAATTGGTGAGAAGAGAAATTCGTGGCACAACTTGACTAGAAGAAGGGATCGGTTGGTAGGACACGTTCCGAGGCATCAAGGAATCACCAATTTAATGTTGGAGGAAAGCGTGGAGGGTAAAAATCGTAGAGGGCGACCAAGAGATGAATACACTAAACAGATTCAGAAGGCTGTAGGTTGCAGTAGGTTCAAATGGTTCAAATGGCTCTGAGCACTATGGGACTCAACTTCTGAGGTCATTAGTCCCCTAGAACTTAGAACTAGTTAAACCTAACTAACCTAAGGACATCACACACATCCATGCCCGAGGCAGGATTCGAACCTGCGACCGTAGCGGTCTCGCGGTTCCAGACTGAAGCGCCTAGAACCGCATGGCCACTTCGGCCGGCCTTGCAGTGGGTACTGGGAGATGAAGAAGCTTGCACAGGATAGAATAGCATGCAGAGCTGCATGAAATCAGTCCCTGGACTGAAGACCGCAACAACAACTGAATACGTCTAGTTTCCTTTGTTTGATACAACGCCTTTTTCTCGAGGTAATACCCGGGGGGGGAGGGGGGGGGATGGGGTCAAAACTGGTATCGCTGGTTAACATTTTTAAAAATACTGAAACAGTATTTTTCCTTTTCTTAATCCGATGCACAGTTTTTGAGGTATTTCGTCGTCTCAAGATAAACCAATCACCCTGAATAATAATTATTTTAAGGCGTATGGTTTGTAGATTTTTTAAATGTATTCTGGAGAGTTAATTTCGAGTTGGGGCTGGGTTATAATAACCGCATCTGGGGCCGAGCTGGAAGGATGTTAATAGCCACAGGTGCTTCTGGCTTGGCCAGTGCTAATATTGTTTGTTTTTCAGATGCCCAAAGTCATTTTCTCATGTGAACTATAATTGAGAACCCAGTGTGGAGCGTAAGTGTTAACGTCTTGTATCCTGTGGATGCAGCCTCTGTCTAAGTAGCTACCAGTGCTACTCATTGTATTATTCTATTTTTGTAAATTGTTTTGCTATATTCCATGGCTCATAATCTTTGTTTCTTAACAAAAATGTTACTGTCAAACTGTATCTGTTTAATTTTGTTTTGAGTTGTCATCCTGCACTTTAATAATCCAGACTTAGCTCCGTTATACCCTATGGAACAGTCTCAAGACGTTAATGCTGTGAAAATTTCCTAGGATACTGAAACAGATAATTAGAGTTATACATTTATGAGCTTGTCATCTTAGAGAAAAAGCTACTGTTTTGATGACGTAGTGGTTCTTACGTTGCTCCGTCTTCACCGCTCTGCAAAAACAATGGGAAATGCTATACTCTGGCGCCTCGGATAATACCAGCATGATGGAAGAAAAGGTCGTATTACAGAATATTCAAAGTACTTGAGCAGTAATTATTAACTGAAAAAAAACCATGCTATTTTGCTCAACAAACAAAACTCAATTCTTGTATTACGAAGATTTTGTAGCGTACACTGTGTATAATTCACTCAATGAAATGTCTTTTATAAGTCATCGGGCCGCATAATGTGAAGGCTAGCATAAGGAGGCAGAAAGAGAGAGAAAGAGAGACAGTGAGAAAGAGAGAGATTGTACATAATCAGACATCGAAGACGAAAATGGGGAAATTTAGCAAGGGGAAGACCCGTCCATATTTACTTCTTATTTGGATTTCATAATGTTATTACTCAAATTCCATAATTTCTAGCCGTACGTTAAAAAGTTAATATTCCTAAGCGTTAAGTTCGTCTGATGCTTCCTGGACATAATTTTTCTGCCGTACATACGGGAGTAAGCCTTTCAAATAGAACACGCCACGCTTCGCATTTTCTCAGTCGTTAAGAAGTAACAGCCGAAGGAACGGCTCGATTTGCATACACATCCAGACACGAAACACGAACCAAACTGCTTCCGCGACGTAACGCGGTACAATTTGTTTCCGCTGCGGCAGCCATTATGATGAATAATTCATGGTGTTTGGAAATAAATGCGCAGATATTTAATACCGACGCAACAACTGAATGAGGCAAATAATGACCCAAGAACTGTTGAGCTTAAAACGAGACACGTTTGCTATTTGCGGTTTATGAGTTTTAAGTGAACAGATTGCATTTTGGAGTGCTGTAAATTTCAGGTCTGTACGATGTTGCAGCGTAAAAACACAACAAAACTGTTTTCACAGTCGCGTTATTCAAGTTGAGTCCATGCTGGAAATTCGTGCAGTTAACTATGTCATATTTCAAGATTCATGGGTAACCGTGCACTCTGTCTTGACTCTACATTTTCATCTATGTTTGTACTTGGTATACTGAGTGGTGGCGGCTGCACTATTATTAACGTTTTAAAGTTATGCAATCTTTGAGGAAGCAAAAACTTGATCGATGTTGTCTGTCTTGTGCAATTTTGCCTTTTTATACCTATAGGTATGCTCCGCCCAGGAACCTTGACAATCTGTTACGCATATTCAAAACTTTATCTGCCCTAGAATATTATCCCACTCTTCCGTGTCATCTGTATCAGAGCCACCTATTACTAGATACCGTAGCAGATGGTATCAGTAATAAACATCCCTTCTCCTCCTACGGACTTCATTGCCAGCCTGTTCTTTCCGGTAGCTCTTCATCTCAAATTTTATCTAGCTACTTGATGTTTAAGGTTCGCCTATAGTACTGGGCAGCCTGTCACTTACATCTACATGCTCTATCAGAGTGTGCTGTTTCAGTACTACACTATGTGATCAAAAGTATCCGGACACCCCCATAACATACGTTTTTCATATTAGGTTCATCTACTGCGAGGTACTCCATATCAGCGACCTTAGTAGTCATTAGACATGGTGAGACAGCAGAATGGGGAGCTTCGCGGAACTCACGGGCTTCGAACGTGGTCAGGTGATTGGGTGTCGCTTGTGTCATCCGTCTGTACGCGAGGTTTCCACACTCCTAAACATCTCTAGGTCCACTGTATCCGATGTGATAGTGAAGTGGAAACGTGAAGGGACAAATACAGCGCAAAAGCGTACAGGCCGACCTCGTCTGTTGATTGACAGAGACCGACGACAGTTGAAGAGGGTCGTGAAGTGTAATGGGCAGACATCTATCCAGACCATCACAAAGGAATTCCAAACTGCATCAGGATCCACTGCAAGTACTATGTTAGGCAGGAAGTGAGAAAACTCCGATTTCGTGGTCGAGCGGCTACTTATAAGCCACACATCACGCCTGAAACACCAAACGACGCCTCGCTTGCTGTAAGTAGCGGAAGCATTGGACGACTGAACAATGGAAAAACGTTGTGTGAAGTGACGAATCACAGTACACAATGTGCCGATCCGATGGCAGGGTGTAGGAATGCCCGGTGAACGTCATCTGCCAGTGTGTGTAGCGCCAACAGTATAATTTGGAGGCGGTGTTTTTATGGTGTGGTGTTTTTCATGGATGGGGCTTACACCCCTTGTTGTTTTGCGTGGCACTATCACAGCACACGCCTACATTGATGTTTTGGTTCAAATGGCTCTGAGCACTATGGGACTTAACATCTGAGGTCATCAGTCCCCTAGAACTTAGAACTACTTAAACCTAACCTAAGGACATCACACACATCCATGCCCGAGGCAGGATTCGAATCTGCGACCGTAGCGGTCGCACGGTTCCAGACTGAAGCGCCTAGAACCTCTCGGCCATTGATGTTTTAAGCATCATCTTGCTTCCCACTGTAGAAGAGCAATTGGGGGATGGCGACTGCTTCTTTCAACACGATCGAGCACCTGTTCATAACGCACGGCCTGTGGCGGAGCGGTTATACGACAATACCATCCCTGTAATGGACTGGCCTGCACAGAGTATTGACCTGAATCCTTTAGAACACCTTCGGGATGTTTTGGAACGCCGACTTCATGCCAGGCCTCACCGACCGACATCGATACCTCTCCTCAGTGCAGCACTGCGTGAAGAATGGAATGCCATTCCCGAAAACCTTCCAGCACCTGGTTAAACGTATGCCTGCCAGAGTGGAAGCTGTCATCAAGGCTGAGGGTGGGCCAACACCAGATAGAATTCCAGCATTACCGATGGAGGGCGCCACGATTTTGTAAGTAGTGTTCAGCCAGGTGTCCGGATACTTTTGATCACATAGTGTACGTCACGACTTGCAGCTCTTGCGGCTGACCGCAGGTACATCGCTGACACAACCGACCTGAAACCTGAGCTAGGAACGGTCAGACTATTCCTTCTTTGGATACCAGGTCGCTGATAACTGGTCCGTTCTGCTCTTTCACCATTCAGTATTTATTAGCGGGGTATGTATTTATTCCACTTCTATTAGTCCCTCTTTTCCTCTCTCCTCTTTGTCCATTTGCTCCTCTCCCCTTTCTCTGTCAAACTCCTCTTCCCTCCTCTCTCTGCCCACGTTCTCCTTCTCCTCTTCTCTGTCCACTTCTGCATCCCCCTTTTTCTGTTCATCTCCTTCCCCCTCTCCCCCACATCTCTGCCCACCTCCTACTTCCCCGTTTCTGTCTGTTCATCTCCTCCTCCCGCCTTCTCTTTCCACGTTACCACGCATATCTCAATAGGGGGTTGCTGGCTCTTACCCGTACAGTATTTATTTACGGATAGTAACAAATATGTGTACCGAGTCTAATTGAAAGTACCGAGTTTGAAAAGGATTTAGGAGGGTCTCATTGCTCACAGCTATGTCCCCACACGTACATGTTACATAGATTTCATGTATATTTAACACATTACACACATATTTGTAAAATATTTCACCTGTATCTCTAGCGAATTTCGTCTTGCAATTTCGTTTCAATGCAGCTCAGTGTTTATGACGTCATGTCTCTTGAATGACGTGTCGTAGAATGATATATCTTTGCACGTACATCCAACGGTATATATGAATAATTTCCGAAAAATGTGTCGCGAATAGCCGGCCGGAGTGGCCGAGTGGTTCTAGGCGCTACAGTCTGGAACCGGGCGACCGCTACGGTCGCAGGTTCGAATCCTGCCTCGGGCATGGATGTGTGTGATGTCCTTAGGTTAGTTAGGTTTAAGTAGTTCTAAGTTCTAGGGGACTGATGACCTCAGAATTTAAGTCCCATTGTGCTCAGAGCCATTTTAACCATTTTGTTGTGAATAGAGTTGTCAGTAAAGACGTAATAAATTAAAAGGTCATATCAGATGCGGCAGTTTTACTGCATGAACAGCGAAAATGCAGTAAGTGACAGACTTGTTTCCTTTCAACATTATATGGAAAGGGGGAGGGGGGGGGGTGATGAGCGAGAAAAAGTCTCGTAAAGGTATGAAATTATGTGTAAAGTTTGCTACAACTCACTAAGTGCTTTCATACTCAAATACGGCATGAATAAAGTCTGGCTATTTAGCAGTCGCGAGCTACGCTTCTTTTCACCCACACCCCCACCGCTTTGAGAAGTAAGTGGTTTTTATCCCCACCTATTTTTGATACATTTTGTATCTGTATATTTCTACGTCAATTTGTAGTATTGCTTATGCATAATGTTGTATCTGCCATGGAAATTCTTTTACTATGTATACATGTTTCAGTTATGTGAATTTTTTAGCGATGTGTTTTAAGTAATGGTTGTGAATTTAAATAATTACTGAAATGATTGTTATGTAATGTACTGTAAATGATTTACTCCATAGTTAGATAACATAGGATTGAATGTAAAAGATGTGGGGACGCCCCGCAGTTGCTGAAGTAGCCTGGCAAAGTGGAAAAGGTGTGGTTGGCACGCAAGTGCCAACTCGGCGCCGGCCGGAGTGGTCGTGCGGTTCTAGGCGCTACAGCCTGGAGCCGAGCGACCGCTACGGTCGTAGTTTCGAATCCTGCCTCGGGCATGGATGTGTGTGATGTCCTTAGGTTAGTTAGGTTTAATTAGTTCGAAGTTCTAGGCGACTGATGACCTCAGAAGTTAGGTCGCATAGTGCTCAAAGCCATTTGAACCATTTTTTTCCAACTCGTCCTTTGTTACGGGCAAGGAGTCTGGGCTGAGCAGTGCTATGGCTAACATCTTGTTAGCAGTTGCGGATAATTGTGGCTCATATTCGTGGAGTTTTGAGGCCAGAAGAGCTTTACGGGCCTCGGATGCTGCATTTGGTGATACCATTATCATGGCATGGTTTTTGGCCCTATAAAAGTATGATTTCAACGCCAAGAAGATGTGTGACGGGGCAAGACCAACTGTATTGCTATGTCTGCATGGCTTCCATGATAATAGCCACTGCAAAGTGCGCCACTAGTGCCACCACCCTGTGTATTGTTTATATTTGGCACTCTGTAAATGGACCAGGTATTTGTGAAATTTGATTGCTTTTAATAATAATCGTGGTGTTACTAAAAACTCTAACTTACACCCGCGATTACCCCACGTCACAAACCGGCACAGGACCGAGCGAGGTGGCGCAGTGGCTAGCACACTGGACTCGCAACTCGCATTCTGGAGGACGACGGTTCAATCCCGCATCCGGCCATCCTCATTTAGGTTTTCCGTGATTTCCCTAAATCGCTTCAGCCAAATGTCGAGATGGTTCCTTTCAAAAGGGCACGGCCGACATCCTTCCCCACCCTTCCCTAATCCAATGAGACCGATGACCTCGTTGTTTGGTCTCTTCCACCGAATCAGCCAACCAACAAACCTGGACAGGAATTCTATCCCAGTGAATTTAATTCCAAGTGTCCTAATTTATTATGAGTAAGTGGTTGAACTTGAGTTTAATGTTGTGTTGTCAGCTGCACAACCAATTATATCTTTGATTAAGTCAAAAGACTGGTTACGACAGCACATTTGCTTTGTATCCCGCCTGGTAGGCGGCGCGTACGTCTCCTCCTGAAACTGAAGGGTAGGTCGAAAGTAGGAAGTGAGTAGGAGCAGGAAAAGGTGAAATGCTTCGGTACTGCGTATAGGTCATAGCTCTTTACTGGTGTATGAACATATCCAATTGATAATACTTAACTTTGGCTAAGATGAGCACGTAGGCGCGAAGTTGTACATCAATGAAATCTAACAGCTACTAGTAGTTGGACAAACTATCAATGAAGTAACTGAAGTAACAAAGTATACAGTGGCTAGCCCCTTATGAAGTAGAAACAATGTTGCTAGGTCGTCTCCTCGGAATCAAATGGGCTGAATCTGGAGCGGAGCTCGTGGATCTGCAAAGCGCCGGCTAGAGGGCGCTGTCGTCTGTGTCGGTGTCGTAGTGCCAACTTACGAACTTTCACCTACGCCGTGGCATAAAGCTATCGATACCAGAATTTGTTGTTTAAAGAGTTGTGTGCTTTACTTAATTAATGATAATAATACTTACCATTTATCTTACATACTGGTGTAGTTTTGTTAATAAGCATGGTTCTTCAAACCATGAAAGTTTAAGGGTCCTCATGTACAAGGCTAGTTAGTTAATGAAGCAATGCAAAGGCTCCTTCAGAGTCAGTGTAGTTAGATTTCAATTCCGTTTAGTTGCCTCAAACCTAGTAAGAAAGAACTATTTACTGTGTTGTCTTTTCTAATGCAAGCTGGTTAATGCATAGGCATAGAAACCCTGTGCCAAGCAATGAAGTAACAGACTATTATCATTAGCAGACCCCCTGACATAAATTCGGAATCATTTCAAGCTTTTTCCTGCTCAGTATTGCTACTAGTTTCATGTATGTCGGTAATTGGTTTTATAAACTATTGCACCTAGTTCATTTAAGGTACGTGTTGTTGAGAGGCATATGTTGCTGTTTACTATCTCATTGGCCATTCGTTTATATGACTTGCTGGTTAGTAACACATTTATCTGCAAGGTTAGGTTACTGTGTGAACAGATATAAGGAAAGAGTCTAGTGAGTGTGTCAGGGAAGGTTAGGTTTGCTTTAGCACTGCCTTCTGCTTTATCATTCTGCTTGACACAAAATGCCAAATTAGGGTGGTGACCGATTTTAATATGTAATGTTACAACTTGCATTTGTGCTGGGAGAACATCTGTTCCTGACCCACCTGTTTACTGTTAGTTATACTCTGCTCGAGTATTTCGGAAACTAATCCCAGTTCGATTGTTCTGTTTCCATTAGGTTATCTCACGGTCACATTTCAAACATTCCTAGCAGAGGTTAACATCGATTGCCGCTTGAAGCTGATCGGTGGTACCGTTACAGGTTCTGTTCAAAGTGTATAAAATTCGGCTGAAATCGATGCAGTGATTTAGGGGGAGATGTGGAACATATGTACATACACAAACATATATACGCTCTTATAGTTTGTATGGATGTAATATGTGTGGCTGTAACAAATTTTAATTTGTTTTCATACAACTAGTTAGAAATAAACAGGCATTATTATTATTAAATTTATTTAAAAACTCTGAGTTAATT
This sequence comes from Schistocerca americana, assembly GCF_021461395.2. Lineage (NCBI taxonomy): Eukaryota > Metazoa > Arthropoda > Insecta > Orthoptera > Acrididae > Schistocerca > Schistocerca americana. The sequence continues at coordinate 507,921,967 of NC_060124.1, read as the reverse complement.
AACATGCCCATTTGTTAATACATGTGTAATTTAAATAAAAGTAAAATACAGTTGCTACTAATGAGATTAGATTCCGGCGACTTTACGATTAAACATCTGATTTACATTTTTTTGAACAACCGCTGACTATGTTGATAACTTTTAAATGTTTTGTAATTAACAGCGCTTGGAAACCCACCAATTTTAAAGGCGATTACCGAATTTTTTGTGTACTGTGCAGTCCTATTGTTAGATAAATATTGCTTACATTGAACCTCTTTCTGTTGAATTGAATAGACAGATTTAGCAAAGTGTGGATGCTGAATGGCATACACAAAGAACTAGAGACAGATTTTGAGAATGATTTGAAACTGAACAAGAACAGGCGAACATAATGAAAGAAAGATATTACGACTCAATAATGACCGATGGCGATGGGGCGATGAACGAGTGACCACCCGAAAAATAACAAGGCTGACCGAACAGGACCAAGGCGGGAACGACGAACGGCAGAAGTAGAACGGAACTGAATGAACTACAGCGCGACAGGAACGAGGAATGGCGAAGCTGAAGGATGTGGCGGAACCGGTTTACAGTACTTCGTGACTTTAATAACTTATAAATGATATTTCAGGTAGATAAAAAAACAGTTACCTATTGGCAGCGTAACAATTCGTTTGATCTCAGAAATAATTATCCCGGCTAATATTTGTCACTCCGCTAAAGAAATCTTCACTTGACGTTGTGTAGAAATGTCTATAAAGTCGTGTGAGTGGGACTAAATTGCATATCATTTATCAGATTTTACACAACTGTTATTTAAGATGGAAGCAATTTTCTCTAGCAAAAGGAACATTTTGACACAAAATACTACCCGCACACAACACTGATGTATGTCTCCTATTAAACTATTTCATGTAAATTGCCCGAAATAATTAGGCTTCATACATCAGCAAATAAGAAATTGATATTACGTAACGTGCCGTGAGCACTATTTTTAAAGATTCAATCTGAGTTGACTACTGTCTTTTAAAGTAGATTCGGGACCACCGGTGTACATTTATTTCCATTCATTTATATCTAGCAACATTTATGTTTGTTAAAATTCTAGAATCGAAACTGCTGCAGAGATAATTTTGCTAAGATGGCGGCAGACAGACGATAGTCAATTTGACTATTGTTACTCTCGATTCCTTTTATATCAAGTTAATATATTTAGATAAAATTCTTTAAGCCTTTTGCTTTCTATTCTTTACCATTTAAAATTATTCTCAATGAAAATTACTTCATATTTTTTATTTCAGCTACCAGTAAACTTCGCTGTAAGTTACTAGCGCTAATGGCTGTGCTCCTAATTGCGGAGCTGAAGATTAACACTTAAAAACATTAATTAGATTGGATTAAAATTGAAATAAATACAAATCCATGTCTAGACATTAGCGACTCTATTTTTGAAATAATAATTAACAATATAGTTACAGGTTTTCTCTTTACAGACCTCACACGTCTCACGTCAGAGCAGTTCATTGGTTAGCACAGGAAGAACAACTGAACCACAGTTATCATAGATAACAAAAAAAGATTATAATTGTCTTTTTCTATGAATGTTGTTCTCTGATAATAGTTTTAATTCATAGAGAAATAAAATTATTACAAAAATAATGAAATAATTATCGTCATACGATACAGTTTTTTTATACGTAGTATCGATAATATCTGTTGAAGTTTGTACACTTAGTTCATTTTAACATTTTGTGGCTAGAACATAGTGTCGTGGATATTACAAGGAGGAACGAGACTGACCGAACGAGACGGAGGTGGGGATGGGGCATGGGAGATTCGAAGAGGAACGAGACCGGCCGAAAGAGACCGAGGCAGGAACGACGGACGACATAACGTGAACGAGGAAAGAGACCAACTACAGCGAACCATGAACGACCAATGATTACAAGTCGTTCTCTAGTCCTTCCATTCAGTTTAGCGAATCATTCCTTTGGACTCGTTCCTTCGCGAGCAAAGGAACCACCTCCATCTTTTACTCCACTTCTGAGAAATCCATAATGGATCAACGAAGACTTCTCAGAAACTCTGACCATCTCACATCTGTTCGTGGCTCGTGGCTGCTGCCCATAGCAAGCAGATGGCGTCCATCTGCTGTACAGTCGTGTGGAGTGGTATTGAACTGAAGAACTGAGCCTTTGCAGGTCTTGCTACATATACTAGTTACCACATAAGAAGTAATTCAAATCTCTTCAGTCAATCTTGTCATAGGTGCAGAGTTACGTTGCAGAAAGTACTGAAATCGCCATTGTGTCGGTAATTTACTGGACTAGCCTATCTGAGCCTGCGGAAGGTGGCTGTTGTCACTGCATGCAGCCATGCAGGCTCACAGTTGTAACTTCCCACATTGCAGCTCATTGGATGTATGCTAGGCTGACTATCATGAGAGCACTGTCTAAACGACTCTTTACAGCCGTTGCAGGAAGCACAGCAGCATCCAGTGGGAGAAGCTGTCCAATCGACACCAGTAGCTCATGTCGTTCAGGAACTAATGGAGCGAATGTCAACGGCATGTGTAACCTGTCTGAGGACTTCTGTCCCCATCCATAATATCCAACCGTCACAAGATATCGAGAAAGTTACCACACAAGAAGCATTGCAAATCTATTAAATGGCGTCTGCTGCTTCGCGCAAATAGCCGAAGTTTGAATGGGGAACACCTGATCCATGCTGTCCGTTTCCCCAACACTGGATTTCATAATTTCCACTTTGGTAACACTTTTTTGGGGTGGGTGAGAGAAGGAGGAGATCAAGGTTTTCTTAGGGTTGCAGCGACCTTGGATAAGTGGTTCCATTAATTTCTGAATGACCTGGGCTAATTGTGTCGATTGGACAGCTTCTTCCACTTGATGCCACTGTGCTTCCTGCAACAGCCGTAACGAGTCTTGTAGACACTGCTGGTAGGTGACGTGCTCCTTTTTCTAATGCGTCACGAGAATCTAAGGCGCGTGAGAACTTTTATGGGTTTGGAAATTAGACAGCATGAGCGCTATCAGGTATCCCTAGGGACCACCGAAACTTAACAAAATCTCGATAAAGCGTGAGGAAAGGTCGAAGAATTCGTTGATCCCAATCGAAGAGTCAATAAAAGTACATACGTCCTAACCATGTGTGTAGAAACGAATCTCTCCCAGATGCCGAACAGGGGACACTGTTCGCGTTTATAAGTAGACTACCACTCGAGATGTTGAGGAAAGTGAGAATGGATTTTCTAAATGGTTCAATTGGCTCTAACCACTATGGGACTTAACATCTGAGGTTATCAGTCCCCTATACTTAGAACTACTTAAACCTAACTCACCTGAGGACATCACATACATCCACGCCCGAGGCAGGATTGGAACCTGCGACCTTAACAGCAGCGCGGTTCCGGACTGAAGCGCCTAGAACCGCTCGGCCACAGCGGCCGGCTTGGATTTTCCAACAAACTTCAGGGAGTAGTGACAGCGACCTAGCGTCCTTTGAAAAGAGGCAACAACACTACTTGCCGGACCACATTAAAGGCCTCCAATCATTTGCAATCCAGTTTCTGCGTTGTTTGCACTATTGAAGACGTGAAGCCTTATGTGCCTCCACGAACAAAGTTTCCATTGCAATGTTCGCTCGGTATATGGTGGAAGTGGACTTTTACGGTCTGATGTCAGCAATTCCCGTTTGAGCATAGGAATCACGCAGCGAACCGGTTTCGACCTATATACGGTTGCTGCCATGTTTAAAAGTGTAATAATTCCTGTCTGATTTGAAAGCGACTGTCGTCGAAAAGGCGTCACACTCGTTTCCGGTGCCTGTCGGTTAGGATATTTGTATGACCACTGTTCTCAGGCTATGCTAAATGGCTGTGAGTGTTACACCATTCTTGGAAGGCACCTTGTAGGATCAGCATTGATACACCTAAAAGTCGGGCACCTTCTTTCACTACTATGTGTTCTTGGGCACATCCTCACACGAAAGCTGCTTTTCCCCATTTCTCGACGCCAAACTATTTTATTGGGCTGATGCCATACAGGATGTCCCAAGACTGTTGCGATAAATTTAGAGGGGTTGAAGAGGGTATCTTGAGAAACAGCTCAAGGATAGGAACCCGTATCCGGAAACGTTATCCAATGACACTACAGAGTGTCGAAGTTTTGGCGTCTGCATCTGCCACTAGGCTACCCCTTCGGGAGCAAACGTGATTTTGTACGCTGGCGGACCATAGGCGGAAAGTGTCTCAATGTTTGTTATTCAGTGATCGCGATTGATTGCCACGAACGCCAGTGAAGAAGGTGGAGCTAGTTGCTGCATAGAAGGGCTCTGTTGCCTCGGTAGATGACATTGTCGGACAACAGTTTCCATCCATAATCTATTTTTCTCCTGGAACCCTATAAAATCTTCATTGTTTTTCGGTATACAAAGGTAACAAGGCATTGCATTCATAGGAGACAAGCTGCTACGCAGCAACTAGCTCCACATTCTCCATCATGATAGTAGCCATCACTCGCGATCACTCAATAACGAATAAAATTTCCAAACGTTCCGCCTGTGGTCCGTTACTATACAAAGTCACGTTGGGGTGGTGTAGTGGCAGGGGCCAGTGACTGCAACTTCGAGACTGTAGCGTTTCCACACAAAAGTTCCTATCCTCAGTTTCTTTCCCAAGACACACTATACAACCCCTCGAAGTTTGTCTGAATATCCTGGATGCGGGACTTCACTGCCATAACTTAAGTAAACTGTGACTGGTCTCAGGACCACCTGGAACCATTTCCATATCGTCTACAGGGCTCCAAAGCGATTAGCGAACTCTTTTAAGGTTGTGAGTTAACGAGCATTGCCCTCTCATTTAACTATATGGCTGAAAGTGAGCCTACAGGAATTGTGAAACGAACCCTGTCGTCCATTCGAGTGAGACAGAAGAGAACCTACGTCATAGGGAAACCCAGTAGAAGCCGTTTGTGGCCAAGGAGACGTAGCAGTGTTAAATGTGGTGGACCCAAGATCGGCCATAAAGGGTAAAATTTATGAAAATTATTCAATTCTGTAGTAATGCAGGGAATCAAGTCACAGTAATTTTAATCACCCATTGTCTATAAATTTTCATGGTGATCGCAATAAACCTTGAATATTGATCATATCTATAACAGTTTAGGACTAACTGTTAAAGTGAAATCAACAAGTTTTGTAACGAAGACCTGAATGCTAAAATCTGAACGCTTTGGTAGATATTAACGATTGACATTTCATATGGAAGCGCATCGTTAAAATGACAAACGTTCTAATTTTTAATGTGTAACTTTATTTGTTTAGAAGATATGATAAATTAATTTATCAGTATTTTCAGTTAAGCATCAGATCATCCTTTCCTCCACACAAAACACATTGAACGATGACAGCATGACACTTTGTTGAATCATTAGGTAATAGAATATTTGTTGTAAAGTTTAGTGCATAATAGTTACTTTTGTTCTGTATTTATTTATAAGAAACCACATTGGTGCAAGGCTACTGGCCATGGCATTCAAAGCTAAAAAGGAAATTGTAATGGTTTTATGTAAAAGAATTTAACGTTTATTATGTAATGGATATTATTGTTCCTTTATTTAGAACGTGAAAGTGGTCAAGGTTTGATTATTTTAATATGTTAAAATGTAAAATAATGTAGAACGGCTTCAGGAAAGGTAACTCCCCTAGTCAGTTGAGCGAGGATATTCGGCGCGCAGGAAACGCGGTCTGGGCCGGCAGAGGGAGTGCTGGTGCCGACGCGAAAGCGGACAGTTCGGTTGGAGACACCAGAGGGTTTTTTTTTTTTTTTTTTTTTTAGTCCTCAGTCTACTGACTGGTTTGATGCGGCTCGCCACGAATTCCTTTCCTGTGCTAACCTCTTCATCTCAGAGTAGCACTTGCAACCTACGTCCTCAATTATTTGCTTGACGTATTCCAATCTCTGTCTTCCTCTACAGTTTTTGCCCTCTACAGCTCCCTCTAGTACCATGGTAATCATTCCCTCATGTCTTAGCAGATGTCCTATCATCCTGTCCCTTCTCCTTATCAGTGTTTTCCACACATTCCTTTCCTCTCCGATTCTGCGTAGAACCTCCTCCTTCCTTACCTTATCAGTCCACCTAATTTTCAACATTCGTCTATAGCACCACATCTCAAATTCTTCGATTCTCTTCTGTTCCGGTTTTCCCACAGTCCATGTTTCACTATCATACAATGCTGTACTCCAGACGTACATCCTCAGAAATTTCTTCCTCAAATTAAGGCCAGTATTTGATGTTAGTAGACTTCTCTTGGCCAGTAAAGCCTTTTTTGACATAGCTAGTCTGCTTTTGATGTCCTCCTTGCTCCGTCCGTCATTGGTTATTTTACTGCCTAGGTAGCAGAATTCCTTAACTTCATTGACTTCGTGACCATCAATCCTGATGTTAAGTTTCTCGCTGTTCTCATTTCTGCTACTTCTCATTACCTTCGTCTTTCTCCGATTTACTCTGAAACCATACTGTGTACTCATAAGACTGTTCATTCCGTTCAGCAGATCATTTAATTCTTCTTCACTTTCACTCGGGATAGCAATGTCATCAGCGAATCGTATCATTGATATCCTTTCACCTTGTATTTTAATTCCACTCCTGAACCTTTCTTTTATTTCCATCATTGCTTCCTCGATGTACAGATTGAAGAGTAGGGGCGAAAGGCTACAGCCTTGTCTTACACCCTTCTTAATACGAGCACTTCGTTCTTGATCGTCCACTCTTATTATTCCCTCTTGGTTGTTGTACATATTGTCTATGACCCGTCTCTCCCTATAGCTTACCCCAACTTTTTTCAGAATCTCGAACAGATTGCACCATTTTATATTGTCGAACCTGAGGGTACAGTTCGGATTAGGCAGCTAGGAAGTGAAACGACTTAGAAAAATTCTCGTTGTGTGGTATCGCGGGACTTTGTCTCTGAGCGGTGAGTAACCGCGCGCCTGGTGTGAACTCTAACTTTTCGCGTAGATGACTTCTGTTTCGCGATGTGATTGTGAATGATCGAACTGTGCCAAATGGATATGCGCTCGAGTGAAACAGTAACTCTAAATCCGACAACTTTCGCAATTATATTCCCTTCTGAATAAACATTATTCCAACCAAATCGCAAATGTGGCCTACATAATTAATGGGTCGTTAATTTAGTTCCCCATATTATTATTAGTGTTATTATATGCTATGTTAACTTTGTATTTCGCAAACTTGCCATCAGCCAGACAATTTAACCAAAGGGTCACAAGAGTCTAATTTAGGGCGTGTAATGCGACACGTGCGGTACAACCCCTAGACGAGTTTGAGGCAAGACATTTCGATGAAGAGGAACCGCATGTGAGCCCGAACATCTTTGGGATGTTAGCTAGCAAGGTGTTGACCAATATTTAGTCCGGAAAGGTTATCTGTTTAATGATGAAACAAGGATTAAACTATCCTACAAATACATGCAGTAAACAGTGGTGAAGTTCCAGTTGTGATATCGACGTAATTATGGGCAACAGAAGGCGTTATGCCTTCCTCCATTTTTCTGTAGATACACGCCTGTTTCAATATGAAATCGAAAGCGCGATGTAGCCTCTTTACCCGTAGCTAAGCGACCGGCTCTTCCGCGTCCCAACAGGGGGCTATTGTTTACCACCGACAGCTGGGAGACAGCCATCCATGGGCAAGTTCTGGCGCTCATGTGATACATGGACGCTATGACCTGGAACTGAATACTATTTCGAGCTAGTGGTTCTCTCAACTTATATATGCCCAAGAAGCAAGTCTCTCAGCTTTGGTGAATGACGGCCCTAGAACTTAACCCGCTGTTTATGGCTACAGATTCACGAGAAAAGTGAATTTTTATATCGTAAACATTGAGGCCCATTGCACTTGATCGATGCGCACGGTAGTATCCAGGATGTACAGAAAGTTGCAGCTGTCTGCTGGGTCGTAAGGATCATTATGTGTTTTAAGTTTGAGTTAATTTGATTTAAGACGTTTACCAGTCACTATCCTACAATGCTAAAAGTTTTCGTCGTTCAAGGCACAGTCATTTAGGTTTAGGGGGTTTGAGCATGGTTTTTAATTTACCGATATCATTGTGGTCCTTGTGTGGTCTAAATTGGTACTCTGGATTCATTTAACTTCTTGTTGTTTTAATAGAAGCCTTGTAGGCGCTGTTGCTTACATTTTATTTGCACATTCTTCTACACAACAATCCTGAGCCATTTCTGTAGTATAGGCAGTTATCGGGCCGGCCGCACTTTCAAATACGTGCCTCGCCGGTTGCGTAGCCGCGTTTCTTAAAGCCGCCACCGCGGCGAGAGGGCGCTGCCACAAGCGATTACGCCGCTTTTAATATTTCTTAAATTTAAAGAACCTCTCTCACACCGGCCTGATTTAGCTTCACTGATCAGGATAGTAAAAACATGCGTATATTAAGGGAATTTTCATTGACAAAGCAGGCTTATCACATTCACACAGTTCAATACTGTTCTGTCCTGATTAAATTAAGCTTAACTTAAATTCCATAAGGCAGTGAAGCAATTTCGAAGTCTCGGTGCGACGAAAATTGTGAGTCGATCTCCTGGAAACATTTGTAATAATTATCAACTTTCGGTGATCACATGGGGAAGACCGGAGATCTGCTGGTAAGACCGTGTTAGCCTATTTATTTGAAGTAACTGGATATCTTGAGCATTCAAAACGGCAGGTTCCTCCAGTGTAAAACAGACGTTCCCGACTGATCCCGTGCATCACAGCGTAGTAAGCAGACACTGTCAATAATAATAATCCGTTAAATAATACGCGAACACACTTACTTTAGTTTAGTTCATGTATTAAACTCCTTCCCATACAGAATCTCATCAAGATGACGACTCGCTCAACAATACATACATATATACCTCCTTCTTTTACGACTAATCGGCAAGAAGTTCCTATTCTTTTCATAAGAGAAAACATAGATAGCAGAGAAGCTATTCCATGGAGTAAATGGACGCTCCAAGGAATAATTGGGCTTGAAACTACTTTGCATTGATAATCGGTAAGATAAGAAGAGATATTTCGAGATATGTACTGAGTTATATAATTTCTAAAATTTCTGAAAATATCGTGGAGAGACCGCTGCAAGAGACATTACACGCTGCCATTGACATGCATGCGTCGCCTTTCCCGAGTTTCAGCGACGGGAGTGCTTAAGTTCGCACATTCATGGACTGACCCCTAGCGTTTGTGCCTCTGGATCACGGGGTCCTGGGTTCGACTCCCGGTCGGGTTGGGTATTTTCTCTGGCCAGGGACTGGGTGTTCGTGTTTTCATCATCATTTCATCAAATGGTTCAAATGGCTCTGAGCACTATGGGACTTAACATCTATGGTCATCAGTCCCCTAGAACTTAGAACTACTTAAACCTAACTAACCTAAGGACAGCACACAACACCCAGTAATCACGAGGCAGAGAAAACATAATTTCATCATCATCATCATTCGTGACAGTGGCTAGATTCGACTGTGAAAAAAATTGGACAGCGTAAAAATTTGGATTTTGTAGCGGCGCTGATGACCGTGCAGTTGAACACCCCACAAACCAAACATCATCAACATGGACTGAGCCCATTCTTGCGTGTTTGCCAGATGAATAACATTTACAGACTTTCATAGTGACCAGGGGCCGACATCTTCTGAACTGATATTGTACTGTAGAGTGACAGATCTTTAAATCTTTTGTATCTGTTTATAATTCTACATTCAAACCTACTGGTAGCAACTGACGTTGCTACTACAGCAGCAGGGTGAATGGTCGACTTCAGTTTATTGGGAGAATTTAAAGAAAGTGCGGTTCATCTGTAAAGAAGACCACATATAGGATGCTGGTGCGACCCATTCTTGAACACTGCTAAAATATTTTCGATCCGTACCACGACTGGAGGAGGACATCGAAGTAATTCAGAGGCGGGCTGCTAGATTCGTTGCCGATAGGTTCGAACAACATATAAGTGTTACGGAACTCAAATGGGAATCCCTGGAGAGAAAGCGATGTTCCTTTCGAAGAACACTATTGAGAAAATTTAGAGAACCAGTATTTGAAGCTGGCTGACGAATGATTATATGCCGCCAACATGTGTGGCGCGAATGACGACGAAGATAAAGTAAGAGAAATTTGGGCTCATGCGGAGGCATGTAGAAAGTCGTTTCCTCCCTCGCTCCCTTTGATAGGGGAACAGGAAAGGGAATGACTAGTAGTGGTACAGGGTACCCTCCGCCACGCATCTTATGGTGGCTTGCGGAGTAGCTATGGAGATGTAGATAACATTATGTACTGTTTTTACAATTTGATACTGGATGTAGAATAAATTAATATATGAATTCTCCACAAACAGCACGTATTTCTATCACCTGTATCAGCTACAGAACCACACAGCGTGCAAGGAAATCATATTAATTTCTGTTTTACCTAAACAGATTAAGTAATATTTCCCTAATTTAGATAAGTTTATACTTTTACGACTGTCCATTGCTTCTTTGCATTCACTAGGCTTACAGATCTCAATTGATGTGATAATTACTGATGTTTTTCTTTCTTGAAATAAGCCTTAATTGAAATCTTTTTGGTGTATTCTAGTAAGGCCTCGATTTGATGCTGTGTTATTTGACACTGGTTTGATAGAAAGTCCACAGTATCAGGCATCAGCTGAAAGGAAAACGGAATCAGCAATCAGTTGCAAATCCATTCTGGATTTTTACTGCAGATCTAGATTTCTGCTACTGAAAAGCTATCTACTGTGCACTGAAATCGAGTCATATAGACTGGCCAAGTTTTTGATCACACATATATGACTTTACGGCGTACATCGCTAGATTCTAACTCAAAATGGCAATCTCCGTTGTATAGTAGTATAATAACAAGTGTAGTTAAAAGCTTGACAAGTCTATATAACTCGACTTAAATGCACTGAAAAAAAGCTATTTAATAGCTGAAATCTTTCAGATCTGCAATAAAAGAATAGAATGAATTTCCGACGTTCCGTTTTTTGAAAATTACTACTGTCGTTGTGCTGTTAATTTTTTGTTTGTTTTCTAACATTTAAATGGAATTGTTAAAGTGTTTTCAAATATTAACTTAAAGATTCCGAATAGTCAATTATTAATTTTTTGCTTATTTTCTTACATTTAACTAGAATAAAATTGTTAAAGTGGTTCATATATCATTCAATTTTGAATTATTAAATATTTTATTTGTTTGCTTATGTTTAACTTCAATTAAGACACAAAGAAATGACTGGCATTGGCTGCTAGTGGGCATTGATTTCAATCAATTGTGTAGGTTGAAAATTTGTGCCACACCGGGATTTGAACCCGGGTCTTCTACCTATGCAGATATGTTGTTCACTGTATCATCCGGTCACAGTGGTCATCGTAGCTGCACGAACTCCCTAGAACGAATCCTATCAGACCCAAAATCTCAGCTTATTTACACATTACTGATGCAGTGTCCCTTGCCCATTATCGTCATTACTCACGGCATTTTGCCGGTCCCCGTAAGAGTTCGAGCGTGGTGCGCTTCTGCTCTGAAGTGACCAGTTGGTCGTACCCACTTTAATTGTATATGTGGTCTCTGTTCGACACCATTTGTACATCTAACTGGGACTGTTAAGGTGCTATCAAATAACAACTGAAAGTTTCTCGATTTTCAGCTGTTAAATTTTTCCCTTACATTCAAATTCAGTTGTTAAATTTTATGCCTTGAGAAGAAAAAAAGGAAATATATATATATATATATATATATATATATATATATATATATATATATATATATTAATAACGTAAATCCTTTTCCAGATGGCGTTCTTTGGTTTTATGGTCTGATACCTTACCATTCCCAACTCCTTGCCGTCGCAAAAGGAACAGCCATATGGACAGACTGGAGTATTGTGATATGATTTTTAATAATTAATAAAAATTAAAATAATTTTAAAATTCAACAGTTGTTTAGATGTGCACAGGAGGGGAGGTTGAGAAGCACCTATAAAGATGTAGTTGTTTCAAATAATAAAATTTTTCGACACGAGTAACATTTCAGTATACTAAAGCAAAGCTCGCCCGGCTGGCCCCTCGGGCTAATACGGTGCTTCCCGAGCGGGAAGGCGTGCCGGTCCCCGGCACGAATCCGCCCTGCGGATTAGTGTCGATGTCGGGTGTCCCGGCCAGCCTGTGGATGGTTTTTAGGCAGTTATCCATCTGCCTCAGTGAATGAGGGCTGGTTCCCCTTATACCGCCTCAGTTACACTGTTTCCATGTACGCGTACACCATAATTACTCTACCACGCACACATCTGGGGTGCACTCGTCTCTCGTCTGGTATGAGACGTTCCGGGGGGGGGGGGGGGGGGTCCACTGGGGCCGAACAAAATAACCCTGGCTTCTGTGTGGGGTGGCGGCAGCGGGGTCGGTGGACTGCTGTGGCCTGTTGTGGGGTTGTGAACATACGACGAGACGAAGCCTCTCCGTCGTTTCTAGGCACCCAATTCAAATACACAATACAATACTAAAGCAACGTAGAACATGAGGAGAAAAATTAGCTGCATTTATGTTTGTTAATAGAAACGTAGATCCCCATTTTTCTAAGTTGTCTGTCTAGATGTCATTAACTGAAACCCCATAAACTCCCTAGCCTTGACATTGTGTTATGGGTAACAACATCATAATCGGAAGACTAAGTACGGGGACATGAAAGATGGATAGGCCGAGATGGTCCAAACGCATGGCCGCCGCGATCGCCATATTTAACTTCCTGTAGAGATAGAGGACGATCTGCTGGCACGAATTCTGGCCTCTTTACAAGAAACTGAAGAAGCACCTGGTGGGATAGAGAGTGTGCACCAGAACATGCTTCGTAGGTACAATGTGACGACAACGTTGGTAGTCGTGACATCCAAGCCGCCGTTGTTAATGCATGAGTAGTGTCCTGCGAGTACAGCTTGCTGGGTTCTTTTTTGTTTTGGAATAATGTCACCAATTAATGTACTTTAAACATAGCTGCGCTACAGCAACGGTTCCACGTAAATCAGACTAAGAGCAGCCGACCAGTTGCAAAGGATAAAGTAATCTTTACCTAGGTTTCAATAGATATAAATCTATCTTCTTCAGAAGACGGCAGCATTATAACAACATGAAGTGATATGTCCTTATCGTTTAGGCAAACATCTGCATAGTTACATTAATTATATAAAATATAGCCCTGAAAACAGGGTTTGTCAGACAAATAAAATAGGTACATAGAAGTTGCAGAGCGCCTAAGCTGCAACTTCTATGTACCTATTTTATTTGTCTGACAAACCCTGTTTTCAGGGCTATATTTTATATAATTAATGTAACTATGCAGATGTTTGCCTAAACGATAAGGACATATCACTTCATGTTGTTATAATGCTGCCGTCTTCTGAAGAAGATAGATTTATATCTATTGAAACCTAGGTAAAGATTACTTTATCCTTTGCAACTGGTCGGCTGCTCTTAGTCTGATTCACCAATTAATGTTTAAGTGTTAATACAAACAAATGTGGCTAAGTGATAAGTGGATGTTTCGCTATGTTTCCTTTCGAATTGTTACTTAACAATTGTACTGCGTCAAGCCTAATTAAATTCCTCAAGCAGAAGTGGATGAGTTAAATATCTGATCTGAAACCGTCATAGAACGGAAACGGTACATTTCCGGACATGGGTTCCCGTTAAAAATACTATGTTCTCACTCCCCTCTATAAATCCTAGAGGTCTTTAGCGAGTATTTCCAAACACCCTACATAGGCAGTGATAACTACAGTATCCTGGGCCTACATTTCCTGGCTTCGCATCGCGGGTAGTTGACTGAAAGAGCGTACTGTCGAGTGCGATAGGTTTCCACCCGTGAAGATGCCAAATTGAAGCGAGATAATGTTAAAAGTCTTAAGACCATCGCTGAACCGCCATCATGGTTCCACAAGCTCCACGCGCGTGACGGGATTCCAGAAGGAAGAGGAAAGATAAAGAAAGGTAGAGGAAGTTGGTTTCCGGGCCGACGCAGTGCTTGGTTCTCAAAAGCATGATGGGCTTAGTGTAATATCTCTCGTAGTGGATAATTAGGGAGAAATGAAAGCTGACTTAGTCACGGAACGTTCTTTACTTGTTTTTATAGTAAAAGAGGAGTTGGAAAGAGTGTGCGAGATTTGGACTCAAAGGTAGACAACTGTAGGTCATCTGAGGCGGATAATGGTCCCTTAGGATGCAGTTCTCACACTAAGAATGAAGTAAAACGTTATTTCCTACGTGACATGTTTTTATTGAGTCGGCTACTGAAAAAGTACTGTAAATAACACAAGACAAAGGATTAAAAATAATTATGTGGTGAAGTCGCACTACGGACAGAATATCATACTTAATCCCAAGACGAACGCGAGGAAATGACTGCGCTGCTCTAAGGATAGGAGAGTGTTAATCTGCCTGGAAGAGTCACAGTTTAGGTGTTCTCTAACAGAAAGGACATACGCGGTTCTGTCCTTGATTGGCTTAACTTTACGACCACGCAGCGACCGGGATCATCAACAGTACTGCTGTAGCTGCATAAGATCGCTGACCGCGACATGCAGTAATTACACATCGCGTGACTGCAGTTGTGTTAGGACGTGACCTCGGCTTACAGCCGAGCTTTTATAGTATGCCACCCACGCGACGAATGCTGTGAAAGTCCCCCGGAAAACACAAATATAACAGCACTTTTGGGAGGACGTATTGTACCTATACCGCTGATAGTCTCGCAACATCATGTGATGTGGCAAACGCCAAATAACAAGTAGTTTACATCAGGATATAGACAAGAGAACTCGTTTCCTACTGTGTTCCGCAGTTCTCTTATCATCTTTTTGATAGTCTGGCCACGAATATTTTACTGATTTCCTGACGCAGTTCAGCCTCTGTGTATCTTCAAGGAAACGTCAAACAGTGATACATCTTATACTGTCGGTACAAATTAAAGTGCAAACTCAGGATAAAGTTTACACCATTGGTTTGTACCGAGTATATTGGCGAGTTACATTATATAAGCCTATTTTATGTACTTTTGAAGACAGAATGTGGTCTAAACACGTCAGAAAATTAATAAAATAATCTGTTTGTGGTACTTACAAATATATAATTATGTTTACATCATTCACTTCAGATAGTTATTAATCTTGTTCTGGCGCCATAAAAATCTGAGTCGAAATGTACGTAATGGCTGATGTAGGAGACATTGTGTTATGGGTAACAACATCATAATCGGAAGACTAAGTACGGGGACGAATACAGCGAGTAATGAACATCAACAGGAAGACAGCGTACAGCAGTGAGTGTTTAACGTTCTTGACAAAAGTAAAATAGCCCATATCTCAACAAGCATTTGTTTTATACCAATATTTGAAAGGCAGAAAAACGGGGAGCTGTGAACGAAATGATTATACCTAGAAATATTTATGCAAAGTTTTGTCTGTTTTAGAAAAAGAACCAAATTACACAATTTTACGGCCTTGAGTCTTAAAAACAAAACAGTGACTAATGTACTTGTCAAACTAACATTAGAGAATTAGTACAGTATGAGTTAAAGGAGGCAAAATACAATTAGAAGGTGGCCTCTATCAGGAAGACAGACGCATACTCCGTCTGACAAACGTGAGAAAATACCGCAGTAAACTGGCTGCACAACAATATTCAAAAGACAATCTTATTAATATATGGCAAGAAACAAGGTCACACAATAAAGAAATATTAAGCGACATCGTAAACATCCAAAACTCCAGTTTTTCAGTGCTCTGAATATATATGTTTTTATGGAAAACCCAATAATATTATATACAACAACTATTAAACTTTAAGAAAACACTAAGCAAGCCATAACAGATGTCAATACTAAATGAGCTCCCTAGTGCAACAGGAAAAGATTCCACTGGAAGTTTCACAAGTTAACATATAGTGTTAGACACCATTATAGCTAGATAACCCAACGCTTCAGAAGCCGACAGAGTCTGGCAACAAAACAAGTTTAGCTAACATATCAGATGAATTCGCAATTGCGAATGATGACTACCATCAGCTGTAGAATGGAATGTCGACAGTGAAAATTTATGCCAGACTGGGACTCGAACACTGAATTCCACCTTATCGCGAGCGGTCGCCTTACCATTCTTTTTCTACCAACTTTTTAAAATTTTTTCACTACCCCTCTTTTTTATTGTTTTGAATGTTTATTTATTGTTTGTTATCTCCATTTATTTTTTTCCTACTTGTTTTTTATATTTTATTTAATTAATTGATTTCTTTTTTATTTTTAAGCAGTAAGTAACAGAAAACTAATAAGTACACTCATTGCGTTGAATTGGGGACGCACATAAGTGACATCATACTTATAGTTGCAGCAAAGGACAAAAAGAAAGAGAGCGAAGTGTGTGGCAAAGGAAGCCATTAAATAAAACCTAATGGTGGAATCCGTACCACCATTAACCGGTACTACACCTTGCACCGGATGGGAAACGAAAACTGCGAGGAACCTTTCGCACTGTGGACAAAAAGAGGAAAGGGGGCAAAGGCTGCTATACAGTGCGAGGGGTCAAGACGAAACTCTCCATCTGCCGTATCATCCAGGTATGACTTCTCGCAATGACCAAGGTAGATACCACGTTGTACCGTGTAGTGTTCTGTCATCGTCTTCTCTTACCCATGATGATCCAGCTGCGTGGAGGGTCGTAGAACGCAGTCCACAAATAATTGGAAAAATGTTGTGAATACTTTGGGTTACGGATAATATGGCAATGTCGTTCCTGCAAATAGTTCCAAAAGTCTAAAGGGTCCTTAGTTCCGTCTTGAAGCAAATAATGGACCGCATGTCTACGAAGCCACACCATGGCTTTAGTTTTAGTGCGTGGGTAAAATGTCTCATCCGGGAATAATATAGTCTTGGGTTCGATATGATTCGGCGTCACTCGAAGGAAGTACCCTGACATTTGCTTCACTAAGTGCCACTCTGCCGTAGACTCGCCACAGCTAAGACGGTGTTCGTCGTTGACTTGAACGCCACAGCTCGTGCACGTGGGTGAGTCCACCATGTGGATCGCACGTAGCCTTGATCTGGTCACCTGCTTACCGTTGACAGTGATATACCACATCGCCGTGACGTCAGTGTCCAGTGTTACGCGGTGAACCATCCTCCACACCACTCGCCAGTTGACGTTCGGACGCTTCCTCTCCACGACGTCATCGGGTCGTCCACGCAGCAGGACACGATAAACCGTCCGTGCCGTTGCCAGTCGAGTCACTGGTAAGGTAAATCGAACGTAACTGAGTTCGAGGTAAGAGACACCGATGAAGAAGACTGACGAGGGGACTTGATGTATCGGCACAGGTGGCGAGAGGGAGGGCAACGCTAGTTCTCCTAATAACAAACTCGTCAGACTGTCCAGACGGCGATGCCATAGTTTGACTAACGCGCTCACAAATAGGGCGACCGCTCTGTCATGAACGTGACAAAGGCCAAGCCCTCCCCGATCCGGGGGAACGGTGAGAGTCTCATATTTGATCTTGAAAAGCATTCTTGAACTCACGAAGGACCCAAAAGCCGCCAGTGTACGGCGAGCTAACATTATCGGAATAGGTAATATCTAGCCGATGTGCGGAATGCGGGACACTAAATGTGTGCTGACATACTGTGCTCGTAGGCGGTTGTTGGCTATTCCAGTCCGAACATTTCGTAAAAGTCGTCGAAAGTTGTGAGCAGCGGTTCGTCGCATATCGTCGGTGAAATAAATGCTGAGGCATTTCAAAGTATCTCTGACTGTAAGGGGGTGACGCTGTCCTCAGGCAGTCCGACCCCGATGTTCATCGCTACTGATTTTGCGACTAGCAGTGGCCATGCTATACGTAGCTATCCGATACAGTGCGATGGCGGTGTCGTCGCCGTTGTCGCTGACAATCACCATGTCGCCAGCATATGCTTTATATCGGAAAGTGTGGCCTCGTAATGTTATGCCCGTAAGGCGTTGGCTCAGGCAGCATAGGAATGGCCACAGCGTAAAGTAAAGTGGACAGAAGGCAGCCTTGGCGTATCGATCGAGAAATGGTGAGGGGCTGCGTAGGTCGGCCGTTGACGTTCACCTTGGATGTCGCGCCACGGAGTAGTCGCATGACGACAGTGACAAATGGCTGTGGGTATCACATATGTTGGAGGAGCGCTTCCAAATAGTCGTGGTCCGCGCGGTCGAAAGCCTGACAGAAATCGATTGCCGCCAGCGCACCCTTCAGATGACATGCCCTCGCCATTGGGATCAAATCACGATATTCACCTAATGCTTTCTGAATATTATTGTCACCTCCTAATAACGTTTGATCAGGTGAGATGACGTATTGTAAGGTATGGTGTATCCACGCCGCCAACAGCCGAGAAAACATCCTAAAGTCGCATTCAACAGCGTCAGTGGGCGGTAGTCCTGCATCCGTGAACAACAAGACGGTTTGCGAATAGGAATAATCATCCCTTCTACAAGGGCCGCTGGGAGCGAAACTTCCGGGGATTAGTAGTTCGCGACAGATTTCGGTCCATCGAGTGGCTAATAAATATTGACAAGTCTGGTAAAATTCCAAGGGGAGGCCATCAAGACTCGGAGACTTGTTTACAGCTCCTTTTCTAATGACGTCGATCACGTCTTCTTCCGTAATTCCTTCCATCAAGGGCACTTCCGTTGCCGGGATGACGGTGCCGTAAGTCGTCTGAGAGACGTCCTCCAGTGCTGTCGGATCAGGGGTCTGAGCTGAATAGAGCTGGGAATGATGATCGTAGAACGCTGAGCTTATGTCGTGTTGCAGGGTGAGGCGACGACCGTCCTCCGCGTCGATGAAGCATATCAGATGGACGTTTGCCCGCTGTCCTGTCCACGCCCTCTAGGTGGCGTCGCATATTAGCGATGATCTGAGCATTAGAACGGTGGTCCGCCGTTTGTCGTTCCGTAGACGGTGCCATAGCATCGCAGTCTCGCAGTACCCTGAGGTAAAAATCGAATGTACGAGATCTACACCAAGCAACGTGGTCGCGACCGTAGGTTATCAACGTTCGACTCATTGCCGGTTTGATGCAGTCCAACCACCAGTGGATCGTTGTGGGATATGCACGGGGGCGATTTTCACACGAATGCGAGCACGACATGCGAGCGACGTTTCATTTCCACGGTCTGTAGCTTCTCCAAACTTGTTATCATCGTAGGGTGATGGCAGAGATGTAACCTCTGTGGCCCGAGAAAGCCACAGGCCACAGTTTCACGTCCTGTATCCCAGCGGCAAGGGAACGTGAGACATGAATCCGGTCGATGCGACTGGAAGAGTGACTCGTGAAATGTGTGAATCCCGGTCGGTGGACGTGAAGATATTCCCAGGCTTCCACAACTGCAGGTCTCGGATTAGTTCCGGACACGGATTATGTCGTGGGAGCTGGTCTCTAGGTGCCAGCACGCAATTGTAGTCACCCTGTAACGCCGGAAATGCATATCCTCCTATTTTCATCTATTGTACTATTATTTTTTTCCCTTGTTTTGTTACCTCAAGATATGACATTTCTGTCTCTTTATGTATTGTAATTGTTTTACTGTTTGTATATATATATTTATGCACTTATGTCGATGTATAATTGATTTGTTTCGTAAATATTATTTGTATTTTTACGCTAGGTCTTGCCTAGGGAAAACTGCTATCGAACGATTACATCGATGGGTCGTGTGAAGAATCAAAGTGTGTGGGATCTTTGGTAGTGTTAACTCTGCCGCGTGGAGCGCGGGAGAGCAGAGGGAGTCTGGCGGGAGTAGCGAGTGGAGCAGGTGTTGTGTGACGCTCCCGCGAGTTGCCGCGCTTTCGGGGTTTGGCAGCATGTAATTGCGCTCGACTCGCGATGATAGTTTCTGACATGGTGTCGCGGACGGGAAGCATTAGCTGGCGCACATCAAGAGCCCGTTTCGCCTGGTGACCGTGTCGAGAAGAAGGCGCGCCAACATCCAGCTTCTGCAACAGCGACGGCCGACAATGAGTGACTGTCGCCACCTCCTCGATCGACGGCTTCAAACCTTCAATCAACCAACAAGGAAGACTAAAAGCACGTAAAGTTTCAGAACTGTATGGCAGACCTCAGCTTTTCAAATTGTTCCATTTGCCTCGCAAAATTACGGCAACTTAGCATGAACCTTTGTTGCTCATTGTTCCAATTTCATTGCCAAGCAGGGTCCCTTCCTTTTCCGAAATGAACCCGAGTGTCGTTGAAATTCAAACGCCAGCATTAAAATAATATAATTAGATTTCACTGCTTTAATTTCAAAGTTTAGCTGGCTACAATATTTAGATTGCACGAGCACAAATTAAGAGTGCGAGTTTTGTTACCGTATTTTAGTTACCTGTGACTGCAGCTCAGCTTGGTACGTACTAAATTTTACTATTGTTAATTGTTCAGAATCGATTAATTCAAGTTCAAAGTTAAATCTCTTCTTTCTAAATTGCGTAGATTCAAGTAGCTTTTGAAATGATTGTTGAGGTAGTCCAAGACTAACTGTCTTTCGATGTGCTTCAGAAAGAAAGCTCACTATTAACTTCAGTCACTAAATTAACTTTCGATTTTCCGGTTTCATTAATTCTTTTGCTAAATTAAGTGTAGCGAAATTTATTACTTCTGACAAACTTTCAGTTTTCACACTACACGTGTCAACCTTCAGTTGCCACGCTTCTAGTGCTAATTATATGTGTAATTACCTTGCTTTTTCAGTTACTATAGTAATTGTCCTTAGGACTGGCGACCGTGATTTCCCCCAAATCTCAAATATCTAATTACCGCTAGTTAATTGTTAACGTAACGGCCGCACATTTACTTTCTTTATTAACTTTATCCCTATTTCAAAATTAATTTCCACCAGTTTCACTTGCATTTTTCCTTCCATTTAGATGTAACCCTTTCCTCCCTCTTTACCGACAGGTTAACTTCGGTGACGATTGCTTTTCCAAAATTCCCATTAGGTACACGCGGTTTCATTTTTCACTGTCATTAAGGTCGATAAGTGAGGGGGAGGTTACACGTGGCGACCTGGTGACAGGACAATCTTCGGATTTGAGGTTGTTCTGGACACGAATTTTGTATGTTGCAAATCTCGTAACAAAGTACTGGTTACGTACAGGCCGTTACGTCAGCGAGAATAGGTAATGGGAGTAATCCTAATTATATTTGAGATTTGGCAGTTATATTGAAAATTATTAAAATGAGTGAAGGCAACAATTGCCAAAATTTGGTAGACTTGGATACGGAACAATCGGTCGAACAGTGGGAAACGCGCGCCGCGGTACCCATTGTTGAGGGGCAGGCGGCTAGCATGAAAGACGCGACCGCCGAAACGCAACAAAGAGCAGAAATGGAATTCCAAAGTTTAGAAAATGTTTCGGAATCAGAAGTGAAAATCAAATCTGAATCCCTTGATGACGAATACGGGGGGACAATTAAAGAGGAAGCCGCTACGGAAGTAAAACCGGTAGTTTCCGGGAATTTAACTGATTTATTGAATGTTTTGATTAACGAAATCAAGAGTCAATCGGCCAAGCAAGAAGATCAGGCTGCCAAACAAGAAGCTCAGGCTGCCAAGCAAGAAGCTCAGTCTGAAAAATTTGAACGGATGCTAGACAATCAGAACAAAGCTATTAACGTTGTTATCAACAATGTTGGAGTTGTTAACACAAAAGTTGATAAAATCAAAGAAGATATTGTTGTAATTAATACCGAAATCGGTAATCTTAAACAGGAAATGATAGGCGTTCAGGCGGAAATTGCGAGCATAAATACTCGTTTTGATTCCGAAATTAGCAGAATCGAGAAAAGTGTAGGAGACGCAGTTGCTCCGATCATCGAGAATAAGGTGACGGAACAAATTCAATTAGTGAGAAAAGAGGATCATCAGAAGGTGGAAACTTTAAAGGCTTTAGTATCCGAAGTAGATACCAAAGTGACGAAGCAGGCTAATACCTGCGGAGATAAAAAGAGGGAAGTGGAAACGCTTGCGACAACCACTTGCCAAGTGATTACGAGGGTGTCGGAATTAGAAAGGAAACTTGACGAAAAACAGAGCTATGTGCCAATCTGTGCACATAGTTCGGAGTTGTTGACGAAAGAGGAGCGGTTCGACCCCTTGAAAAAAGGCGGTATACACCCGACGGATTTCATTAAGAATTGTGAAAGAGTTTTACCCAGATCATGGACTGATGAGAGAAAAATTAATGCGATTATTGATGTGTTGGCTGGTGATGCCAAGCGTTGGGGCTTAAACCTCAACATTACGAACCTGACTTTTGACGAATTTAAAAATTTGTTTCTGGCTGAATACTGGTCAGAGCAAAAACAGCAAAGTGTCTGGCGCGAATTTGTCGTATCGAGGCCTTTCGATGCGAATTCGCGCGGCTCCATGAAGGAGTTTTGTGAGGGCTGGATCCGCAAGTTGGAATATTTGCGTGATCGCCGAACGGAATCCGAAATAGTCTGGGAACTCTACAAAAAGCTTCCAGATGATACAAAACGCTACGTAGGAAGCAATTACAGGACAATAAATGATTTCCTGGAAAGAGTGGAGGACGAGGACAATTGGCGCAATAATCGCGACAGTGGTAGAGGCCGTGGTAACAACAATGGGTACCACAGCTACCACAACAACGATAACCATGGGAATAATGCATACCGCAATCTTGGCAGCAATAACAATAATGGTTCGGGCCGTAATGACAATCGGTACAATGCAAATAATAACCGGAATGACGGAAACCAGTATCATACTAGCATGATACGGGCTGCGCAGAATAGTAATAACGCCAGAGGGTGTGACCAGCCGCCTCAGCAGTATCCGGGGAGCGTATCTGCTGGGACGAGACAGGGAAACCATTAGCCGCGCCGGTGAGGGGCCGACCGGGCGTGGAGAAATTTTGGCGGCCCAATAACAGGAGAAAACCCAGATGTCGTCGTTATGAAAATTCCGTATGGAATAATCAACGGCGGGAGAGTGTGCCAGTATTAGGAGAAAGGAGTGCGCCCACAAGTAGTAGATCAGCTGTAGACACGGCAGTAGAAAATACATTCACTGTCAGTGAGAACAATTTAAGTAGTGTTCCGGAAATCGACTATAAAGTGGCAGCTGTAATACCCACAGCGGAACTGGAGATTGAGTTTAAGAATGATTCGCAAGTGTTGAAAGAAGATCAGATGTCGGATAAAACGTCTGTCATCGAGCGAGGGGATGCAGAGAGGGATGAGGTCTGGTTAAGGCAGTTCGGTCGCTTATACGACGAACTAAGAGATTATAGGGGCCTGTACGGGAGAAGTGTTTATGGGGAGCGCGGGCAGGATTTGCCGCGTCTCGTCCCGCAGGAAGATAGTGATTGTGAAGTGATAGAAAGTTCTGGCCCTAACCGGCAGACTTTACTAGAAATAGTTGATGTTAATGGGGAGCACGAGCAAGATGCGTCGTGTTTCGTCCCGCAGGAGTTGAATGTTGAAGTAGTAACGGAAAGTTCTGGCCCTAACCGGCAGACTTTACCGAAAGTTGTAATGGTAGAAGTAGCCGACCCATCCGACGCGAACATCCAGTTTAAACATTGCGAGAGTATTAAGGAGAAAGATTACGAAAATTTTAGTGATAGCCGAACACGATTGGTAGAAAAGCACGTAGATTACAGCGTGTATGAGGTTAGAGCTGACATTATACGGTCAGAAGATAACAGTGTGGGTTGCGCAGATCTAGAGGAAGTAATTGCAGATACTACTGGGCACATGTCTCCAGGTAGATTGGCAGATGAGATCAATCTGATTAAAGAGGAATCAACGAATGTGACAATTAGTGAATTGATAGCAAAGCAACACTCACTAGTTGACGAGTTACAGGTATTGGAGGCGACGCTACAGACTAAGCCTCAGGACAAACGTGTTGAAATTAAAACTGTATGTGAACAGAGGCTGAAAAAGCCGCCAGATAAACCGGATTTAGGATCAAAGCCGGATGGTTTTTTCTGGAATGACCTGGATATAGACGAGGATTTACTGTGGGAAAATAAAGAAACAGTCGAGGACAAGTGTCGACAGATAGTAGTGTCTGTTAATATGCACGACCTACAACTAAACGTGTTGATTGACACCGGTGCAGAATTGAGTGCTGTATCTGGGAAAATATTTGAGTTACTGAAAGACAGACCTGGCATCGTAGTTATGCCAGTAACAGGAGTGAAAATTATCGGTGCTACTGGGAAGGCCAGTAAACCGGTCACAAAACAGATTTTTGTCAACTTCGAGATATGTGGGGCACGATTTGAACAAGAGTTTGTCGTCGTGCCAGACTTAGCTACGGAAGTAATTATCGGGTTAGATTGGCTATTAAAGTACCGTGCAGTGATTAACTGCGAAAGCAAAACTTTGACATGTATGTCACTAGATAAAACAATGGTAGTTGGTTTTGACGAGGCAGGAGACGGTGTGCATAGGCAATACCAGCCTATTCACATTGTTAACTGGCCGGATGACATTGGCGTAGGAATGAGTTTGAACTACTGTAATGTGAGGAATTTCGGCATTGACAAAAGTGTAGAAAGTGAATTGGAAGAGATAATCAAATTACCTCCACGGATTGACATTAGTATTGGTGTGAAAAAAAGATCGTTTGCGAGAAGTAATGAAGCTAAAAGCCGATGCTCGCATACGTCGTCATGACGTTAAAGCGCGTTTTGCTAAGTTTGCAATCGGAGACGTAGTACTTGTAAAAGCTCATGAGAAATCGAGCGAGATAGACCATGAAATCTCTAAATTTAAGTTTGTTTATAATGGACCGTATAAAGTCATTGGTATACCTCACACAAATGCTTATTGCTTAGAGTATCCAAGCTCTGGAAAACGATTAGGTATACGGAACATTGTAGACCTGAAATTGTACCAACCAAGGATTGATTAGTACCACAGATAGGGTATTTGTACAGTATGTAGATATAGAGTGTAAGATTTAAGGATGTGCCATGTGGCGATGCTTTTGCCTGACCTAGAGGTCATTAAAGAAGTTGTAATTAATAGGTAATTTATGTTGATTAAATGATTTAAGAGTTACTGAATATTAATCAATTTAAAAATCCAAGCTGCTAGTTTAAGTTTTCAGCTGAGTCACAGTAGATTAAGCAATGTAAATATGATTTTGTAACTAGCTGTAAGATTCCATGAATATGTGTTTTACTAGTCATTGCCGATGTACTTAGACGCTGTTTTAAGTTTCAGGCTTGTACATGTGTGATGATGGACAGTGTTGAGTTATCCACTGTGATAGTGTTAATGGACTCCTTGAGATTACTCGGGAGTGAGTTTTTCCAAAAGAATTCAGTGAAACGGACGTTCTGGAAATGCCGTTACACAGGGGAGTGAGATCAAGCGTGCCGCACAGGCGGGCGCAACAATACTGGCGCGGCGGTGCCGCTGTCGGCTCTTGTGCCGCTGTCGGCATTCTTTGTACTTGCAAGTACGGAAGGCGGAATTGTTTTTCTTCCCGGACAGATGATGTGAAAGAATTCTGCTGTCAATACTTATGTTTTTTTGATCTACTGAATATTATTTTCTTGTTTAGCATTAAGTGGACTCTCATGGCAAGCGTATTAATTACGAAAAGGTTATATAAAATGTGTATTCTATGTAATTAATAATTAATTTGCGTATTTTGATCTACCTGTTTTTATGACCATGTACTCTGATTAATTTTGTAAATAGTATTCCATTTCATGATAGTGTTACGGATTTTGACGATTTTGGAATAGCTAAACCATTTTCTGTATCTTCTATGAATTTTCATATGTTGTCAACCTGTTTTATTTTGTGCAAGATGACAGAGTGGAATAAGATTAGGAGTGTCTCCACTCAGTTATTATGGTCTAAAAATTGATTTATGATTAATTAGACAAATGCTAAATTTGTTGATGTTTTGAGCATATGCATTTCCGCTGTTTCTTTTTTGGGACATTTTCTGAGTCTGTTTACGTTACACGAACATCCTCAGACAATGTGGGGCACGTGTAACGCCGGAAATGCATATCCTCCTATTTTCATCTATTGTACTATTATTTTTTTCCCTTGTTTTGTTACCTCAAGATATGACATTTCTGTCTCTTTATGTATTGTAATTGTTTTACTGTTTGTATATATATATTTATGCACTTATGTCGATGTATAATTGATTTGTTTCGTAAATATTATTTGTATTTTTACGCTAGGTCTTGCCTAGGGAAAACTGCTATCGAACGATTACATCGATGGGTCGTGTGAAGAATCAAAGTGTGTGGGATCTTTGGTAGTGTTAACTCTGCCGCGTGGAGCGCGGGAGAGCAGAGGGAGTCTGGCGGGAGTAGCGAGTGGAGCAGGTGTTGTGTGACGCTCCCGCGAGTTGCCGCGCTTTCGGGGTTTGGCAGCATGTAATTGCGCTCGACTCGCGATGATAGTTTCTGACATGGTGTCGCGGACGGGAAGCATTAGCTGGCGCACATCAAGAGCCCGTTTCGCCTGGTGACCGTGTCGAGAAGAAGGCGCGCCAACATCCAGCTTCTGCAACAGCGACGGCCGACAATGAGTGACTGTCGCCACCTCCTCGATCGACGGCTTCAAACCTTCAATCAACCAACAAGGAAGACTAAAAGCACGTAAAGTTTCAGAACTGTATGGCAGACCTCAGCTTTTCAAATTGTTCCATTTGCCTCGCAAAATTACGGCAACTTAGCATGAACCTTTGTTGCTCATTGTTCCAATTTCATTGCCAAGCAGGGTCCCTTCCTTTTCCGAAATGAACCCGAGTGTCGTTGAAATTCAAACGCCAGCATTAAAATAATATAATTAGATTTCACTGCTTTAATTTCAAAGTTTAGCTGGCTACAATATTTAGATTGCACGAGCACAAATTAAGAGTGCGAGTTTTGTTACCGTATTTTAGTTACCTGTGACTGCAGCTCAGCTTGGTACGTACTAAATTTTACTATTGTTAATTGTTCAGAATCGATTAATTCAAGTTCAAAGTTAAATCTCTTCTTTCTAAATTGCGTAGATTCAAGTAGCTTTTGAAATGATTGTTGAGGTAGTCCAAGACTAACTGTCTTTCGATGTGCTTCAGAAAGAAAGCTCACTATTAACTTCAGTCACTAAATTAACTTTCGATTTTCCGGTTTCATTAATTCTTTTGCTAAATTAAGTGTAGCGAAATTTATTACTTCTGACAAACTTTCAGTTTTCACACTACACGCGTCAGCCTTCAGTTGCCACGCTTCTAGTGCTAATTATATGTGTAATTACCTTGCTTTTTCAGTTACTATAGTAATTGTCCTTAGGACTGGCGACCGTGATTTCCCCCAAATCTCAAATATCTAATTACCGCTAGTTAATTGTTAACGTAACGGCCGCACATTTACTTTCTTTATTAACTTTATCCCTATTTCAAAATTAATTTCCACCAGTTTCACTTGCATTTTTCCTTCCATTTAGATGTAACCCTTTCCTCCCTCTTTACCGACAGGTTAACTTCGGTGACGATTGTTTTTCCAAAATTCCCATTAGGTACACGCGGTTTCATTTTTCACTGTCATTAAGGTCGATAAGTGAGGGGGAGGTTACAACCCCAAAACAACAGATGGTCGTGGCGGTCTTGGAAGTGTTGGGCGACGTCTTCAGCAAAGAATCGTGAGCGTTCGCGACGTTTGTCCTTCCCGAAAGGTGCATAGATATTGAGAAGTACACCCAGTACTGTGAGTGCCATTTCTCTTGCCCCAGGCAGAAAGAGGATATCGTCCGCCACGATCCTTTCCCGAAAAGTACAGTGACGCCGCTGCCTGTGGGGGAAGCTGGAGAGACCCATGCGTCATAACCGTACATGCCTGGGAAGTCGTCGATGTACATCGATGGATGCAGAACTCAACATATCCTGAAGTAGGGATAACATAGTGCGTGCCCGTATAGTGTTGATGTTTATAGCCGCAACACGCTGAGTTTGAGGTCCATCCATAGCACCCGTGTTGGCCATCAACACCGTTGTAAACGGTGTGTGCACGTGACGTCAGTCCGTTTCATCGCTATCACTGATGGTGGAAAAGGATCAGCACTGGTGGACAGAATTCCCCCGCGTTTCGTCTGACACGATGGGAAAGGAGTTTTCCTCACCGTCGTCCGCCCAGTCGCCTTGAAATACCATCGGCTGTTCATGACTGGTGCGGCACTCGGCGCAGACGCCTTCCGGGCTGCTGGCTGGTAATCGGCAGCGGTTCTCTGCATTTGATCCTGCTGTTCTGTGGGGTCGGAGGGACTGAAGCCGTCACCATGGATGGGACGTTACTGCTCGCCTCTGTACCGCCGGTACCGTCGTCGGATTGTCTACAGTCCATGTCAGACGTTCGCTGCAAGGACTCTTAGGATGGAGCACGCTGCCGTCTCTTGTTTTTCCGCGTGGAACGCTGTTTACAGGACGTGTGTTTCGGTAGCAGAATGTGGGTGGATCTCTTCAGATGTTCCGTTGTCTGGAAAAAAGGCGGCTGTCGGCACAATTCGTGGGTCAATGTTCATCCTGTCATCCGTGCTTTCTTGGAACGTCGGTAGGTGACTGTCCTCAGGAATGAGCGCCTTTGTAGTTGCTGGATTCGGTACTGTAGAATCCGTCGTGGCTTCGCTATCGGGGCCATCGACATCGGGAAGGGTGGCCGCGAGTGCAACCCCGCAGTAATTGAGAGGAAGGGTCGTCACCGTAGAAGGAGTCATAGATTCACCTGTCGGGATTTGAGCAAGCCGTCTTCGGAGGCAATCAGAACTGACGTGTCCTTCTTGACCACAATCGGAGCAAATGCGTGGCTGTCCTTCATACATAATAATCACCCTACATCAGCCGATGACAAAATAGGATGGTACATGTTTTGTCAGCTCAATTTCGATCTAACGTATCCCGTTAAGAACCTGGTGCATTGTAAATGTGGTCCATTTTTCGGTCATGTGGCTGACAACTCTGCCATAAGGCTGGAAAGGCGCGGTGACTACTTCCGGTGGTACTTCGAACGGGTGTTCGAAAACTAGTATCGTGCGGAGGTCAAGCCCGCGTAATCGATAGAGACCGCCCCAGTATGGCTATGAGAATGTTTGAATTTAAGATGGTTCGCATGTGCGCGCACGATTCTGTTGCACACCTCGTCACTTACTAACTCGACGTAGACGATACTGCTCGTGATACAGAGATGGATAGCAATTATGTTGTACGGATCAATTTTAACGTCGTCACGTAGAAAACGTTCCATTTCAAAAACTCGCGGCCTTGCGTGATCTGGTTGAAAACTGATCTTGATGGCGATTTGCTGAGAATATACGCCATTAGCATTACAGTATCCCCAAGCAAGCGTATTTGTAAAAGATGACACTTACAAGAGGAGGCCGCCAATTGTGAAATTCAGATTCGATTCATACTGCGCATAATAAAAGCTCATGGCCAGAGGTGTAATGTGGCAAAGCACCGAGATGCACTTCTCAGCCGTTGTCGAGAAAATCGACAGTTAAAAGAAACAGTCCGGGTGAAATACTCTCTGCGATTAATAATTCTATACAGCGTCGTGGCGCAGCGGTAAGCGCTCGGGTTCGTAATCCGAAGGTCGCCGAATCGAATCTCGCCCTATGCAACTTTTTTTTTTAGTATTTGTTTTTCATAATTCAAATATATATATATATAATTCCCGGCAATCAGTTGCAACAATTATGCATATAATAAGTTGTTGAAAGTCGTTTGTCGTGGAAAACTGGCGACTTCGAACATCATTATGTTTTCCGCAAACAAAGTTGTATTTCACAAATGTTATTAATTGTCTTCATAATGTTAACCACGTATAGTTAACGGAAGACGTAGAAACGATATTCCGAAACGAATACATATAGAGTAAATCAAACGTTCGAATTAGAATAGAGTCCCACGAACACAAATTTGCTGTGGCAGGTATGAAATATAAACTCCGTTACTCGCTCGTTACACTTGAATGACAGATGTTGAATGGGCCGAAACGAGCCGCCGCGTAACAGCGTAGTTGCCTGCTAACTTCGAAAGAAGGTAGATGCGGTCCTTAGCGCAACTTATAACATCGTCGAAAATTAGTGCGGACGGGAGAGCTTTGGTACACCCTGTTAAAAAAACGGAAAAATGGAGGCGGTACAATTGGAGAGCGATCCGCCTTCACCAACATGCATAAGTAATTCATTAATATATATATATATATATATATTTGAATTACAAAAAACTAATAATAAAAAAAATTTCATGGCGCGAGATTCTATCCGGCGACCTTCGGATTACGAACCCGAGCGCTTACCACTGCGCCACGACGCTGTGAAAAATTATTAATCGTAGAGTGTATGTCACCGAAACGGTTTCTTTTAACTGTCGATTTTCTCGACAACGGCTGAGAAGTGCATCTTGGTGCTTTGCCACATTACACCTCTGGCCATGAGCTTTTATTATGCGCAGTATGAATCGAATCTGAATTTTACAATTGGCGGCCTCCCCTTGTAAGTCCTAGGGGACTGATGACGTCAGATGTCAAGTCCCATAGTGATCAGCCATATAAACTTATAGACTTCTTCCTCACAACATGCCAACGGCCAACTTGCTGTGGTAACAGCGGTTTCTGTGAGATCACCGAAGTTAAGCGCTGTTATGCTTGGCTAGCACTTGGATAGGTCACCGTCCGTGTGTGCCGAGTGCTATTAGCAAGAGGAGTGCACTCAGCCCTCGTGAGGCCAATTGAAGAGTACCGGTCTCGAAAACCGACAACGGCCGGGAGAGCGATGTGCTGACCACTTGACCATCCGCATCCGATGACACCTAAAGTCTGAGGATGACACGGCGGCCAGTCGGAACCATTGGGCCCTCCAGGCCTCTTCGGACGGTGTTTGATTTTTCCTCAAAGATAACAAGGAAATTACTATCAAATCCATTCCATTTTCGTCCGTTTTGCACGGAGGCTACGTACCGTCACGCCGCTGCAGTTCAAATGCGGTATACTAACTAAACACATCCACGTCGTGCCGCGCCGCTCTGTTGCAGAGCAATTCCGCTCAGTGCGGTCCCATCAATCTTCTGACTGGTTTGATGTGGCCTCCCACGTCTTCCTCTCCTGTCGCAACCTCTTCAACTCAGAGTAGGACTTGCAACCTACGTCCTCAGTTATTTGCTTTATGTATTTAAAAAAATGGTTCAAATGGCTCTGAGCACTATGGGACTTAACATCTAAGGTCATCAGTCCCCTAGAACTTAGAGCTACTTAAACCTAACTAACCTAAGGACATTACGCACATCCATGCCCGAGGCAAGATTCGAACCTGCGACCATAGCAGTCGCTCGGTTCCGGACTGCAGCACCTAGAACCGCTCGACCACACCGGCCGACTTTAAGTATTTCAATCTCTGTGTTCCTTTAGAGCTTTTGCCCTCTATAACTCCATCTAGTACCAAGGAAGTGATTCACTCATGTCTTAACAGATGTCCTATCACGCTGTCCCTTCTGCTTATTAGTGTTTTCCACATATTCGTTTCCTCTCCGATTCTGCGCAGAACCTCCTCATTCCTCACCTTATCAGTCCACCTAATTTTCAACATTCGTCTTTGCACCACATCTCAGATGTTTCTATTCTCTTCTGTTCCGGTTTTACCACAGTCCATGTCTCACTATCGTACAAAGCTGTGCTCCAAACCTACAATCTCAGAAATTTCTTTTTCAAATTAAGGCTTTTTTTTATACTAGTAGACTTCGCTTCACCAGGAATGCCCTTTTCTCAGTCCTATTCTGCTTTTGATGTCCTTCTTGCTCCGTCCGTCATTGCTTATTTTGCTGCCCTGGTAACAGATTTCCTTGACTCCATCTACTTCGTTGCCATCGAGCCTGTTGTTAAGTTTCCGTTTTTTCTCATTTTGCTACTTTTCATTTCTTTCGTTTTTCTTCGATTTATTCTCAATCCATATTTTGTACTCATTATACCATCAATCAGTTCATCAGGTCATGTAATCCTTCTTCACATTCTTTCGGGATAGCAACGTTATCGGTCGCACGGGATTAGCCGAGCGGTCTCAGGCGCTACAGCCATGGACTGTGCGGCTGGTCCCGGCGGAGGTTCGAGTCCTCCTTTGGGCATGGGTGTGTGTGTCTGCCCTTAGGATAATTTAGGTTAAGTAGTGTGTAAGCTTAGGGACTGACGACCTTAGCAGTTAAGTCCCATAAGATTTCACACAC
This sequence comes from Schistocerca americana, assembly GCF_021461395.2. Lineage (NCBI taxonomy): Eukaryota > Metazoa > Arthropoda > Insecta > Orthoptera > Acrididae > Schistocerca > Schistocerca americana. Next base: position 507,889,623 of record NC_060124.1, on the reverse strand, counting down.
ATTTGAACAGTGCAACGTTATCGACTAATCGCATCATTGATATCCTTTCACCTTGAATTTTAATCCCACTGCTGAAGCTTTCTTTTATTTCCATAATTGCTTCTTGGATGCACAGGCTGAACAATAGGGGCGAAAGACTGCAGCCCTATCTTACGCTCTTTTTTATGCGAGCACTTCGTTCTTGGTCGTCCACTCTTATTATTTCCTCTTGGCGCTTGTACATACAGCTTACCGTTGTATTTCTCAGAATTTCGAACTTGTTGCACCATTTTGCAGTGTCGAATGCTTTTCCAAGATCGACAAATTCTATGAACGTGTCTTGATTTTTCTTTAGTCTTTCTTCCATTATCAACCGCAAGGTCAGAATTGCCTCTCTGACGCCTTTACCTTTTATTTATTTATTTATTACCAAATTATAGACCTGTTACCTGATGTTTAAAACAGGTCATACAATTTTCGTTTTTCATCTTTTTACAGTTTTCTTTCCTTTTGTTTTATCTAAAACATTTACAAAGAATGATACTTTTCAAAATAACAATAATTTAAGGTTGAAGAGTACCGGTCTGGAAAACTGACAACGGCCGGAAGAGCGATATGAAATATAAATAAAATTTTGTTGTTTTTTAAAAAGAATATCAAAAGAAGATAGGATAGATGAGAGGTTTGTTAGTACCATCATCGAATGTGACTGACGGTGAATACCTCGGAATGGTTTCTTCGAGCCGTTGGCCGCCAGTCACACTCACACACACACACACACACACACACACACACACACACACACACACACACTCACACAAATGGTTATTAGTAGAGAAATACTGTTGCTTATCCTATTTATTACTAATCCTAAGTATTAACTACTAACTGGCCCATCCATGTACAGCATTTGGTGTTTTCTTGGCTAGATTGCCAGCACTTTTGCTTATTTGCTATCACATCTCAGCTTCCTCCTCTTGTTCCTCCTCATTGTCACTATTTTCGTTGTCACTGTGGGTATCGCTGTCCATCCTCTGGAGGGTGCTGTTACGCTGCACATAGGCATGCCTGTAATGTCGTGTCCGCATATACTCTTCTTGTATTGTTTTTGAAGTACTGTTTGTCAGTGCGTTTAATTGTGCCCATTGTTCTTCCTCTCTTATTGCTGTGTATATATCTATGTCTGTATCTGTGTAATTTAAGTGTTGTGTATGTCTATTGTTCGCGTATTGCCCGCAGAAAAAGAAAGTGTGTTCTGGGCAGCCTTCTTCCCCGCATGTGCATGTAGGTGTTTGCCTCAGACTCACGCGGTTTAAGTGCGTGGGATAAGGTCCGTGTCCGGTTAAGAAATGTACCTTACTGCGGCTGGGATCGATATGTCTCATTCTCAACCGCTCCCTTATGTCAGGGAGGAAGTCGTGCAGTTTACGTCCCTTATCACTTACATACCACTCACCTTGCCATGTATCCAAAGTTTTAAGGTATCGTCTCTATGGGCACACCGGTTATTGTGTGTACCTTATCTAGTCTCCCCACCTTGAACGAGTACCTTGCAGCTCTGTATTTGATCGTGATATCTATGGGGCATATTCCGAGCACCACAAACAGTGCATCCGCTGAGGTGGTACCGAAGGCTCCAGATAGACTAAGTAGGACACTTCTCTGCCTCGTCTGACGGATGCTTTGTTGGTGACCACGTTCAGTCTATGTGCCCACGTGCTAGCTGCGAAGCTGAGTACTGATTCGAAGAGCGCACAGTGGTATGTACGTATGACTGGTAGAGGTAGTCTGTACTCTTTTGAATTTAGCCACACCAGTTTGTGTAGTATTTTTTCTGCTTTGTCTGTTGTTAGCCTTATGCGTTCGTGGAAATTCAATTTCTCATCTATGTGTGCCCCAAGATAGCGCGTAATGAGTTTGTTGTTGTGACACCACTGAGTTGGTTCAGATGGCTCAGAGCACTATGGGACTTAACTTATGAGGTCATCAGTCCCCTATAACTTAGAACTACTTAAACCTAACTAACGTAAGGACATCACACACACCCATGCCCGAATCAGGATTCGAACCTGCGGCCGTAGCGGTCGCGCGGTTCTAGACTGTAGCGCCTAGAACCGTTCGGCCACCCCGGCCGGCACCACTGAGTAATTCCACTGGCTTTCTCTTCTAACTGGGCTCTGTTGTTTGCAGTGACTACAGCTAATGGGTCATCTGCGTAGGCGACAATTCCGTCTGTCCTGTCATCCCCATCCAGAAGTTGTAGGAGGGGTTCGATTGTTATGTCCCAGAAGATGGGGCCACAGATCGACCCTTGAGGACAGCCTTTGGTAATTCTTTTAATTACTTTCCGGCTGTCCACCTGCCATTCGACTACTCCGTCTTTACAGTTGTCTAGAAAACTGTTGTACAGTGATTGCGGTACATCCAGATGTCTTAGCCTCTGAAACAGTGCGGGCCACCAAAGATTATCAAATGCTCCGACAATGTCAATCATTATTGCCATGGCGTATTTCTGTTTTGTGGTGTTAACTATGTGCAGGGCCTGGTTGATGGCATCATCTATTGATCTGCCAGATCTGAAGCCGAACTGGTGTTGGCTCATACCCCTGAGAGCACTGTGTGTCTGCAGGTGCTTACACAGTAGCTTCTCCTGAATCTTTGCTAGGCATATTGGCCTGTACGTCATTGGATCTGAGGGTCCCTGTCCGCTGATTTCTTAATAATGACTGCTTTGGAGGTTTTCCATACTGTAGGTACCCTGCCCAGCCGTAAGGCATCGTTCAGTAACGTTGTTAGGAACGGGGTGATCTGCGGTGCTTTCCTAGAGCCAAACTGATCGTCAGCTAACACATCCTCAATTTTCTTTTTCATTCTTCTCTATATTGTTCTTGCCAAGTGGGAGGTGACCACGAGAAAAAAAGATTTAATAACATCTTTTATAGACAGCACAATTGCTCGCTTTGCGTCTGGTTTTCCAACTTCCGTCAGTGCAGTCGTCAGAAGTGAAATGAGTCTTACGGGCAACTGCAGTGGAGCAATGTTTTCCGGAGTGTGCAGCAGTGCCGCACAGAGTTGTGAAGCGGGCACTGCACCTCCTCCCACTGCTCTCCTCGTCTCGCCACTCGAGTCTGTCCGCGGCGAGAGCATCAATCACCAGAGTGTCACCCTGGACCGCCCATCCCTGAGGGGTGGCAGTGCCAGCAGCAGCACGAGCGGCAGAGGCGGCACAGCCGTGGTCCCCAGCCAGGCCGTCTCACACAGCGCCGCACCGGCTCTGGTTTTTACCGATCGCCCCCGCGCCGGCGTTCCTTTCCGAACGCCTCTCTCCATAATGTATGCATCTTTTGAGGGCAAGAAAACGGAACGCCCGCGCCCGGCGGGGTGGCGCTGGCTGTGGCAGCCTTGACATCGATCTGGCGCGCTGACAGCTCGCGGGATTTACTTTTCCTCCGGCCTGTCCAACCCCATCCCGGCCACCCCGCCATCGTCGCGCCATCCACCCCCTTCATCCCTCTCACAGCCGCACGGGAACTTTCCGGAAGCGATTGCTATTCAAGAAGAATAACCTTTCATCGAACGGCGTGAGAGAGAGGAAGTCGAGGGAGGAGGAGGAGGAGGAGGGGAAAAACCGATTCGGCTGTTGAGAGCAGCGCGAAGTGTTGAGGCAGGCGCCGTTCTGTTGTTATTACTTTGGATTCGCGGGCATGTTCGGTTGCGGCTGCATTGTGCCATCGAGCTGTATAGGGCTAATCAATCAGGATCGGACTGGCACCACAACAGCAGGCATCAATCACTATGTATTTGCCAGCTCAAGGCGTTTCTGTTCTAAGGAATTTCCTAATGTGGTGCTACAAAAATTGGTTCAAATGGCTCTGAGCACTATGCGACTTAACTTCTGAGGTGATCAGTCACCTAGAACTAATTAAACCTAACTAACCAAGGACATCACACACATCTATGCCCGAGGCAGGATTCGAACCTGCGACCGTAGCGGTCGCTCGGTTCCAGACTGTAGCGCCTAGAACCGCACGGCCACTCCGGCCGACAAAGTGGTGCTACAGAAAGAGCGAAATATCAACCTCGACAACTTAAGTCATTGCCATTAGTACCATTTCATTCTTCATTACGAGCAACGGATTGGTACAAGTGCGCTGGCGTGCAAAACATAAGAACGAAAGCAATTTTCGGGTGATATGTCAGTTGCGACATTTTTGTACAGTGTCGACAATACCTGTGGAGGGCAAATAATGACCCGTGGGCCACATGCGATCCGCTGAGGATTTTTGCTGCTGCCCGCCAAGACATAAGAATCTGCCTTGAACCGAGAGTTCCTCCTCACACGCGACTGAAGATTCCCACTAGGACGACCACTTCAATACACATGCGCAGTGCAAATTCTGTTCGCGCAGATCAAGTTGACACCCAGCGCAGTGGCTGATGAGAGCGTCTGTAAAGGCATTTCCCATTTACGGTAGTTGCCATCAGCCACCACGCCGGGTACCGACTCAGTTAATGGGAACATTTCGATCAGCAATGCTTTCGTGGTTAATCTGGTTCACTTGCATTTTGTCTATGCAACAGTAAATCTATAAATTTCCAACTTAGTGAGATCATGAACTCACCGAAAGAACGTAAAATCAGTAATGAATGTTGTATTTTTAATAAGCAACGAAGGAGAACTTATTTCTACGAGGGTAATCTCAAAAGTAAGGTCTCCTAATTTTTTAAAAGTACATAGACCTGTTTGTTTCTACAATGGTTCACATCAGTTTAAACCTTGAACATTTAGCTATTTTTCGACATATCACCATTTCTGTCGATGCATTTTTGTAGACGCTGTGGTACTTTTCTATACCCATATCATACCACCTCGGGCATGGATGTGTGTGATGTCCGTAGTTTAGTTAGGTTTAAATACAGGGCTATTACAAATGATTGAAGCGATTTCATTAATTCATTGTAGCTCCATTCATTGACATATGGTCACGACACACTACAGATACGTAGAAAAAAATCAAAGTTTTGTTCGGCTGAAGCCGCACTTCAGGTTTCTGCCGCCAGAGCGCTCGAGAGCGCAGTGAGACAAAATGGCGACAGGAGCCGAGAAAGCGTATGTCGTGCTTGAAATGCACTCACATCAGTCAGTCATAACAGTGCACCGACACTTCAGGACGAAGTTCAACAAAGATCCACCAACTGCTAACTCCATTCGGCGATGGTATGCGCAGTTTAAAGCTTCTTGATGCCTCTGTAAGGGGAAATCAACGGGTCGGCCTGCAGTGAGCGAAGAAACGGTTGAACGCGTGCGGGCAAGTTTCACGCGTAGCCCGTGGAAGTCGACGAATAAAGCAAGCAGGGAGCTAAACGTACCACAGCCGACGGTTTGGAAAATCTTACGGAAAAGGCTAAAGCAGAAGCATTTCTTAAACAGGAGATTGGAAAACCGATGGATCGGTCGTGGTGGAGATCATGATCAACAATTCATGTCATGACCTCCACGCTCTCCCTACTTAACCCCATGCGATTTCTTTCTGTGGGGTTATGTGAAAGATTCAGTGTTTAAACCTCCTCTACCAAGAAACGTGCCAGAACTGCGAGCTCGAATCAACGATGCTTTCGAACTCATTGATGGGGACATGCTGCGCCGAGTGTGGGAGGAACTTGATTATCGGCCTGATGTCTGCCGAATCACTGAAGGGGCACATATCGAACATTTGTGAATGCCTAAAAAAACTTTTTGAGTTTTTGTATGTGTGTGCAAAGCATTGTGAAAATATCTCAAATAATAAAGTTATTGTAGAGCTGTGAAATCGCTTCAATCATTTGTAATAACCCTGTAGTTCTAAGTCTAGGGGATTAATGACCTCAGATGTTAATTCCTATGGTGCTTAAAGCCATTTGCACCATTTGAACCACAGCCGTATTTAAAAAGTACAATTACGAAACGAAACATAGCGAATTTAGGTGCAAACTTCTCATGGATGAAAGCAAAATTAAAGCCGCAGAATGTGTGAAAAATCTCGGAAGAAGCAACAAACATTACTTACAAAACAATAAATACTTCAAAATAGCGCTACAGAAGCAAGTTTTATGGTAGTCTATAAACTTGCTTAGCACACCGCGCCGAGTTTATTAAGCATTGTATGGTGCAAGCATGTTGTATCCTGAAGTTAGAAGCAAATTTGAAACATTTCATTGTTAAAAAGGACTGTAGAGATGCGCATTGACTTAGTGATGTACTGACGAACTCACACAACAGCTGAAGACCGTGATAAAAATTTCTTTTGATTTCCTTTGGCAATAGATGAGGACACAGCCCACGAATACACTCCAAAATTTCTCATCCTTATCCACGGAAAATTTCGTCATCACACAGGAATTACTTGGCCTAGGATCAGTGACAAATAGAACCGCTGGTCTGGACTTGGTCGAATGTGCTGTGATTTGTGTGGAAAAAATGTGGCTTGTTCTGGAACAAAATAGCATGCATTATAACAGCTGGGGCCAGAACTTTCTGTAGGGAAAATGTAGGCATTTTAAGCTTTTAAAAACACAAGTTACGAGCTTAGTGAAACACTATCTTTTTTTCATTGCATTTCGCATCAGAAGAGCCTTTGTGAAGATGCGCTGGTAGATCCTATTTTTGCTGTGGTGAATATTCAAGGGTCGTTCAATAAGTAATGCACCACATTTTTTCCTCAGAATATATTTATTGTTAAGAATCAGAATTTGGTGACAATACACATCAACATGTCTTATCCATGTCTTATTTTTCTACGTAGTGTCCATCACTTTCTACGGCCGTACGCCGACGTTGTGGAAGAGCATGTATTCCCCGCTGGTAAAAGCTCTTTTCTTGTGCACCTCTTTGAATATCCGAGAGTCTCGATCATTGCAGACGCATTTCCAATGCTGACCGACAACTGTAGAGACAATTGTCGCGTTGTGAAGCGCCGGTCGGCAATAATAACGGCATCCGCATGATTCAGCATGTCTGTAGCAGTGGCTGTGACAGGCCGCCCCAAGCGTGGCTGATCATGGTGCTATGTTTCTGCATTTCCTGAGGCTGTAACTTTCATTACCCATCTCCCACATGTACTCCTATCAACTGCAGCATCGCCATACACTGCCCACAAACATTTATGCATGTTCACCACGGCTTCTTTTTCTGCACACAAGAATTCAATAACAGCACGCTGCTTGTAACTTGAGTCGTATGTAGAACCCACTTTGACGCTGCACAACGGCTCTGCCATCTGCCAGAACAGTTCCAAATTTCACCGGTGGACGGAACAAACATCAAATGTAAAGCACCAACATGGACGTTAGTCTAAGTATATTAATTGCTTTGTAAAGAAATGTGGGGCATTACTTACTGAACTACCCTCGTAATATGCGAGAGAGTAAGGACACTCCACCATACATTGTGCAATGTTGTTCTTATGGAGGCAGGACATGAAGACGCCATTGACCACAACAGTGTGACGTGGTTGAGCTTCGACAAACTGTTAAAATGAGTTTGGGCGTTTCAAAATGAAATCACCTTTCTTCTGGAAATGGAAGGAGATACAACAAATGCTTCTTTCGCCGCCACTCCGTACCATCGCGGTATTAGGATCTGAGAATGGTCAAGAACTGGTCGAAACCGATTACCACCGAAATAAATGTTTCTGATCTCGAGACTGCGTCCGTTTTTAAGGTCTCGTGGTTTTGTTACCAAAATAGAATGTGAGGAGTGGAAATAGGAGATGATGTTCTCCCTAATATATTTGAGAAACTGAATGAACTGAATGTGACGTTGCAGGAAGCAAGTAAGAGTATTCAAAGCAAAACTAGGTCTATTTGCAGGGTCAACAGATGAAGGCAGTTTTTGCCATTTATCTTTGTTAGGAAAGCAGAACGTGCCTGGAACAGTTTCAGTTAAATTTTTGGACGACGAGGTCACTAGAAGTTTTTCTCATTGAACTGATTCTAAAATTAAATGTGTTTGCAGCTATAGATGATCTGAAATTGGCACAATAAATAATTTTTTTTAAATGCCACAGTTTTATTTAATTTATATTTATTGATTTTTATTATATAATTTTTATACTTCCAGAAATGCAAAGTTAACTAATGAATGCAATCACTTTAAGAGGTGCGACCCTCAGCAAATCTCTGCTTCTATGAAGTGGCCCCCGATCCAAAACCATTGCCCACTCCTGGACTAAACCTGCGTCATGTAATCTCTTTGTCTACTTATGCTTAATGTGACATATGTGTCACCATGTAAATGTAAATGTTTTGTTCATATTTCACGTCAATTTATATCACTATATTTAATGTATGTATGTAATTTCAAAAGTAATGTTCTGCCACAGTATTGAAATGTTAAAACAACAGCTGTAGAACTAGTTCAGGCGTAGGATCAGTATGTCTGTTATTAAGGAAAACCTGGAGGGAAGTCCCTCCGCTACGGAACCCGCAAGGCGGGAATAGAGAAGGTGGATTTAGTGGCAGAATCGCAAAATGCCTTTCTGGCACAGATTGTCGGTAGCTGGCTTGCAAACGGTTCACATCGAGCGTGCTGAAAGAGGCAAGGAAAGCAGATACATTGAACAATACTGCCTTGGATGTGGGTGATATCTGGTTACTTATTCGTGGTATTTATTAGCTGACTCTGAATTACAAAAATCCAGCAGCAATAAGATAATTTTTAGAGCCTTTTACATATCAAGAGCCATGAGTACGTTTGCCGCCTTTATAGGTGCCGCGGAAGGTTGCCGAAGCCACCACCTTCATCTCAAGTCCATGCAGTCTTTCTGGACCAATTATTCGCTTTATTTGAAAATAATAACACCTTTTCATTTAACTTTGTGTTGGAAACCTTGTATTAATCTTTAGTAATTGTGCCTAGACAACATCGTTTTCCTAGTGATGCAATACATACGAGTATCCTCTTTAATTGAACTGCAAAAATATTTATTGCTTTCAAAATGATCATTAACTTTTCAGGAATAGTAAGTTTCATATGTGTCCAGTTAGTTTTTCTGAAAACTCCACGTAAATTCGCATAAGTGAAGAGCTAAAGTGTTACATAAGCGTAGATGCAACAAAAAAGAGCTAATTTCCTTACTTAAAAGCCATTCTTGTTGTAATCTATAACCAGTAACAAAAGTAATTGCAAAAAAGCAGCGATCATTCAGAGTAGTTACTGGCCAGTAAATCAGAAGGGCCCGGATAATGAGTAACTACTGTACAGGTTTGTTATAGTGTATCTATTCCTGTTTTTGCTTAAAAGTGTTTTCATGTTGTGCCTTGACAAAAATGTTCAGCCCGATGTTTTGTCAACTGATAAAATAGATTACGGGTCCCCATGCTAATTGTTGAGTCAGCTTTTCATTCCCTACTACAGTAAAAGTATTTACAAAGTGCGGCAATCATTTTAATAGCTTTTGTGTTCTTTAAAGGTTAAGTGGCTGGAACTATTCAGGTTATAACAGATTCAGGGACCCCTTGTTCTTCTATATATATACCACACTTAATTCAGTGAAGTAAGTGATACTAAAGTAAGCAGATAGTAATCATTTCAAGCCATATTCTGTGTAAGTGTTCTCCATACTTAATGTGCAAAATTCCTAATGTCCAATGTAGTTGTGCTTCCTCGTGTAGTGACTATGTAATGTACATTAGCTTTCTTGAGTTGAATACAGAAAGGATATATTGGTCTCAAAGCCAACAACTTCAAAGCGTTACCCTTATACCGCGAGACTTGGGAATACGTAATGCACCCAGGAACATTGTCTGAATTGATCGTATCGGTAGTCGAGGTATTACGGTGCGGGGAGGCATAATGTGTCATGGGAGTACTGATCTCCACATCTCTGAACACGGTACACTCACAGAACAACGTCATTCTGATACTGTAATCGTTCCCCACGTCCTTCTTTTCAGGGGTGCGTTTGGCACCGACTTCTTTTTTATAGATGACAATGCGCGACCTATGCAACTTGAGGAGCGCTTGGAACGAGAGGATATTCGGTGAATGGACTGACCTGCCCAATCTCCCACTTAAATCCTATCGAGCACGTGCGGTTACATTCGGGAGATGTACTGACGCTCGTCCACATGCACCAACTCCAACCGCGCTGGTGGAGGACCAGGACGCCAACCATGTGGCCAGCGTGGAAGCACATGATCACTTGCCGTCCGTGGTGATCACACACCCTGTGTCAAATGTCCAGGGAGCCTTAATAAATCGCGGTGACTAATAACCATTTCTAGTCAATGATTGGCTCAATTGTACCAAATAATCCAGTCCATTCCCTGTAAATACCGGCCATACAAGTATGGAGGCGCCACCAGCTTGCACAGTGTCTTGTTGACAAATTGGGTGCGAGGTTTCGTGGGGCTGCGCCACACTCTAACACTGCCATCAGCTCCTACCACCCAAAATCGGCACTCATATGACCGGATCACGGTTTTTCAATCGTCTGGGGTCTAATGGATGCGATCACGAGCCCAGGAGAGGAGTTTCAGGTGATGTCGTGCTGTTAGCAAAGGCATTCGTGTTGGTCGTCTGCTGCCGTAGCCAGTTAACGGCACATTTCGTCACACTATCCTAACGGATATGGTCGTCGTATGTGCCATACTGATTTCTCTGGTCATTTCATGCATTGGTGCTTATGTGTTAGGAGTAACAATTGTAAGTAGGCTGTTTATGTTTTCTCTATGTAAGTAGGCTGTTTATGTTTTCTTATTGGCAACGTTACGTAGCGCTCAATATGAAAATCACTGGCTGTGCTGTGTGCAGTCTGTGGCTAGTTTGCATTGTTGTCTGCCATTGTAGTGTTGGGCAGCGGCAGCTGGATGTGAACAGCGCGTAGCGTTGCGCAGTTGGAGGTGAGCCGCCAGCAGTGGTGGATGTGGGGAGAGAGATGGCGGAGTTTTGAAATTTGTCATGAACTGCTATATTTATATATGATGATATCAAGGTAAATACATTGTTTGTTCTCTATTAATATCTTTCATTTGCTAACTATCCCTATCAGTAGTTAGTGCCTTCCATAGTTTGAATCTTTTATTTAGCTGGCAGTAGTGGCGCTCGCTGTATTGCAGTAGCTTGAGCAGCGAAGATTTTTGTGAGGTAAGTGATTTGTGAAAGGTATAGTTTAATGTTAGTCAGGGCCATTCTTTTGTAGGGAATTTTGAAAGTCAGATTGCGCTGCGCTAACAAAATATTGTGTGTCAGTTTAAGCACAGTCATGTAGAATTGTTCAAAGGGGACGTTTCACAATTCTACACATACGCCGCTGCTCTCGGCTTTTAAACGAGCTGTTATTCGTGCTGAGAGGTAATGACTGAAATTTGGTAATCTTGTTACACTGTAGACACTGTGGATTTCGTAATACTTTATTCTCCATTTCCAAAATGGAATGTCCCATGCGCCTATCTCCAACTGCCATTCCACATTCAAAGTCTGTTACTTCCTGTTGGACGCCATAATCACATCGGAAGCCTTTGTACATGAATCGCCTGAGTACATATGACAGCTCCACCAATGCACTGCTCTTTTATAACTTGTGTACATGATACTACCACCATCTGTATATTTGTACATCGCTATACCATGACTTTTGTCACCTCGATGTATAACACTACCGGCTACTAGTACATAAGCAGTTCTGATAATGTTACGGTTATGAAAAGAATTTAGAATGACCATGATCATGTGTTAATGGAAAAGACTCTAAGGTCGCGCAGTCACCTGACCTTCATTTCTTACATATTCCGACCTCACGATCGTATTCTGCGTATCAAGACGTTTCATTAAAGCCCAAACTCGATAGGGTAGAGTCAATTTTACTTATTTCCATTTAATCGATATGCAAATCTAATAAATAAATCGCAAGTACGCACCGAGATTAAAAAAGTCGAGGGTGGCGTACACAAACATTCAAGACACGATGGCCACAGGAGGTTTTGTTCGTTGGAGGCAACCAGCCCGCTGGAAACTCCGTTGGAGGGTGAGACAGCAAGCAGGTGCACCAGCCAGCTGACCACACAGGGACCAAAACAGTTTTTGCTGGAGAAATGGGATAATGGCCTGCGTGTTCACCTTAAAAGCAAAACCCACTGTATTGTTCGGGAGAGCCACAACATATGCATTTTTTTGATGGACCTAGTGCGCAGTTTCAGAGTTCTCACAGGTGGACAGTAAACGCCTAACGCATATGTTATATATTTCCAGATTGGTTGGCTTAAACGGAGCGCCCTTCTCCCGTTTGTAAGAGTAACGCTGATTGGTGGACTATTTCTGACGCAATAAGCCGGAGGAGTGAGGGAAAGAGAGCACCTCTGTCCCTAGCGAATCGGAGTGATACTCTATATTGAGTCGCTCGCGATAAAGTGTTGTTCACTGTGTTTGCCGCCACACTTATTGTGCGGTGTGAACACGGCCAGAGTACTAGTTAAACGCCTGTGAGCGAACATTGAGTGGCATCGCGGTGGACTGATTTTGTGACCGGTGTACCACACCAATAGTAAGACTAGGGACAGATAGGAGTCCTTGACTTCATCAAGACGTAGTGAGAGTTCAATTGGTGAAGGTCAATCCAGATAGAAAGAGATAGTTTTGTTATTTTTCAGCAGCTCACGGTATTGTGCGCTACAGCGTAGGCGAGCCCCATCTTTGCTCCATTAGAAATAACATACTTCATTCATGGCACTCCATTACATTTCTCACGTGACAGCCTCGACTGTACTTAGAAAAATTCAATCGGATAATTATTCAAGTTGAGTAGGTGCGACTCTCAGCCATTCTGCCGAGTAAATAACATTCTTAAAGAAAAGGGATAAAAGAGCTTTCCCACACTTTGTATATAAATTTCATTAACAAGGTTCCTCTCCGTAAAAGGTAACCTCCTATTCCGAAAAGAACCTGTAAATTTGTGTATCAGTTTATAAATAAAAGTTCACATGATTTTCTCAGATTTTTGCAATAAATAATATTTTCCGTTCGTCTAATGTTTCTCTTACACTAACTAGCAACTAGGAGCGTCTGTCTGACTTCTGTAGTAGTGTGGAGTGGAAATTGCTTCTCGCAGCAGCCAAAGGGTACTTGTCAGATCAATCCGTTGCGCAATTCGTCAACATAAAACCCACATACTGACAAGATCTCGGACTATTTTGCGTTATCCAAAAGTTTATGTTGCATAGCGACTGCTAGCTGAACTAGCGGGACTCGAACCAAGGTTCTATCAGTTATAAAGTGAAATGTAATTATGTCAAAAAAATGGTCGTCCATTTAATTAGATAAAGTGGTACCAAGTAGTCATACTGTTTACAAAAACACTTAACTACTGTACAGTGTGAACATGAATAGAACCGACAAACAGCAGGGTCGGATTCCTGACTGGAAATGGAGGAAAAAAGGTCCTATGAAATTTTGTCCAGAAATGGGCGGTGTATGTGCAACGAAAAGTTCAAAAAATGGTTCAAATGGCTCTTAGCACAATGGGACTTAACATCTGAGGTCATCAGTCCCCTAGAACTTAGAACTACTTAAACCTGACTAACCTAAGGACATCACATACATCCATGCCCGAGGCAGGATTCGAACCTGCGACCGTAGCAGCAACGACAAATAATCGTCCCGGAACGTAGTACAGAGCTGCATCGCATCCAAGTCACAACAGATGTTCACAGTGGCCTCTGTGAGATGGCAGGTGATAGGGATAGTAGAGGTTGTCACGCAAGGTAAAAATAATCATACATTGTCTTACACCATGTTGGTGGGCCACTTGCGTGGAGCTTTTACCAGCGTTCGTCTCAGTATTCTGTAGAACCCGGTCCTCCAAATCTGGTGTATGCACAGTCATCCGCCTCCCGCATGTTCGTCTGAGAGAACACATGCTCACAAAAATGCCCAAAAAAGGGCTTGAAATGTTTTGTGATGTAGTTGATCTCTGCGAGGGAACTTGTTATGGTACAGCCGTGCTGCCTGTCGACGGTTTCCATCTTCCTGGCCGCACAAAACACCATCTCGTCTTGTTCCCGACATGACCATTCTGCTGCTTACAGTATGTTGCGTCAATCACATAGCCTGCAGCACTCAAAGAAGACACAGCACGTAGTCAGAACAACTGTCATTCGTCAGCGCCAACTACCCTGGCAACGGTGCTTTTCCGGACACATGTTCAAAGGACCTTTCTTCCTCCACTTCCATTCATGAATCCGAGACTGCAGTTTGTCGGTTTTGTTAATGTTCACTCTTCATATATCTTTACTTGGTACTAAATTCAGCTTTGCAAGTAGCACATGTGACAGCAGTACAAGCTAACAAGCCCTAGAGCAGAAGTTTGCCATAAGCAACACAGGTGCTATTACTACTGTACAGTGTAACAAATATACTTGATTGCACAGTTATAATTGCTACACAAATAATACTGACAGTTCACAGAAACCAGTCCGCGCTAAAGCAAACAAGGGAAGAGAGTTGCCCAGAGCGTCTGTTATTACGCCAGGTCCTTCAGCAGCAATGTGTTAGCGGCCCTGGGGTCATCTAAAGAGAAGGGCACGTAAATTGCGATAACATAAGCGCATCGTCGGCGAGATCATAGGAGCAGAGGACAGTACGATAAAAAGTGTCAGTAGAGAAGAGTCATCCTCTTGCCGAGCGATCACATTTACCCGCTGTATGACGTCAGGGGACACAGATTTGCAGCAATGTGGATTGATGATAACGATGCATTTTATCAACAACAGGCAACAAAGTACAAATGATTAGAACATGTAAGCAGAAAATATACATGTTCAGAATAGTTTGATTCAAGCAGAGAACACGTAGACGAACCGTGGCTCAAGTTCAGATGCGTAGTCTACCAAATGGTTCAAAATGGCTCTGAGCACTATGCGACTTAATTTCTGAGGTGATCAGTCGCCTAGAAATTAGAACTACTTAAACCTAACTAACCTAAGGACATCACACACATCCACGCGCTAGACAGGATTCGAACCTGCGACCGTAGCGGTCGCTCGGCTCCCGACTGTAGCGCCTAGAACCGCACGGCTACTTCGGCCGGCGTAGTCTACCAAACTCTAGGAAAATATGTATCTCATTGCATACCAGTAATATGAAGAAAGTATTTATGAAACAGTACTCAATTTTTTGTTTCATGATCGTGTATTATGATCTTTATGGAGACTAAAAGTATCCTCTGTAGGAATGAACACGGTTTCCATGAAATCCATCTCACTCTGTTCATGGCAGTAGATACCGGCACCAAAGCTTGAATTTTCGAAGACGTTTAATACAGTTTTGCCCTGTCGTCTGGTGATCAAAATACGAGAGTACGGAATATTGGATGAGTTTCGTGACTGCACTAAAGCGTTCCTACAAAATAGAACAAAATATTGTTCTCAAAGGAGAATAATGTTCTAAAGTAGGAGAATTTTCGGACATATCCCAGTATAAGTGCTAAAGGAATATTACTGTTCTCAGTATACATAAATTATC
This sequence comes from Schistocerca americana, assembly GCF_021461395.2. NCBI lineage: Eukaryota > Metazoa > Arthropoda > Insecta > Orthoptera > Acrididae > Schistocerca > Schistocerca americana. The sequence goes on along the minus strand of NC_060124.1, from coordinate 507,874,148 downwards.
TAATGAACGGGCACAGGAGATCCGTGAAGTGGTTAGCATATGATGATGTTGTACACGTAGAAGGCCGGCCGCGGTGGCCGAGAGGTTCTAGGCGCTTCAGTCCGGAACCGCGCGACTGCTGCGATCGCAGGTTCGAATCCTGCCTCGGGCATGGCTGTGTATGATGTTCTTAGGTTGGTTAGGTTTAAGTAGTTCAAAGTTCTAGGGGACTGGTGACCTCAGATGTTAAGTCCCATAGTGCTCAGAGCCATTTTTTGAACACTTAGAAGTCGCAACGCTAGAAGATAGCAGCAAAATTGTGGATAACCTGCAAAGGACCGACGCTTGGGTCAGGAATTGAGAATTAACCATCAACATAAATAAATGTAAAGTATCTTGTGTAGATAGGTGAAGAGACACGTTATTATTTGATCACATCAATCGCGAACCATCACTGGAAGCAGTACATCCAATAAATACTTGGTAGAACGGAGCGAGTTAAAGTGGAACGACCACACATGACTAACGGTAAAAAAAAAAGATAGATGCTAGACTGAGATTCTTTTACGAATCATCAGCAAGTTAGTCGACCTAAGGAAGAGATGAGTCACAAGACTGTCTTTCAATCAATCTTACTTACTGCTGTTCAGTCTGGGATCGTTATTAGTTACGAATGGGAATAGCAAACAGCGAACATCCAAAGATCAGCTTATTTCGTTTCGAGTTTGTTTCACAATCATGAAAGTGTCACGGGGGTGATCATCCGACTTTAGTGGCAGATCTTACAAGAGAGGCGTTTTGTGATGACGCCTGTGTTTTTTAATAGTTATAGTACGGAGTGATCTGTTGGTCATTTAGTTATCTTAGTATGTATTTCTGGTAAAAATAGGCAAAAATATGACGTTAATACGTCTAACTGCTAACCCCTGTTATTGTTTCATCAGAACCACTGATGCTGGTGTTACACACCGTAAATGTAATGGCCACACTATGATTAATTTAAGTAGGTAAGCAGTGTCGAGCGCAAAGAACAAGAAAGAAAGTTACAGTTATTCATTCGCAGAAATTTGTGATGCTGATAATCCTAAAATTTCATCAACAGATTTGCACGGGACAAGAGTAAATGGAAAGTTGATGTTAATTACAGGCATTGAAACAAGAGAAAGAACACACTGTAAAACCTGAAACAGTGCGGGGGAATCACTTAAGTTTACAATACACGTGGCATAGACCAGCAATTCGGAAAGATTTTGGTACGAAGACTTGTGACTACTAATAAGCTCTGAACGCGACATAACTAACAGCACGCAAGCAAGCAGCTGGATTGCGTCTCACCATCATTGTCTGGTGGTACAGCTGCACAACGTGTCCTCACCGCTCAGCAGCATCTCCAACGCGTCGCTCCTCTACACTCGCAAGAGGACGCACCTGTTTTCGCACCTTCAGGCCAGTCACAGTCTAAGCTTTCTGGCGCAACATGGCGGTCGAATCGGCTCGCCTCAAAAGCTCCCTTCTGTGGATTCCTCGGTCGCCTATTTTAAATGAAAGGCTCCTTCGAAAGATCTCGGAGCTTCTACTGTAAAATTCAGCAACCAATGGAAGCACACTCCCACGACTTCGGAGAGAAAGATCGTTTCCACCTACGTGCTCAAAGTCACGTACGCAAAGAGAGAGAGATATATATAATTGACTGGATTTTAGAAAAGCTGAGTAGTCGCAAAGAAACAGGTACCAGTTTTTTATTTTGGTGCATTTATTCCAAACGATATGTTTCGTGCTCTGCCCACCATCAGATTTCCTGGTATAAACAATATAACACATAATTAGTTGGCCGGCCGGAGTGGCCGTGCGGTTCTAGGCGCTACAGTCTGGAACCGAGCGGCCGCTACGGTCGCAGGTTCGAATCCTGCCTCGGGCATGGATGTGTGTGATGTCCTTAGGTTAGTTAGGTTTAACCAGTTCTAAGTTCTAGGGGATTAATGACCTGAGAAGTTGAGTCCCATAGTGCTCAGAGCCATTTGAACCATTTTTGAACATAATTAGCTATACATTTTGTAATAACACCAAACGTTAACAAGGAAGCTCAAAATCTACTTAAGATCTTATTGTCATGCAATTTTTCATCAAGGGTTTTTATATTCATTTTCACACTAGTTGGGTGTGCTTTCTTAAAGCTAATTCTCCTAACTATGTTACCATTTCCAACTGCAATGCTTGCTTTTGCTGCTGTCGGGAGTTTAGCCTGTTCACACCCATTCTGCACTTCAGCGCCGGCCGAAGTGGCCGTGTGGTTCTAGGCGCTGCTGTCTGGAACCACGAGACCGCCATGGTTGCAGGTTCGAATCCTGCCTCGGGCATTGATGTGTGTGATGTCCTTAGGTTAGTTAGGTTTAATAGTTCTCAGTTCTAGGGGACTAATGACCTGAGAAGTTGAGTCCCATTTGAACCATTTTTGCACTTCAGCTATAACTTTTATCGTAACCCTACTATCAATGTTTGTTGGGAGATTAAACTATGATCCTTCACTCAAGATTTTCATTTTCTCGCCTGAAAAGTCTCCGTCAGTCAAGTTGACCACCTCATCTGCAAATTTGGGTTTACTTGCTTGACAACCAGCTGCCGTTACTTTGAAGCTACTTAGTGTGGATAAGCGATCGAACTTATACCACTGTTTACGTCGTATAATATGTAGTTCCCAGTTTACGTAGTACTGAACAAGATCAGCAATTTCTTTGAAGAGCATTGCGTTAAAATGGCTGCTCAGTCGAAGACGGAACGTTTCTGCTTTGCTGCTGGCCAAATATTTTGCTTTGTAGGCTGCCCTAATTTCACTTCTAACCCAGCACTTTAACTCCTTATTTTCTACACTTTGTGCACTACACGAACGATTTTGCAACCTAATTCTTGCATTCACTGGTATCTATTCACTATTCAAACACGTATTGTTGGGCAAGATTTTCATTTGATTTTACATAATGGATTTTTTTGTCTGATAACAATTTTTCACCTACTGTTTTGCCGAGTTAGTCGTTATTTTACGTATGTCGCCCTGAAACTACCGGTAGAGGTATGCGACGATTATTATTGACATAAATGACTGGAATTCAGAAAAGCTGAGTAGTCGCAAACAGATACTAATTGTTTTTTGGTGCACTACTCCAAATGACATGTTTCGAGCTATGCCAATCATCAGATTTCCTGATGTAAACAATATAAGACATGATTAAATGTACATTTTAAACACCAAATGTTAACAAGAAAGTTGAGCACGAGACCCCTAGTTTTTCAGATACAGAAATAACCAGGTAAAATTCAAAGCTCAAACTATGTATTTTGGGGAATCCAACAGCATCAGATCTTATGATCCCAATAGATTCTTGCAACCCTTAAAACCAAAAAAAGTCGTTTCTTGTATTATGTTCTACGGATTAGCAAGGTTTGATTTGTACAAGGATTTGATAAATAAAGAAACTGGGACAGTTGTACAGATCGGTCTCTCAAATGGGTACGATGAAGCTAATATTAGGAGCCCAGGTGAAAAGTTTTTGCTAAGAACGTAGAGAATAAGTAAAACATGTCGCGTTAACGTTCTTTGGACCATTTTCACAGAATATTGTAAACTTGTACAAGATCTTTAACGTCCCGGTAGGATTCCAAACGGTTAACAATTTGGGGAACCTGTTGAGACACGGTCCGGAACCCAAGCAAAACAAGTTCCGTAAAACAGGAGCATGTAAAATTAAATTCCGATCACGTGAATGTTTTTACGTGGGATAAACAGGACGAGAGTTCTAAACGAGGTTTAACAGTAGCGCATTAGGTTTCCATGTAAAAGGTGAAAGCCATATGCTGGCAGAATTAGAAAGTAGCATAACAATTCTGCACACAGAGAGGAAGGGAAACGATCTGGACATCTTGGAGTAACTGGAAATACATGCATTCAGTCAAGTGTTAACGAGCAAATCAGTAGTGGTAGGAAATGGGGTTTTAGTCTCTCTCACGACTGGTTGTGAGAGACACGTAAAAACTATAACCTTCGTAACCACTCTTCTGAAATTGGGTATATAGACAACCACCTCGCCCTTTACTATTTATTGTGCTCTGCAGTGGTTAGTGATTCCCCCTTTAGTCAGGTTCATCAATGGTTCAGGACGAAAACGTCTTCCGTTTCTACGTTTGTCGTTCAGCTGGGAAGTGCAAGGTCAAATCAAAACAAGTCTTTTGTAATTATGACATGTTATCTTTTTAATACAAAAAAGAAAAATTTTGAACGTTGGAATGTACAGTCCCTTCCCTATGTACTATTCCGATCAGTGAATCAAGACAGTTTTTCTGTTATTTTGATACGTTATCCTTTTAAGGTAAATAAATGTATGTACTACAGTAACGCTTGTTTTAATGTGCTTAAGTGCAGGCAGGCAACCACCTTTCCCTTTACTACTTTTTTACGTGCAGGCACACTACGGATATTTTTGTTCTTGTTTTTTACTTTTATAAAAGGCAGTAAATATTTTGGCGTATGGATATCGGCAATAATAAACCATCGGATGGGACAAATGTCTTAACATTTTATGTTTGACGAACAGTTAAGAAGAGTAATTGCAAATCTAAACAAATCCTTTCAAAATCTTCGAAAAGTCATGTGTTTCCAAGACAAAATATTTTTTCTACTATTTTGCAGTGTACTTTCGTATACTTTGCACTACTGAGATGCCTATGAGGAGGCACACGACATGTACTTTTAGTTGTTATTGGTTACTGTTTTGATTGCTAGTAAACATAGCGGCATTTGCACAGCGGCAATGCCGTAAAATGGTGCCCTTTTGCACTGCGTTGTTTACCTAGCAACCGCACTGAAGTAGCAGTTTTTCGTAATTCCCATTTTCCAAGTTTAAATTATATGTCACACCTTTTGGTTCCTGAATTTATAAGTAAGGAACAAGCAGCCAAAGTTATTTTTTGCTATGCAATAGTATGTATTGGTTATGACACTTAGTTCCAGTTTGCTCTTTCTTGTTAACATTTGGTGTTTAAAAAAAAGGTATAACTAATTATATGTTATATTGTTTACACCAGGTATTCTGATGATGGGCAGAGCCCGAAACATGTCATTTGGAATAAGTGCACCAAACAACAGCTAGTACCCGTTTGTTTGCGACTTTTCAGCTTTTCTAAAATTTAGTAAATGATATTAATAACAATGGTCGCATACCTCTACCGGAAGTTTCAGGCCGACATACGTAAGACAGAGAGATCTGGTGTCCTCTGCGACCATCTCTGTCTTAGTTCAGCGATGACCTCCTCCCCCCCACCCTCAACCCATGCTGCTGTTGTCCTATGTATTCCAACTGTTCAACTCTCCATTTTTAAGCTAGGAGAGAGCAGAAAATTCGCCTTAGCCCACAGCCAAAGTAACAGAATGGATTCCATTCAATACAGGAAGTGTTCATAAAATAGAGGCTACTGATCAGAGAGAGAAAATTAGTATTAAGTAAAATACTTACCCCAATGATCACTTCTCATAAGCATTGGTCAGAGTAGAGAATGATAAAGATGGGACATGAAAATGATAATATACCAGATCTGGTTGATAGGATATACTCAAATGAAAGATGTACTCAAATAAAGGAACATTTTACATCGTTGTTTATCGCAATGTGATTTGCAGCTGAAAGTCCGAGAACATTAATTCCTAAGAGAATCAGTCAACCTATTGCTTCCTCCCAAGTACATCTCGCGAAAAGTTCCAGAGAGATTCGAGCTCCGCCGGCCGGAGTGGCCGAGCGGTTCTAGGCGCTACAGTCTGGATCCGCGCGACCGCGACGGTCGCAGGTTCGAATCCTGCCTCGGGCATGGATGTGTGTGATGTCCTTAGGTTAGTTAGGTTTAAGTAGTTCTAAGTTCTAGGGGACTGATGACCTCAGAAGTTAAGTCCCATAGTGCTCAGAGACATTTGAACCATTTTTTTTATTCGAGCTCATACAGATTCTGACGGACACTCAGTCTTCCTGTGCACCATTCGTGACTGGAACAGGAAGGAGACAAGTAACAGTAGTACGCAAAGAACCCTTTACAATACTTTGGAAGGTATCTTGAGGAGTATAGATGTAAATGTTGATGTAAATGAACTAGTACTGCTGAAATCCACCTTAATCTGACGGAACTCTTATAATAACCCAGGACCTGAATAAGATCATATCAAGTTCTGTACAGTGTTTGGGAGTAAATAAGCTTTACTTTCGATAGTGCTTTACTGTAACTCCCTCGAGCAGAGGTATTTCGCTGTGATTAGAAATGAGCAAGAATCACAGTCAGCTACAAAAAGAGAAGTATAATTTACCCACAGAACTACTGTCCTGTACTACTAATATTGATTTTGAATTCCAATACTGTAACCTGCCTGGAACAAAATAACCCTCTCTGTGAAAATCAGCATCGGTTTCTAAGATATCAGTCATATGAAGCATAGCTCACGCTCTTCAGCTCCATGGATTCGAAGTTTTTCACTCTCGAAAAGCTATTTGCCTCTGTACCACAGCTAGACCCGCTAAGGAAAATGCATTCCTGTACGACATCTAACAGGCTTCCATCTCACCTAAAGTTTATTTACAGGCAGAAAGCAGCTCGATATCCTCCGTAGCGAGTCATCTACTGACAGTGAAGGAATCTCTCATGTGCACCAGGAAAGTGTAATAGGATCGTTACTGTTCACGCCTATGACTTATAAGCCACTATTAATTGCAAATGATATTCTATACAAGTATTATAAAGCCAATAACAGCTTACCGATGCAGGTGCTGGGAATTTACTGGAAAAAATAAAAACAAATCGAGAGTTGTAGAATTGGATTATCTCAGAAGAGCGGGTAGAATATTTGGTCGAGAGGTAAAAGAAAAAAGAAAAGTCGTATGACTAGGGCCTCCGTCGGGTAGACCGTTCGCCTGGTGCAGGTCTTTCGATTTCACGCCACTTCGGCGACTTGCGCGTCGATGGGGATGAAATGATGACGATTAGGACAACACAACAGCCAGTCCCTGAGCGGAGAAAATCTCCAACCCAGCCGGGAATCGAACCCGGACCTTTAGGATTGACATTCTGTCGCGCTGACCTTTTTTTTGCGTTTTGTTCGTTGTTGATCGTTGTGTTTGGTCGTTTCGGACGTCACATGACATCCGTTAAAGTTCGTTTGTTGATCCTTTCACTCAGTTTTTTTCATTACAGAGGCCAACCAGCTCTCTGGCCGAACACGCTGAGCTACCGTGCCGGTTTTTTTTTTTTTTTTTTTTTTTTTTTCAAGTTCGTTGTTGATCCTTTCACTCAGTTTTTTTTTTATTGCAGGGGCCAACCAGCTCTCTGGCCGGCCGAAGTGGCCGTGCGGTTAAAGGCGCTGCAGTCTGGAGCCGCAAGACCGCTACGGTCGCAGGTTCGAATCCTGCCTCGGGCATGGATGTTTGTGATGTCCTTAGGTTAGTTAGGTTTAAATTGTTCTAAGTTCTAGGGGACTAATGACCTCAGCAGTTGAGTCCCATAGTGCTCAGAGCCATTTGAACCATTTTGAACCAGCTCTCTGACCGAACACGTTGAGTTACCGGCACCACTCAGCTATCGGGGGCGGACGGCCGAGAGGGGAACAGCGATTGGGCAAATGCCACAGACTCAAGAAATCATCACAAATAGAACAGAGTGGCAGCTCGGTTGGTATGGACACATACTGAGGTGACATAAGTCATGGTAGTGACATGCACATAAACAGATGGCGGTAGGTATAAAACCTTTGAACACGCATTGGTAGTAGGAATCAGGCGCATGAGGCATTTCGGAAATCGTTAGGGAATTCAGTATTCTGAGACCCACAGTGTGTCGAGAAAAGCAAATTTCAGGGTTTACCTCTCACCAGGGACAACGGTGTGGCCGACAGCCTTCACTTAACGACCGAGAGCAGAGGCAACACTGAGTGAAATAACCACAGAAATGAATATGGGACGTATGACGAATGTATCCCCCAGGACAGGGCGGCGAAATTTGGTGTTAATGGGCTATGGCAGCAAACGACCGACGAGAGTGCTTTTGCTAACAGCACGACATCGTCTGCAAACGCCTCTCCTGGGCTGGTGACCAACATATCGATTGGACCGCAGACTGGGAAACCGTGTCCTGGTCTGATAATCCCCGATTTCAGTTGGTAAGAGTTGACGGAAGGATTGGAATGTGGTTCAGATCTTACGGAGCCATGGACCCAAGCTGTCAACGACGCACTATGCAAGCTGGTAATGGTTCATAATGGTGTGGGATGTGTTTACGTGGAATAGTCCTCTGATCCAACTGGACAGATCATTGGCTGGAAATGGTTACGTTAGGCTACTTGGAGATCATTTTCAGCCATTCATTGAGTTCACGTTCTCAAACAGCGATGGAATTTGCCACAACTTTTGGGCAATTCGAGTGAATAACTTGGCCCCTTACCGGACTTTTGTGGGACATAATCGAGAAGTCAGTTCGTTCACAAAACCCTGCATCGGCAGCACTTCTTTAGTTGTGGATGGCCTTAGGGGCAGCATGACTCAAAATTTCTGAAGGGGCTTCCAACGAGTTGTGGAGCCCATGCCACGTCGAGCTGCTGAACTACACCGGGCAAGAGGAGGTCTAGGGGCTGTCCCATGACTTTTGTCACCTCAGTGTACAGTGGAAATGACAGATCGCAAAAGAACACCATGATGCACTACCCTCAGGGAATAACGGGAAGAAGAAGACCGAAGAAAGCTTGGTTAGATGGTGTAAATGAGACCATGGAAAAAAGAAAAACAGAAGAAGATGACGAAACTAGGGAAGACACAAACCGATGGTGACAATTAGAAGGGATTTGGCGACAGGAAGGAAGGAATATTCCTCGCTGAGCATACAGCTTCGATGAAACTATTTGGTAGAAGATGTAATATTATTGACGTGAATGTCACTACGTATAAAACAATTTTTGTTTTGTTTTTAGAATTAATTAGTGATAGTAGAGCCAGTCAACCCACACAAAAACATTTTCGAGGGTATTTAGAGAGATAAAGTAAAAGTTAATCTCTGCATTAGTTAAGCAAAACAGGCTGTGATTTATTGGATGAATACTGCCATATCTAGGCGCTCAGTCAGGAACCGCGCGACTGCTACGGTCGCAGGTTCGAATCCTGCCTCGGGCATGGATGTGTGTGATGTCCTTAGGTTAGTTAGGTTTAAGTAGTTCTAAGTTCTAGGGGACTTATGACCACAGATGTTGAGTCCCATAGCGCTCAGAGCCATTTGAACCATTTGAATACTGCCATATTGAAGGTCATCTACAAGAGACATCAGTTACAAAATCATTGTTGGACACGTACTGAAGGTTATCTACAAGAGACATCACATATAAAATCATTTTTGGACACGTATCTTAATTTTGCTCAAATCACAGCCTAAGAAAATGAATCTCAGAGAAGGAAAGGAGGAAAGGAAATGAAATTTCGCAGGTTGATAGGATAGGTTGTGTTATTTCAGAGACTGCAAGTTCGAGTCTACAAAGAATTTGGCAGAATGAGATCACTTATATGATGTTACACCCCCTCTGGCCTTGATATATGCGCTGATACATTTGGAAGGTTGCCATTAAGCAGTTACATCTACACGTGAGGCAACCTGGCCATATCTGTTGTAAATGGTCCTTGCTATCGCGTATACTGGGAGTGGAACGGAGTTGACGTCCGACACATATCCTATCGGGTACAGATCTAGAGATCTTGCTGGCCGCGGGCGTACCTCAGCGTCATGCACAAAGTTCATAGGGTCACGTGCCATGTGTAGACGAGCATTGGCTTGTTGAAAAATGGCACTACGATATTGTTGTACGAGAGGTAACATATGGCGACGAGGGATGTCGGTGACGTACCTTTGTGCCGTCAGAGTTCCCTCAGTCTCTACCAGCCATGACCTGAAGTCGTACCCGAAGGCTCACCACACCACGACACCAGGAATAACGCCGCTGTGTCCATCCAAAACCTTGGCAGAAATGTGGTTCTTCCTAGGTGGCTGCCAAACTCGTCGGCGATGGTCATTCGTGCTAGTGCAGAGCCGCAATGTGACACCATTCGTTAGCAGCCCATGCTTCCCAGTCACGGTACCATTCCCAATGCAGCCGTTTGTGTTGTGATTTTAACGGTAGCCTACGCGTGGGATGGTAAATCCAGAATCCGACTGCCTGTTAGTCTCCGATAAATGATGCGGGATGACAGAGTGTTGCAGTGAGTGCATTACATGTTCTCGGATGGCAGGCGCAGATGTGAAGTGGTTATGATGTGTTTGGTGCACAATTGGGTAATCATTCAATGTGACGCTAAGACATGATCGACCGGAACCTTGACTAGTGTATGTCTGTCCTCGAGAGCCCATGCAGTCCAACATCGGGCCACTACGATATCCGAAGCCCAACAGATATACGAGCCAAATGGAGACCCATAATGATGCCTCTTTCAAACTCTGTCAGAAGCTGATAACGCTGTCTCAGACGAGTACAAGGCATCTTTGTGTTCTTCACAGAGATCAATCAACCTCTGACACTGTTCACGCCTCTTAGGTTTCTAACTAGACGTGGTAACAACACTAAACACGCTCTGCTTCTACAAGTACATCCATACTGGGCAAAGGGGAGTGTAATTTGTGTACCAGTGTCACGTCCCCACTTTCCTGTTCCAGTCGCGAATGGTTCACTGGAAGCACGACTGCTCGTAAGCCTCCGTGTGGTCTCGAATATCTCTAATGTCATCTTGATGGTCTTTTCGCGATGTATACGTGGAAGGAAGCATTAGTTGATTTCGGGAACCCACACTCTCGGAACTTCAACCATACCGTGATGCAGAACGCCTCCCGTGTAATGTCTGCCACTGGGATTAACTGAGCGTCTCCGTGACGTTTTCACTCTTGCTAAATAAACCTCTAATTCTTGAGTGATCAGTTTTTTATTTATGCTGTTGTCTGTTACGAGCGTTTCTATCATGCAGTTCTATTTCTATAATTTTAAACACAGAATTTACGAAAGAAGAAATTGATTTAATAAAGGAGTAAAATATACCCTACAACCACAAGTAATACATCAAAATCTTCTGTTTATTCTATCGTTCCTAGATGGTTCGCATACCAGACAGACAAGCAATAATCAAGTATTGGTAGAAAGAGTGTTTTGTAAGCTGGTTTGTTCGTTGATGGACTGCTTTTCCTCAGGATTCTTCCAACTAATGTCAGTGAGGCAGCTGCCTTAATCGCGATTAATTTTATGTAGCCGTTCCACTTCAAATTTACATCTACATCTACATGATTACTTTGCAATTCACATTTAAGTGCTTGGCAGAGGGTTCATCGAACCTCAATCATACTATCTCCCTACCATTCCACTCCCGAACAGCGCGCGGGAAAAACGAACACCTAAACCTTTCTGTTCGAGCTCTGATTCCTCTCATTTTATTTTGATGATCATTCCTACCTATGTACGATGGGCTCAACAAAATATTTTCGCATCCGGAAGAGAAAGTTGGTGACTGAAATTTCGTAAATAGATCTCGCCGCGACGAAAAACGTCTTTGCTTTAATGACTTCCATCCCAACTCTTGTATCATATCTGCCACACTCTCTCCCCTATTACGTGATAATACAAAACGAGCTGCCCTTTTTTGCACCCTTTCGATGTCCTCCGTCAAACCCACCTGGTAAGGATCCCACACCGCGCAGCAATATTCTAACAGAGGACGAACGAGTGTAGTGTAAGCTGTCTCTTTAGTGGACTTGTTGCATCTTCTAAGTGTCCTGCCAATGAAACGCAACCTTTGGATCGCCTTCCCCACAATTTTATCTATGTGGTCTTTCCAACTGAAGTTGTTCGTAATTTTTACACCCAGGTACTTAGTTGAATTGACAGGCTTGAGAATTGTACTATTTATTGAGTAATCGAATTCCAACGGATTTCTTTTGGAACTCATGTGGATCGCCTCACACTTTTCGTTTTTAGCGTCAACGGCCACCTGCCACACCGTTCCAAACGCATCTTAGATGTTTTATGGAGGTAACTGTTTCCTGTAAGCGTTCTGCAATTGCGTAATCATACAATAAAGGGTCATTTTGTCAAGACAAATGCATTCTGATGGCCTTTCTGTCACAGAGAATTGGAACTCTAATCATCGTTTACGTGTACGACGCTACACTGACATGCGACTGTGTTTTGTGGACGCTTCTCTCTTTTAAGGAGTGCACATTATACTCGTATCAGATTTGCCCCTTTTCACATTTGATTAATAGAGGACATCGGGAGTACGCAAAGAAGGACCTTGGGGATGATCACATACTTGTTTGACTGGAGGGAGAGTGTAAACGAAACATTCGATAACCTTAAACTGAAGATTCTCGAAGATGCCGTATATCTCGTGAGAACCTGCTCAAATTTCAAGATTTGTTTTACAGGGCAGATACTATTGATTCCTAGTTATCAATCCGGTAGAGATCATGTTGATAAAATGAAAGAAATAAGCCGGCCGCGGTGACCGAGCGGTTCTACGCGCTTCAGTCCAGAACCGCGCGACTGTTACGGTCGCAGGTTCGAATTCTGCCTCGGTCATGGATGTGTGTGATGTCCTTAGGTTAGTTAGGTTTAAGTAGTTCTAAGTTCTAGGGGACTGATGACCTCAGATGTTAAGTCCCATAGTGATTGGAGCCATTTCAACCATAGCAATAGTTCATATTTATATCCACAGTTCTCTATCGTGAGTAAAGATTCCTTTCTGTAATACATCAGTCCTTTCTGTAACACTCCACGATATTTTTCATTTTATATTTATATTTATGAATTTTGCTTTCGTTTTCTAATGATGGCAAATTGTTGACATGTAAACATGAGTGACGGCATAAAATACACACTTGGCATCTGCTGATGGTTTCTAACAGATTACACAGAAACTTTAACAAGGCATTTATTTCCTTTTGATATCGTAGTGTAACACCACAAATAAGAATACAATATTATCGAAGAAGATGTGGAAATCTTCCAAGTTTAAAGAAAGAACCCTACAATGACACTCGTTCTATTTTATGTATGACTGTTACCAGAACAGGAGCTTTTCTGAAATTCGAGGGCGATGATGACGATGCGCACAGACCACACAGGCAACAATTCTAGCAACTAGGTCAGGGTTATTTCGATTACAGATTACAAAGATAATATCCTCCTATGAAGCGAGAAAGAAAAGTCAATCCATGTTACATCTGTCGAGGGGATGGAGATCAAACATTACAATGAACGCATGAATAACGATTGTGCCTGGTCTTCCAAGACAGCCGTCGTAGCAACACTGAAGGGGCGGAAGAGAGGATGGAGGCGGTGAAATTTTCTACGATTTTTTTTAGTACCACTTCTATACATTAACGTCATCAATTAATTTGTCTGGTGATCCTATTCAATTACAGAATCCTCTTTACGCATTTACTGTTACTCTCTCAATCAGGGCAGTTAAATTTCTTTCATTCTCGCGTTTGATATGAGTATTTTAAGTATAAAAAATCATATCGAAGTGCTTTATCATAAGTGCCTGTAGCCAGACTTTCTATTGTGTCATGGTGGTGGTAAGTTCCTATGGGACACCACGTAATCTAGCTTAAACTAACTTACACTAAGGACAACACGAGCAAGCATACCAAAGGGAGGACTCGAACCTCCAACGGGTAGAGCCGCGAGAACCGTGGATAGGCTCCTCAGGCGGCGCGGTTACACCGCGCGGCTCTATTATGTCATGAAGACAATCACTGTGCTCGCAATGTAAAAAGACCATGATTATAATTCCATTGATGATTGCGTTCAGCTCCAATGAACCATGGACCTTGCCGTTGGTGGGGAGGCTTGCGTGCCTCAACGGTACAGATAGCCGTACCGTAGGTGCAACCACAACGGAGGGGTATCTGTTGAGAGGCCAGACAAACGTGTGGTTCCTGAAGAGGGGCAGCAGCCTTTTCAGTAGTTGCAGGGGCAACAGTCTGGATGATTGACTGATCTGGCCCTGTAACACTAACCAAAACGCCCTTGCTGTTGTGGTATTGCGAACGGCTGAAAGCAAGGGGAAACTACAGCCGTAATTTTTCCCGAGGGCATTCAGCTCTACTGTATGATTAAATGATGATGGCGTCCTCTTGGGTAAAATATTCCGGAGGTAAAATAGTCCCCCATTCGGATCTCCGGGCGGGGACTACTCAAGAGGACGTCGTTATCAAGAGAAAGAAAACTGGCATTCTACGGATCGGAGCGTGGAATGTCAGATCCCTTAATCGGGCAGGTAGGTTAGAAAATTTAAAAATGGAAATGGATAGGTTAAAGTTAGATATAGTGGGAATTAGTGAAGTTCGGTGGGAGGAGAAACAACACTTTGATCAGGCGAATACAGGGTTATAAATACAAAATCAAATAGGGGTAATGCAGGAGTAGGTTTAATAATGAATAAAAAATAGGAGTGCGGGTAAGCTACTACAAACAGCATAGTGAACGCATTATTGTGGCCAAGACAGACACGAAGCCCACGCCTACTATAGTAGTACAAGTTTATATGCCAACTAGCTCTGCAGATGATGAAGAAATTGATGAAATGTATGATGAGATAAAATAATTTATTCAGGTAGTGAAGGGAGACGAAAATTTTATAGTCATGGGTGACTGGAATTCGACAGTAGGAAAAGGAAGAGAAGGAGACGTAGTAGGTGAATATGGATTGGGGCACAGAGCATAACTTAATCATAGCTAACACTTGGTTCAAGAATAATGAAAGAAGGTTGTATACATGGAAGAACCCTGGAGATACTAAAAGGTTTCAGATAGATTGTATAATGGTCAGACAGAGATTTAGGAACCAGGTTTTAAATTGTATGACATTTCCGGGGGCAGATGTGGACTCTGACCACAATCTATTGGTTATGAACTGTAGATTAAAACTGAAGAAACTGCAAAAAGGTGGGAATTTAAGGAGATGGGACCCCGATAAACTGAAAGAACCAGAGGTTGTACAGAGTTTCAGGGAAAGCATAAGGGAACAATTGACAGGAATGGGGGAAAGAAATACAGTAGAAGAAGAATGGGTAGCTTTGAGGAATGAAATAGTGAAGGCAGCAGAGGATCAAGTAGGTAAAAAGACGAGGGCTAGTAGAAATCCTTGGGTAACAGAAGAAATATTGAATTTAATTGATGAAAGGAGCAAATATAAGAATGAAGTAAATGAAGCAGGCAAAAAGGAATACAAACGTCTCAAAAATGAGATCGACTGGAAGTGCAAAATGGCTAAGCAGGGATGGCTAGAGGACAAATGTAAGGATGTAGATGCTTATCTCACTAGGGGTAAGATAGATACTGCCTACAGGAAAATTAAAGAGACCTTTGGAGAAAAGAGAACCACTTGCATGAATATCAAGAGCTCAGATGGAAACCCAGTTCTAACTAAAGAAGGGAAAGCAGAAAGGTGGAAGGAGTATATAGTGGGTCTATACAGGGGCGATGTTCTTGGGTACAATATTATGGAAATGGAAGAGGAGGTAGATGAAGATGAAATGGGAGATATGATACTGCGTGAAGAGTTTGACAGAGCACTGAAAGACCTGAGTCGAAACAAGGCCTCGGGAGTAGACAACATTCCATTAGAATTACTGATATCCTTGGGAGAGCCAGGCCTAACAAAGCTCTACCATCTGGTGAGGTATGAGACAGTTGAAATTCTCTCAGACTTCAAGAAGAATATAATAATTCCAATCCCAAAGAAAGCAGGTGTTGACAGATGTGAAAATTACCGAACTATCAGTTTAGTAAGTCACAGCTGCAAAATACTAACGCGATTTCTTTACAGACGAATGGAAAAACTGGTAGAAGCTGACCTCGCGGAAGATCAGTTTGGATTCCGTAGACATGTTGGAACACGTGAGGCAATACTGACCCTGCGACTTATCTTAGAAGATAGATTAAGGAAAGGCAAACCTACGTTTCTAGCATTTGTAGACTCAGAGAAAGCTTTTGACAATGTTGACTGGAATACTCTCTTTCAAATTCTGAAGGTGGCAGGGGTAAAATAAAGGGAGCGAAAGGCTATTTACAATTTGTACAGGAAGCAGATGACAGTTATAAGAGTCGATGGACATGAAAGGGAAGCAGTGGTTGGGAAGGGATTGAGACAGGGTTGTAGCCTCTCCCCGATGCTATTCAATCTGTATATTGAGCAAGCAGTAAAGGAAACAAAAGAAAAGTTCGGAGTAGGTATTAAAATCCATAGAGAAGAAATAAAAACTTTGAGGTTTGCCGATGACATTGTAATTCTGTCAGAGACAGCAAAGGACTTGGAAGAGCAGTTGAACGGAATGGACAGTGTCTTGAAAGGAGGATATAAGATGAACATCAACAAAAGCAAAAAGAGGGTAATGTAATGTAGTCGAATTAAGTCGGGTGATGCTGAGGGAATTGGATTAGGAAATGAGACACTTAAAATAGTAAAGGAGTTTTGCTATTTGGGGAGCAAAATAACAGATGATGGTCGAAGTAGAGAAGATATAAAATGTAGACTGGCAACGGGAAGAAAAGCGTTTCTGAAGAAGAGAAATTGTTAACATCGAGGATTGATTTAAGTGTCAGGAAGTCGTTTCTGAAAGTATTTGTATGGAATGTAACCATGTATGGAAGTGAAACATGGACGATAAATAGTTTAGACAAGAAGAGAATAGTTGCTTTCGAAATTTGGTGCCACAGAAGAATGCTAAAGATTAGATGGGTAGATCACATAACTAATGAGGAGGTATTGAATAGCATTGGAGCGAAGAGGAGTAAGTGCCACAACTTGACGAGAAGGAGGGTCCGGTTGGTAGGACATGTTCTGAGGCGTCAAGGGATCACAAATTTGGTACTGGAGGGCAGCGTGGAGGGTAAAAATCGTAGAGGGAGACCAAGAGATGAATACACTAAGCAGATTCAGAAGGACGTAGGCTGCAGTAGGTACTGGGAGATGAAGAAGCTTGCACAGGATAGAGTAGCATGGAGAGCTGCATCAAACCAGTCTCAGGACTGAAGACCACAACAACAACAACAACGAGGCGTAAGGGGCAGTCGTATAGACTCACTAATAGTATCGAAGGACTCCATATCGATGCTACAACGCAAACCAAATCATTAAAGAAACATAATGTGAACACACAGGACATGTGGCCTGTAATTGAAAAACTATCATGATGATCTCACCATTCGCAAAAGATCCCGGACTAGTCCCATATTTGGATCTCCGGGAGGGGACTGCCCAGGGAGAAGTGACCATGAGAAAAAGAGGGCATAACCAATGACGGAATAACTTTCTACGGATCGGGGTGTGGAACTTGAACGTGGCAGCGAACCTTGAAAATCTGAGAAGAGAAATTCGGTGGTTCCATCTAGATATAAGAAGGGTCAGTGAAATGAGATGGAAAAAAGACAAGGATTTCTGATCAGATGAGAATAGGGTAATATCAACAGCAAAAGAAAACTCTATAACGGGAATAGGATTTGTTGCGGGAGATAGGGCAGAGAGTGAGTTACTGGCAACAGTTCAGTGATAGGACTCTTTTCATCTCAATCGACAGGAAACCAACACTGACAACAAAAGATCAGGTTTGCGTGCCGACGTCACAGACAGAGGATGAAGAGATAGAGAAGGTATATAAAGATGTTGAACGGGTAATTCAGTACGTAAAGGAAGATGAAAATATAATAATCGTGGGGGATTGGATCGCGGTTGTAGGAGAGGGAGTAGGAGAAAGGGTTACGGGAGAATATGGGCTTGGGACAAGGAATGAGAGAGGAGAAAGAGTAAGTGAGCTCTGCAATAAATTTCAGTTGGTCATAGCGAATACTCTGTTCAAGAATCACAAGAGATGAGGTATACTTGGGAAAGGCCGTTAGATACGGGAGAATTCCAGTGAGATTACTTTATGGTTGGCTAGGAGTTAAAACGTTGCCACTTGTAAGGCACTGTTTGACGGAGATATTTAACTTTCCGCAGTCCAGCTGCCCAACTTGTGATGTTTCTTTTCACACTAGTGTTTTATTGCGACGGCCAACATAAAAATACGTTGCCGAATCTCTCTTCTCAAATCGAGTTTACTGCCTCAGCTATTTCTTTTGATTCTAACCAGGATCTCCGGAGCGGGATGCTAGAAAAAAGACAATTGTCAATTGTTCCGTTTTTCTGGCCTGCACCGCAGAAGGAGGACGTTATTGTTCTCGCTGGAGCATATCGTCTCATAGGCTACTGTTTCTTCTGCAATGCATGTCAACCAAGGTGCCCTTCACGATGAACGTATCCTCCCTTTCCACCTGATTAAATAACGCAGGAGTATGATCAAGCTCCGAAATGGTAGCACATTTTAAAAGAACACAGGCAGTAAATGTAATTTTATTCCGCACTAAATAACACTGTGTGATGGACCACAACTAAAATCTTTAAACAAAAAAGTCGTTTACGTTGAAAAAAACTACTCACAAATTAGCCGCACTGAAGTAAGTGCTCTCCGAGTTGAAAAGCAATTCAACTTACAACGAGTATCTGAAGATAATCGTCTTACTTAACGAGTATCATTATTAAATCATGATACCGGCACGAGCCTTAGAGAAAGTGTTGGCAGTGCCAACTGAACAAAACCACTGGTGACCTAATGACAGTACCTTAACATAGCGATGGCGATTCTTATAAACATTAACATTTTCAGAATGACATTTTCATTCTGCAGCGGAAGGTGCGCTGATATGAAACTTCCTGGCAGATTAAAACTGTATGCAGGACCGAGACGCGAACTCGGGACCTTTGCCTTCGCCGGGCAAGTGCTCTACCGTTTTTTTGTACAACAAAATATAACATATCCTGTTTTCTTCTTTTTGTATTTTTTTAATAATTTTTATTGATCAAACTAAAAGTACATATACAGGGCGTTAAAAAAGGTACGTCCAAACTTTCAGGAAACATTCCTCACACACAAAGAAAGAAAATGTTATGTGGACATGTGTCCGGAAACGCTTATTTTCCATGTTAGAGCTCATTTTATTACTTCTCTTCGAATAACATTAATCATGGAATGGAAACACACAGCAACAGAACGTACCAGCGTGACTTCAAACACTTTGTTACAGGAAATGTTCAAAATGTCCTCCGTTAGCGAGGATACATGCATCCACCCTCCGTCGCATGGAATCCCTGTTGCGCTGATGCAGCCCCGGAGAATGGTGTATTGTATCACAGCCGTCCACAATACGAGCACGAAAAGTCTCTACATTTGGTACCGGGGTTGCGTAGACAAGAGCTTCCAAATGCCCCCATAAATGAAAGTCAAGAGGGTTGAGAGCTGACAGTCAGGGCAGAGTGGGGAGGTGGCCAGTCCTATGCGATAAAGTCGACTATTAGTCGGGAATTTGCCGTAGACTAAAACATACCAGAGTGCAGACACAGACGACGGTAAAAAGGGTGCATGCACACACCCCCAAACCGTTCGCCAGTTAATGCCAGGATGCTGTAGCACCATGGGGTCGGAAGGGTTGGACAGCATAAACAAACGATAATAATCTTTTGTACGGGGAGGACGGGTGACTGGAAGATCGCCCGAACGTAGCTGAGTTCTACGAAACAATTGGCGACGTGGTACAATAATGGAGAAATAGGTGCCACATTGATCGGTGGATCGAGACAAGCTGGTCGGAGGGTGTCTAAGAGACTGCGTCTTAAGGACGGGACCGGCCCCTGCCAGTGCCGCAACAGAGTGTGGACAAAGAGTGCAGAAGATCGTGCCCGCACGTTGACGAGTCCGAGGCCACCTTTTGCAGGAGGCAGTGTTAGAGTGTTGTAGCGGATTGTGAAAAGTGCCCCTGCTGATTGGATGCGGCGGCCAAGGAGTAACGGCATTGGGAGGATCTGGGCGACGTGTACCAATTTAGGGGCGACAAACATGTTGACATAGGACACACGTTGGAGTTGGTTTAAGTTACGGTGCACCTGACCGCGGGCATGGTGCCGAATCGACTGCAAAAGCCGCCGGTAAACCAGGGCCACTGTGCTGTGTGTGGAGCTCATAAATTCGATACCCAAGTAACGAAGGGTGGTACTGACTGGGAGTGGGGTCGGCACCATAGCCGGGAGGCCGCGCCCAATGTACGTCATAGTCGATTTACTGACATTAAGAATGCTACCAGAAAGACGTCCATACTGGTGGATCCATTGGATGGCGTCATTGAGTTCCGTGGAGGAGCAGGTGAGAAAGAGGAGGTCGTCCGCATAAGCCCTACAGTGAAAGGTGTAGTCACGCAAAGTGAGACCCTGCAGTCTAGAGGTAAGACCAGTGATGAGGGGCTCAAGTGCAATGGCACATAGCGGCTTGAGCTACCGTAGCACGACTCACTACCTCTCATCACAACATCAATTCTGGTAGTACCTAGTCTCCCACCTTCAAAACTTCACAGAAGCACTCCTGCAAACATTAATAAGCTGCGGACCTCGTAGTGATCAAGTTCATATCCAAAGATCTCGTTGCTGACAGGACCTTAAACTATAAGGACGTGCTGAAAAGTTCTGCCTTCGAATTTTTTATCTGAAAGCTTTAACGTTCTTAAATAGAACAAGCGTTATTAACATTCTACATCTTAAGTCTACGTGTATACATACAGGGTTATTACAAATGATTGAAGCGATTTCACAGTTCTACAATAACTTTATTATTTGGGATATTTTCACAATGCTTTGCACACACATACAAAAACTCAAAAAGTTTTTTTAGGCATTCACAAATGTTCGATATGTGCCCCTTCAGTGATTCGGCAGACATCAAGCCGATAATCAAGTTCCTCCCACACTCGGCATCGTTGATACGAGCTCGCAGTTCTGGCACGTTTCTTTCACATAACCCCACAGAAACAAATCGCATGGGGTTAAGTCGGGAGAGCGTGGAGGCCATGACATGAATTGCTTATCATGATCTCCACCACGACCGATCCATCGGTTTTCCAATCTGCTGTTTAAGAAATGCCGAACGTCATGATGGAAGTGCGGTGGAGCACCATCCTATGGTACGTTTAGCTCCCTGCTTGCTTTATTCGTCGACTTCCGCGGGCTACGCGTGAAACTTGCCCGCACGCGTTCAACCGTTTCTTCGCTCACTACAGGCCGACCTGTTGATTTCCCCTTACAGAGGCATCCAGAAGCTTTAAACTGCGCATACCATCGCCGAATGGAGTTAGCAGTTGGTGGATCTTTGTTGAACTTCGTCCTGAAGTGTCGTTGCGCTGTTATGACTGACTGATGTGAGTGCATTTCAAGCACGACATACGCTTTCTCGGCTCCTGTCGCCATTTTGTCTCACTGTGCTCTCGAGCGCTCTGGCGGCAGAAACCAGAAGTGCGGCTTCAGCCGAACAAAACTTTAGGAGTTTTTCTACGTATCTGTAGTGTGTCGTGACCATATGTCAATGAATGGAGCTACAGTGAATTTATGAAATCGCTTCAATCATTTGTAATAGCCCTGTATTTGCAACCCTCTCCCGCTAGACGACTCCGAATCGTAAAGTGTAACGTGGCGGTATGTAACGTAACTTTGTCGGTGCGTGAGAAACAACGTTTCGAATTAGAAGAGTTCGTCCGTGCCTGGAGCACTTTCTCCTTCATTATGGCAATGCCAAACCACACACGAGTGTTGCGACGCCTGCAACAGGCCGACGCCTTGTGTTCAACTGCCATCGATCATCCTCCGTGCAGTCCCGACTTGGGCCCACACGATTTTCCTCTGTCTTCGAAGCTTCAAGAACATCTTCGAAGACTTAATATTGGTAGTCATGAAGCGGTACAAGCAAAGGTAAGGTTGTGGCTCCATCAACAAACACAGACATTCTACAGTGACGTTACCAACAAACTGGTCTCTCGTTGGGAGAAATGTGTTCATCAGCCAAGTCCTATTCGGTTTTTCAAAGAGTGCTCTACACCATTATTCCCATATTTAGCTTGCATTTATCGCTAAACTCTTGCCCAGCGCAAAGTCCCTAGCGACAGGAAAAAAGCGAAGGTGACTCCGGTGTATAAAAAGGGTAAAAGAATGTGCCGCAAAATTACAGACTAATATCCACAACATCCGTTCGCTGCAGAATCCTTGAACATATTCTCAGTTCGAATATAATAAATGTTCTTGACAGAGCGAAGCTTATGTCTACGAATCAGCGTGGTTTCAGAAAGCATCGCTCGTGCGAAACTCATCTTACCCTTTTGTCACATGATATATTGAAAACTATGGATTAAGGGTACAGGCAGATCTAGATTTCCGGAACGCGTTTGACTCGGAGTTTCATTGCAGGCTGTTAAAGAAGGTACGAGAATGTGGAATAGGTTCACGGATATGTGAGTGGCTCGAAGACTTCTTAAGTTACAGAACCCAGTATGTCGCCCTCGAAGTAGAGTGTTCATCAGACACTAGGGTATCGTCAGGAATCCTCCAGGGAAGTGTGATAGGACCGCTGTTATCCACTACAAACATAAATGATTTGGCAGACAGAGCGGTAAGCAACGTCTGGTTCTTTGCTGATGATGATGTCGTGTAAGGTGAAGTGTAGAAGCTGAGGATAGAAGATGACTTAGAGAAAATTTCTAGTTGCTGTGATAAATGGCAGCTAGCTATAAATGTAGAAAAATATAAATTAATGCAGATAAATAGAAAAAAACACCTCGTGATGTTTGTATACAGCATTGTGTCCTGACTGACACAGCAACGTCATATAAATATCTGGGCGTGATGTTGCTAAGCTGCGTGAAATGGAATGTACATTTGAGGGTAGTAGTAAAAAAAGGCGAATGGTCGACCTCTGTTTATTGGGAGAAATCTAGGAAAGTGTGGTTCACCTGTAAAGGAAACCGCATATAGGACGCTAGTACGAGCTGTTCTTGAATAATAATCGATTTTTTGGGTCCGTACCACGTCGAGTTAAAGGAAGACATTGAAGCAATTCAGAGGCGGGCTGCTAGACTTGTTACTGGTAGTTTCGAACAACACGAAAGTGTTACGGACATGCCTATGGACCTCAATAGGGAATTCCTGGATGGAAGGCGCCGTTCTTTTCTAGAAGCGGTATTAAGGAAATTTAGAGAAGCTGCATTTGAAGATGACTGCAGAACGATTCTGTTGCCTATAACATACATTGCGCATAAGGACCACGAAAATAAAATACGAGAATTTATGGGTCATACGGAGCCATATAGACAGTTTTTTCCCTCGATGTATTTGCGAATGGGACAGGAAATGAAATGCCACGTAGTGGTACAGAGTGCCCTCCGCCACGCACTGTAAGATGGATTGCGGAGTATCGACATAGATGTAGTTGTAGGACAGGGTGACTATGCTGAGAAACAAATGTGCAGACATGAAGAATCAGGATCTGGAATCGTCAAGTTTTATTCCATAGATGCAGTAATCTGAGAATAATGACCTAGTTATGACGAGTAACCTGATAGATCGCATAATAGTACAAAGTTTCTGGAGGGTAATGTAACATAGTTCCCACGTAATCACATGATTTAGTTGACAGTTTATCAGTTTTAACACCAAACTGTTTAAATTATGAAGGATTTATTTTCGAAACTTATAAGAATGGGTATTTTAAAACAGAAATATTCCTGGACGTTCGACATTTGCTGATATTACGATGACTTGTAGCACCACTCTTGTCTGTTCCAATTCCTTTAATACTTGGTATGTAGCACAGTCTTAGTGAAAACTGTATTAACTTAGGTATCTGAACACAATGTTTCGTATGTTTCAAACCACGTTCAGCAGTAACTGACGCCACTCGTTAGCTCACACTGTTACCAAGATGTAAACATTAGCGGGTGTAGGCGCTTAAGTCTGGAACCGCGCGACCGCTACGGTCGCAGGTTCGAATCCTGCCTCGGGCATGGATGTTTGCGATGTCGTTAGGTTTAAGTAGTTCTAAGTTCTAAGGGACTGATGACCTCAGATGTTAAGTCCCATAGTGCTCAGAGCCAATTGAACCATTTTGTAAACGTTAGTCACTGGTTTCAGTTGCAACCACCTCATTTATTTTATGTACAAAAGTTAAATGTATAAAATAATAAATAAAATGATAAAACATACGAATTGTAAAATGAAGTTAGTGTTTGTTGTAAGTGCATAACACACGCAAGGAAGGCGCTGTACAGTGGAGCCAGTTGCGTCGTAATTGTAAACAGCGGCCTTAGTGTGAACTAAAAGTCTGACGTGAATACCTAGTTGAGAACATAAAGTGTTTTTAATGTTTTAAGTTACATCCGCTGATATTAATTTTAGAAGTGGCTCACATTTAACGCTTATGCAACTATACATTCAATAAGGTTACGTTATTGTAACTGGTCCTTCACATGTTTAGCAGCGCTGATGACGGCCACGCAGTGATCGAAATCTATACATTCAATAAACATCATCTGCGGCAGATTGCCGTACCCTTTACTACTTGACCATGTAGAATCTTAATAGCGTTTGTTTTATTCAAAAAACTTTAAGAGAGTAAGTATAAAAAATTCAGGGCATTGCCTTTTAGCACACAGCCGTGTAGTTTTCCTTCTTTCGTCAAAATACACAAGGCAGCTTTTCCTGTGCGGATACCTAGGTTTCTCAAAGAGTACGCTACGGAATCAGTTTCTTTCTTAACATACGTGGATCGAAAGCTTTTGTGAGCGGTATTGTCCAAAGGGCTATAATGAAACACATGTCAGTTGCATCAAAACATGGGCAAATGAGCAGATGCGTAAAATAATGTACACTATCTGATCAAAGGTATCCGGACATAGCTATGTAATGTGGAAATTACCTCAAATGTCACGACAGACGAACCCGCCGTTATAAACGGACGAAGGGGGGCGGGGGGAGGGGGGGGGCGGCGGGGTACTGTATTGCCAGCTCATCAGTGGCTTCGAATGTGGACTACTAATTGAATGTCACCTGAGTAACAAATCCATCAGGCACATTTGAGCCCTTGCGAAGCTACCCAAGTCGACTGTTGGTGATGTAACTGTAAGCTACAAAGTGCTATTAGCAGTCCAAGTAGCGCAATTACTGTGCGCAGTGATGGTCGAGCAGCTTCTCGCATGTCAAACATTTCTGCAGCCAGTGTCAAGCGACGCTTGAGACGGCGCAAAGGGCGACGCCACTAGAGGGTGTATAACTCGAAACGAGTGATTTGGAGTGATGAACCACGCTACAGCGATAAATGCCGTTAATACAAGGGGAATTTAAAAAAATAAGTTAATCATTATTATGGCAAGCCAACTACCTGTTGCTGAATTCTGCACTACACTTCATAACGCCACAAATACGTGACACTTTCCTACATAGTCACCAGGTCTTTGTAAATGACGGCCGGAACGTTCTACCAGCCGTTCAATTCGTAGACGATATAAATTCGCTCCATGAGAACCGCTTTGTGAAAGTCCTCATCGCCTAAAAATATCTCTCCCCTCAGATGGTGTTTCATTTTACAGAAATGCTGGAAATCGCATGGTGCAAGGTCTTGACTGTATGGTGGATCAGCGTCAAGCACATTTTTGCGACCATGGTCAATTTGGTGGCATCGTTTCAACACGTACGGACGCGACTTTGTTTTTGTTCCGCATTCGGCCAGTATTTCACTGTGAATCTGTGTAAAAGTCAGATGTTTTCCCCACAAGAATCGTAGTGTCACGCATACTTTAAGTTTTGAGTACTTTTCCAGCTGGTAAGGCATTTCACACAAACGCTGTGATGCGCCCGTTATCAATACCACAGCAGAGCTGTGTAATCAGGAAACCAGGAGCATGAACTATGTTCTTCTAAAGGACCACTTTTGATGCATAATGGTTCAAGTGTGGGGCGACACACGTCACTTACGAGGGTAATCTCAAAAGTAAACTCTCCTATTTTTTTTATAAGTACATAGACCTCTTTATTTCTACATCAGTTTACAGCTTGAACATTTAGCTATTTTTCGACATAATCACCATTTCTGTCGATGCATTTTTGTAGACGCTGTGGCAGTTTTTATATGCCCATGTCATACCAGCCCGCCGCCATGCTGTTCAGAAAGTTATGAACCTCTTCTTTCACCTCGTCGTCGGAGCTGACTCGCTTTCCGGCCAAATGTTCTTTTAACCTAGGGAACAGGTGATAGTCAATGAGAGCCAAGTCAGGACTATAGGGTGGGTGGGCGATTATGTTCCACTGAAACTGTTGCAGGAGAGTAACGGTTTGCCGAGCGATGTGTGGGCGAGCGTTGTCATGGAGAATGTATACGCCCTTGCTGAACATTCCTCTTCTCCGGTTCTGAATTGCCCGTTTGAGTTTTTTCAGAGTCTCACAGTACCTGTCAGCGTTAATTGTGGTCCAAGCGATTCAGCTCCGACGACAAGGTGAAAAAAGAGGTTCATAACTTTCTGAACAGCATGGCGGCGAGCCGGTATGCCATGGGCATACAAAAACTGCCATAGCGTCTCCAAAAATGCATCGACAGAAATAGTGATTATGTTGAAAAATAGCTAAATGTTCAAGCTGTAAACTGATGTAAGAGACCCTACTTTTGGGATTACCCTCGTATTTTGTGAAGTCAATAAATATGACTTGTTTGTGTGTACAGTGCCGATTAAGCCTTATTTTAAGATAAAAAATGAAATTTTGATTTAGATTAACGTAAAGGTCTATCATGTTGCCCCACAAAGTCTGTTTCCCTGACCACAGTGTACGATATTCCACGTTCTTCTTCTTTACTTAGGTCTTTGTACGACAGGACGTTCGCCCAAACGATTTGTGACTTCTGCAAGGCCCTCCGAAGAGACTTGTGTGATGAACACCATGAAGTAGCTCGTATATGCCATGCGTCATCTTCGTTTACCCTCGACGGGCGAGAACGATGCTTGCCATGCCAGCCGCCTGTCGGTGTGAAATTGCCATACCATTGGTGCATTTTCGGCCGTGACGGTGGTTTTCTTTCCCATGGCGCTTTTACAAATTACTTAAGGTTCAAATGGCTCTGAGCACTGTGGGACTTAACATCTGAGGTCAGCAGGCCCCTAGAACTTAAACTTAACTAACCTAAGGACATCACACACATCCATGCCCGAGGCAGGATTCGAACCTGCGACCGTAGCGGTCGCGCGGTTCCGGACTGAAACGCCTAGAACCGCTCGATCACTGAGGCCGGCATTACTTAAGGGACCGTCACATGTTCAATCATATTGTCAAACTGCCACTAAATTGACCGTCTGAGGACGCGTGTTGACATATCGTCAATACTAGGAATACTGACGAGCAATGCTGATGGACCTCAAAATATTCACAGTACTGCCAACACATACTGAACGGATGAGGTCAAGTATTAAGAGTTTAACAATATTCAGATATTGACACAGCTTCAGGAAACAGCCATGCGGTATTAGTGTACACTGTTTAGTTTTCGATACGCCATCATATCTCATATTCAGTTTTTAAGGGGTGTTAACACAAAAGAATTTTAATAGGGCCTGTGCAAGGGCAATCATTGTATACACTACTTTAGGGTGGTTAACGGGCGATTCCCTTTGAGATTGCTTACTTCATTAATTTGGAAATATAGTACAGATTAGTGTATTACATAGCAGTTTGGAAAATCGCTCCCATTTCGAAAAATATGTCATACATCTGCAATGACTTTTAAGAGGTCTGCAAAATACACGCCAGTATCACGGAATTATCACAAAGTGTAAAAAAAAACTGTTTTACGTTAATTGCCCGAACAGGTCCTTACCAGCCAGATAAAATTGCTTCAAAGGTTTCCACAGAATTTTACCAATTGTGCGAGCTGATATTACACAACTAAACTAAGAGAATGGGCAGTCGGTCGCCAGAAATCTCTAACTTACTTGTAATCTCTTGTCGACGGCGGATTGCCTCTCTCATTAACGTAATTTGCTTCTCTGTTTTTATCTCGTATCAGCGCTAATAAGTTGATGTACGGTGCAGGGCTCTTCGGAAAATAATTTATGAACTGTTACGTCTCCGTCATTCGGACTTCAGTCAGTAAATTAACATGTGATCAGTCCCTTCTTTTTTCTCCTTTTTTTTAAAATCATTCTCGGAGCCATTTCCTCTTTTCCGTTATTTTCTGTTGATTTTAAGCTGTATCTAATGCAGCTGTAACACACGCTTTCTTTTGGGTGTTCGACATCTTAACCTTGTAAAATCGCCTGGTCAACTAACAGATTTTATCAGCGTTATTGATAGCATGTGGCCGCTTCAATACATTGAAGATTTGAAAAACTAGAATTGTCAATAGGTATTGAACGTGTGGAGGCCCCTTTAGTACCTGAGTGCAGATTTGTTTTGAATAAACCATTCATCACGCTCCGCAAATTTTCTCATATCACTATCATTTTCAACTATTTTGAAAGAATAAAAGGGTAGAAATGAAATCTCGCGAGATGCAAATTACGTGAAGCAATCTTTTTTTGTTTAAAAAAGTTGCGTATTGCTTATTTTAACAATCTTATACAGTCACTCTCGTAAACTGACTTCGTGAATGTCCTTCTATAACACAGGGACTATTAATGTGAAAATTTACCCCTATTGCTGTTTAGTAGAAGAAGCGCTTATCCATCAGAGAATGCTATAGCCATCTCTGCAACTTTCTGCAATGACGCTTTCTTGTGTATGCTTTTCCCTGGAGACGCAGCTGCTTGTTGACTTTTACCGAGATACGTCACAATGCATAACGCGTCATTAGTGCTCCAGACGTGTCACATTTGCTCAGCACTGACACCTGCGCACACTGATGAACAAACGCAGCGACTGCAAACAGCGGAACGCATTATAAAGATCGCGCAAGCCATCTGCTGCCGCGACAACGGCGTTTACGGAAATCAGCCGTCGCTTTGTGGAGAGGGTTCGGACCTCCTTCCTCCCTTTCATAACCGCCCGCAGGCGATCTCGCGGCATACACTGACTGCGGGCGCACGGAGCTTAAAATTGCATTCAGAATGGGGACGCGGACGCACTCTGCATAATATGCGGGGGTTATGGCCGCCGCCGCCGCGGCAGGGATAGGGTGCGTGAAGAATGGCAAAATAATGAAACACGCACTCGGGATTATTCGAGTGTCACTCAGCATCGGCGTGCAAATTTTATAGAACGGATAAGGCGGAGGAGGCGATGAAAAGAGACGGCGGGCGCATTAAAAATGCAGAAACATAAATCATGGTTTGACAGCGCTGGCTCAGCGCTAGGCGACTCCGAGTGCACCCCTCTGCGGACGGACAGCCCTCCGCCGCCGGAATGAGATGAGTTTCTCTTTCTCCCGATCTGACTTTGTGTGCGAGCCGCGCTAGTGTAATTAGCTAATGCAAACTAGGCCCCCTTTGCTTTGAAACGTGATATCACTTTTATTTCTTCGCATCGACTTGTTTGTGAACCCTAAGCAGCAGCTGCTGCAACTGCATTTTCCTCTCCCAGGCCTTGTGGCCTCTAACGGAATCACGCCATCGACAGCTGACGGAATGCCATTTAAGAGAAAAAGTGGTTCACGTAAGGGGCAGTGAAACGAAAACTAGACGGGTGGAAAACATGGAAGTAAACTGTTTAAAAAAAAATCAAATAAAAACAGTCTCGATCGCGTTTTTAAATTTTTATTCGTTAGCAAGCGGTTTCGGCCCTTTTCTCAGATCATCTTCAGGCTTTTCCCCGCTGCAGTACAGTAATAATACATATTGAGTATGAGGGGTGAAAATATATCTAAAAACGTCTAAAATATAAGCTGAAACAATTAAAAAGTATGACGTTATATCAGTGGCGGCAGACGGAGCGAGAGCCGTAAAAGCAAGCATGTCACTGCCGAATAAGGCAGTTTTTCTCGGTGGTAGTAGTGAAGAATGACTGCCACAATACGAAGCACGTAGATCGACTTCCAAGCCACCAGACATCTGCTGCCTTGTCCGCGTTCCGTTCTCTGCCGTGGCATGTCTGGTGGGCCTCGCTGCAGTGCAACCATCGATACTGGCAAGCCATTGCCATAGCAACAAAATGTAGCTGTCTTTGCTGCAGCGAGTATATACAAATGCCCACAGAGGGTAGACTGCACACAAAAGCGATTACAACATGCCTGGCATTTTGTCCTTTTACTTAAAGTAATTATGACTGGAGTAGAGACGTAAAATTTTATGTGTGTAATTTTTGTATTTGTATCTGTATCTATTTTTCTTATAAATAAGACAGAGCTAATCAATGCATATCTCATGCATGATTGGTTATCAATTATGTAATGCTGTAGGCGATGGGCGGACTTTACGTAATATAGACTAAAGCTCCCTTCTATGGATCTCGATCCGTCTGTCACCACCAAGAGCCATAATGAGTATAACATCGTGCTTTTCAATTATTTTAGATTATATCTTAGAAGTTGTTTAGCCATATTTTCATCCCTCTATATTGAATACTTATTATTACTGAATTGCAGGGGGGGGGGGGGGGGGAAGCCTGACGATGATCTGAGGAAAATGCCTAAACCAGTTGATAAATTGTAATTTCAATAACATTTGAAAACGTGATCGCGACTGTTTTCATTTGATTTTGTATCAATCGCTGTCCAATTACAGAATGATTTCTAAAATTTTAAACTGATTGCTATTTCAAAATTAATTACTGTAACAATACATTTATCGCACTGTAGGTGCAACCAGATGCTCGCAAAGTTGTTTCGACTGTGCCACAGAAGTTTCACTGCGACGCCGTTAAACATACTCCATACAGTCCCGATATCTCTTCATGCGATAACCATATTTCTAGAGTCCCGAGAAAAGATATTCGTGGCCGTCGATTTAATTCGGAAGAGATACACGCCTGAGTACAGTCATGGTTCCGTAGGCAAACGGAAACACTTTTCCATAAACCCATTGACCGTCTTGTATCACAGAGTCACCCAACGTTACCGCTGGATATATTTCGTGAACCACATCAAATACTGACGAACCGATTCCACAGACCGAACGTGAGGAGAGGGGCTAGTGTAATTGCTTAATACAAACCATACAAAAATGCACGGAAGTATGTGTTTTAACACAAACCTACGTTTTTTTTAAATGGAACCCCGTCAGTTTTGTAAGCACATCTGAACATATAAACAAATACATAATCAGTGCCGTTTGTTGCATTGTAAAATGTTAATTACATCCGGAGATATTGTAACCTAAAGTTGACGCTTGAGTACCACTCCTCCGTTGTTCGATCGTGTGTATCGGAGAGCACCGAATTACGTAGGGATCCAAAGGGAACGGTGATGGACCTTAGGTACAGAAGAGACTGGAACAGCACATTACGTCCACATGCTAACACCTTTTTATTGATATTTTTCACTGACGCACATGTACATTACCATGAGGGGTGAGGTACACGTACACACGTGGTTTCCATTTTCAATTACGGAGTGGTATAGAGTGTGTCCCGACATGTCAGGCCAATAGATGTTCAATGTGGTGGCCATCGTTTGCTGCACACAATTGCAATCTCTGGCGTAATGAATGTCGTACACGCCGCAGTACATCTGGTGTAATGTCGCCGCAGGCTGCCACAATACGTTGTTTCATATCCTCTGGGGTTGTAGGCACATCACGGTACACATTCTCCTTTAACGCACCCCACAGAAAGAAATCCAGAGGTGTAAGATCAGGAGAACGGGCTGGCCAATCTATGCGTCCTCCACGACCTATGAAACGCCCGTCGAACATCCTGTCAAGGGTCAGCCTAGTGTTAATTGCGGAATGTACAGGTGCACCATCATGCTGATACCACTTACGTCGACGCGTTTCCAGAGGGACGTTTTCGAGCAGCGTTGGCAGATCATTCTGTAGAAACGCGATGTATGTTGCAGTGCTCTCCGATACACACGATCGAACAGCGGAGGAGTGGTACTCAAGCGTCAACTTTAGGTTACAATAACTCCGGATGTAATTAACATTTTACAATGCAACAAACGGCACTGATTACGTATTTGTTTATATGTTCAGATGTGCTAACAAAACTAAGGTGGTTCCATTTAAAGAAACGTAGGTTTGTGTTAAAAAACATACTTCCGTGCATTTTTGTATGGTTTGTATTGAACAATTACACCAGCCCCTCTCCTCACGTTCGGTCTGTGGAATCGGTTCGTCAGTATTTGATGTGGTTTACGAAATATATCCAGCGGTAACGTTAGGTGACTCACCCTATATATATATATATATTTATATATATATACGGCCAAACTTTCAGGAAACATTCCTCACACACAAAGAAAGAAAATATGTTACGTGGACATGTTTCCGGAAACCCTTACTTTCCATGTTAGAGCTCATTTTTTTACTACTTCTCTTCAAATCACTTTAATCATGGAATGGAAACACACAGCAACAGAACGTACCAGCGTGACTTCAAACACTTTGTTACAAGAAATGTTCAAAATGTCCTCCGTTAGCGAGGATACATGCATCCACCCTCCGTCGCATGGAATCCCTGATGCGCTGATGCAGCCCTGGAGAATGGCGTATTGTATCACAGCCGTCCACAATACGAGCACGAAGAGTCTCTACACTTGGTACCGGGGTTGCGTAGACAAGGACTTTCAAATGCCCCCATAAATGAAAGTCAAGAGGGTTGATGTCAGGAGAGCGTGGAGGCCATGGAATTGGTCCGCCTCTACCAATCCATCGGTCACCGAATCGGTTGTTGAGAAGCGTACGAATACTTCGACTGAAATGTGCTGGAGCTGCATCGTGCATGAACCACATGTTGTGTCGTACTTGTAAAGGCACATGTTCTAGCAGCACAGGTACAGTATCCCGTATGAAATCATGATAACGTGCTCCATTGACCGCAGGTGGAAGAACATGGGGCCTAATCAAGACATCACCAACAGTGCCTGCCCAAACGTTCACAGAAAATCTGTGTTGATGACGTGATTGCACAATTGCGTGCGGATTCTCGTCAGTCGACACATGCTGATTGTGAAAATGTACAATTTGATCACGTTGGAATGAAGCCTCATCCGTAAAGAGAACATTTGCACTGAAATGAGGATTGACGCATTGTTGGATGAACCATTGGCAGAAGTGTACCCGTGGAGGCCAATCAGCTGCTGACAGTGCCTGCACACGCTGTACACGGTTCGGAAACAACTGGTTCTCCCGTAGCACTCTCCATACAGTGACGTGGTCAACGTTACCTTGTACAGCAGCAACTTCTCTGACGCTGACATTAGGATTATCGTCAACTGCACGAAGAATTGCCTCGTCCATTTCAGGTGTCCTCGTCGTTCTAGGTCTTCCCCAGTCCCGAGTCATAGACTGGAATGTTCCGTGCTCCCTAAGACGCCGATCAATTGCTTCGAACGTCTTCCTATCGGGACACCTTCGTTCTGCAAATCTGTCTCGATACAAACGTACCGCGCCACGGCTAATCCATACATCAAATGGGCATCTGCCAACTCCGCATTTGTAAACATTGCACTGACTGCAAAACCACGCTCGTGATGAACAGTAACCTGTTGATGCTACGTACTGATGTGCTTGATGCTAGTACTGTAGAGCAATGAGTCGCATGTCAACACAAGCACCGAAGTCAACATTATCTTCCTTCAATTGGGCCAACTGGCGGTGAATCGAGGAATTACAGTACACACTGACGAAACTAAAATGAGCTCTAACATGGAAATTAAGCATTTCCGGACACATGTCCACATAACATCTTTTCCTTATTTGTGTGTGAGGAATGTTTCCTGAAAGTTTGGCCGTACCTTTTTGTAACACCCTATATATATAATTATGGCGATTACTTTTAAAATAACAATCGCTCTACTTACTTTTTCCATCTGTCTCGTTTTCATTTGATTGCCACTTATAAAAAGGATCACTTTGTGACATTGCAAAGCAGTTTGTAATGCAGCAAAGTATCACGAGTCGCCATCTTGCATTGAAAGCGCAGCTTTCCATGGAGCCGGGAGGAAAGGAGATGTTGGTTCTCACCTCCGCACAGCTGAAGCTGGCTGCTGGGCCGGACGAGCGCTGTAGTTGACAAATGCTGCGTGCAATACGTTACACACACTCTCTATGGATCTGAAGAAGTTAATGTACCAAATTCTATGGATAACACAACCATACTGCTAAAATTTCAAATCAATAACTCAGTACATTTGGAGATATAAATTTTTACCTAAAACACGTAATAATCGTGCTGTCATTGTGAAACTTGAGTTAGGGACTGTAATGTGCTCATCTATAGTATAAATTGAAACTACAGCCAAGAGGATAGGTTCACATAATCAAGTTTTCTGGAATTTTCTTTACTTGCTTTACAACGGATTTCTGACATAACTAAAAATACTTTGGAAAATTATTATTTCATGGTGTGTTGATTGCGTGAATGTTTTGGAGAGACTGATAGAATGAATGGAGGACATACGTGAGGTGAGAATGTGATATTTTATTAAAACTACGTAAATGTATGCGCGAGAAAGTTGTTGTGTGGTAGGGAATTTGTGACGTGTGTCCGAGTGAGCTTCGTTTTGTAAATGGTAGGCAGAAGGGGCACGGAGTATTAAATTTATTAGTTATTTTGTGGAAAGGAATCACATTTTGTTTTCACTAATTTGTATTTATTTTCGGAATTATGAAATTTCTAGTCTACATTACTTGTGGCAATCTGATCTGCTGACATCATAAATAGCGCGAATACAGAAGTGCTCGAGATGATCTGATTGGTTGCTTAACATCCTAACCTGTTTGATTAGGGCTTTGTGCCTCAGATCGATGAGTCGACATAGTCGCTCGAGAGCCGTCTTCTGATAAACACTGTAACCTCCCCACAAAAATTTTAAAAGAAAATGAATGACAATACTTAATACAAATGGGAGCCGAGTGTAACCTTCCCACCGAAATTTTAAAGTAATGACAATATTATTTAAGAATACTAATGGACATGGCGCTAAGTGTAACCTCGCCACAATGAAATCTACTGACAATGACAATTAAACAAAAATTAGCAATCTAACTCAAATATAAATTCCTCATAAAAACTTTAAAGTGAATTCAGTGATAAGAAAATACAATTAAACCGAAATATCGGTCTTTGGCCCTGTGTAAAACAATCAGAGTTAAAGTCTTACCTCAGAATAAATGGATGTCACATTTCTGCTCTTGTTGTTGCGCACCGCTTGGAGGAACTGCATTGCAAATGATAATATTCCTTTTTTTTGTGATTTTAGTGAAATTTTTCTTCAAAAGAAATGGATTGAAATGGGAAGTGCAACGAAATCTTTAGTTCAATAAAAATTAATTTTTTTTGAAAAAATGCTTTTGGAATAAAAATTATTATTGGGGACTTGTTGGAGAATAGTTACAATAAATAAAATTTTTCATTATCTAATAATTATATTAATTAACAGTATACCTTATTCACCATCTTGACCAGTGTTGCCGACCGCTCTCCATGACGACTATTGGCGTACTGCACTGCACGACTACTACTCGAGTACTGCTCTCAACTAGACAGAGCTACAGACTCGCAACGACTACTAATCGACTCGCAACGACTACTGACAGACTGAGAACCGCTCGCAACACTCGCGCGGTCAAGCGCATACTCTCTGGTCACAGATGCTACAATGCCTCGCCATCGCTGCTATGTTACATACGTGTTTCATAACCCTCCACTGGGGGGGGGCAAAAATTTGGCAGCGATGGTGAGTCATTTGGACTTGCCAAGCGCGGCAAAATTTTTCTTTAATTAACAAAATCCTACAACTTAACAGAATATTTAAATGTTGTGCACACGCACTAAGTACAAAATATATCAGACAAAGGCAAAATGTGAATACAAAACATAGTAGCAAATCAGAAAAATGTATATACAAATTTTTTGACAGATAAAGTGCACAGGCACTGAAAAAATTCTTTAGCATATTCAGAACAAATAAACAGACTGGCAAAAATATTATGTTGACAAGTGACATGAGTGTACTTAATTAACATATCAGGAAATCATAAAAGTTATACAAATCATATTGAAAAATGAGAAAAGTGCACAGGCACTGAAGTTCAGTAAAAAACATATTAACACCTAACATAAGTGCACATGCACTGTAGTTCAGAAAATAAAAAAAATGTATATACAATATAAAAGACAAGAGTGTACATACACTGTACTTCAGAACAAATCGAAAAATGTCTTTAGCATTTTCGCAATAAATAAACATAATGGCAAGAAAATCATGTCCAAAGTGCACATGCACTGAAAAATGTCTTTAGCATTTTCACAACAAATAAACATAATGGCAAACATCATGTCGACCAGTGCCATAAGTGTACTCGCACTGGAGTTCAGGAATCGAAAAAATGTATAACCTATGAACATAAATGATGTTACCAAAAAAATTTTTTTCTTTATGTGACAAGAATCAGGATAGGAAAGGGAAGGATTGCATCATGGTTGTAGCACTTTAGATTGCACACAGCTGCTCTGAAAGTCCATATCTTTCCACAGAAGTACAACACCAAGTGACACAACTTGAAGTTCTTTTCCCATCAGAATTTATCAGCGTAGCCAGGACACTGAATTGTCGTAGTAATATTTCATGTTTTCATTTTGGCAGTACATTACGTACACCAAACAGTGGGACCATAATAATGTCTTCATCGCTCATGGTGGTGGACAGCATGTCGTGTCAACACCACACTCTTACAAGGCACACCACGTAGAATTAGTGCAAAACCAAATATAGTGCTCCATGATCAGTGGGATAAACAGGACAAATGGACATTGCAGTAATTCAGGGTAGTTAACTCATGAGGTGAAGGACATTATGTCACATAATATTGACAATTACAGTCTTCATTGATAGTTTGTGGCATTCATAGCCCAGTTATCGAACATTTCTGTACCAAGTATGTAGTATTACAGAAAAATGTTCATTAATTGTTTTACATAGAATCAGTAGCCTTCTTTTCCTGGTTACAAATCATTATGAAATAATCGCATTCTTTTCAGTTACAGAGTATAATTAAGAATCATTACCCTTCTCCTAATTACAGTTAATTAATCATTTGTCATTCCAATAATAATCATTAGCCTTTTCCTAATTACAGTTGATTAAGCATTTGTCGTTAATTAATCATATGTCTAATAACAGTTAATTAATCATTTGTCTAATTACAGTTAATTAATCATTTGTCGTTAATTAATCATTTGTCTAATTACAGTTAATTAATCATTTGTCGTTAATTAATCATTTGTCATTCTAATATAGTAAGAATCATTAGTCTTCTCCTAATTACAAAGCATTATTAAACAGTACCATAGTTAATTAATTATGTGTCATTCCAATCTATTAAGAATCACTAGCTGGCATCATGGGTAATCGTATTACAATAAACAGTGGCAATTATTAGCTAGTGACAAAGCATTATTTTAAATATATACTTTTTTTTTGTCTCATTAAGAAGTCATTACTGAAGCGACATACTATTCAGAGCTAATCAGTATTATTCAGAATTATCATAAACTAGTGACATTATGTGGGACTGGTAATACATTTTTTTGGTAGCAATGCATTGCGTTGGGATCGATAATTAATTGCTGAAACATAACACTATTTGCTTTTGACCTATTGCAGCAAATGAGGATAGGTAACGTCATTCGTCATGAGTCAGCTGTAGCAAGATTATGTAACAAGGCAGTACATGTGATCACATTTATAAACGATAGACACAAATGGGTAAAAATATAAAAATGCAAGTACTAGAACAGGTATAATAAGTAACAGGTTTAGTAAGTATCATGAAAAAAACTTCTCCTGGAAAAATTACAAAAACGGATTATTGACCTGAAAGAAGAAACGCACACTATGCTGAAAAGTAGTGAACTTCGAATTAACAGGTAGTGAAATGTGTATAAAATGTGCTCCATAGCTGTCCTTTCCAAAACTTTCTGTCATCCTACTATGCAATATAACACCTGCTGTCAAAACAAACTGCAACAAATACTTAAATAACTACATAACATAAATACATAACTTCAACATTATCCTCATCTGTAAAGAAAAAAACTTCATTATCCATCACTTCATTATCCACATTACCATAACTTCATTATCATCATCACCTGTCATCTGCAAAAAATCACTTCATTACTCATTATACAACTATTCCTTATCTCTAGCATATTTCATCACTAAAACTAAGATGTGTAGTTCAGTCTGACAGCCTGCATCAATCACCTTGTATTCTGAAAGAAAAAATTAGTTAAGACTGCTATTCTACGATGAGTATAGTATATTCTTGTTAATGTTTGTTAATCCTGATCCATTTACTCTTCCTCATAAAGTTATTGCATCTCCTTTCGTTTATTCCGTAGGTGAAATTCCCATTTCTGTTGACTTTATTTCTTACATGCATCATTTCTTTCTGAAATTGATGAACAAAGATTAATGTCTTGCATTTAAATCCTATACCCACTAAATAATGACTGGTTTATGGTGACATAATTAACCATACAGCATAACATGACAGAAAACGTAATATGTCAAAGACATTGACAGTGTTCAGATGCAAAAATGTACACAGAATAATATAATGCAGTAGCAAAAAAAAAAAAAAAAATGTAAAACAGTCACGATCTTGAGATGTCATAAAGCAAAAAATGTCAAAGTCAACTGGTGTGTGTTATATCCTAACTATTTCACAGTGCATACTAACAAAACTGGAGTACAATCACACACACAAAAAATGTGGAAAATGTGCACGGTCTGATGTGTAACGACAAGAAAAGCGACTTGCTAACCTTACCTTGCCGGGCACTTGCCAAGAAAAAATACGATAATCATCAGTAATTAGTCACGTGAAATAATTGCATTAGTAAATGGCATCATAGTGTGTTGAATCATACAGTGGTTTCACTCAATAAACGGTTTAATGTTTGAGATATGGTGATTGCCTTTCGATTTTCTGGTTCTCAAAGTTTCGACGTGTACAACATTGGGGTGAGGGATGCTGCGAATCCGATATGGACCCGCGTATAGAAGTTCAAATTTACTGCACTTACCTTTTAATTTGCTGGATAAATAGTGTGTACGTACTAGTATCTTCTGTCCAACGTGAAAGTCGCGGCGTGTACAAACCTGTTTTTGCTGTCTTCTCCGGCGCTCTGCGGCACGTTTGATGTTGTTCAGCGCAATGTCAATTATTTCGTGGTGTCGTAATCGACGAGATGTAGGAAATGTTATTAACTCTTTAATTTTGTTAGGTGGTTCAGCATTTTTCAGTATAACAGACGGAGATAGCATAGTGGATTCATTTGGTATGGAATTAATTACATCTTGGAATGAGAGTATGTGTGTATCCCAATCAATATGTCTTTTGTGGCAGTATATTCTACACAGTTTACCAATTTCTTTCATTAATCTTTCACAGGGGTTCGAAGAAGCGTGGTACTTGGATATATAGATCGGAGAAATGTTTCTGGCTCGTAACATGCGTGTCCATACGCTACTACGAAATTGAGATCCATTGTCAGAAATTACTCTCATCACATGCCCTACATGAGATAGAAAATGTTTTACAAATGCTTTTGAAACAGTTTTAGCAGTAGCTTTGCGTAAAGGAGTGAAAGTAACAAATTTTGAAGTGAGCTCAACAGCGACAAAGATGTAGCAAAAACCTCTGTTAGTTCTCGGAATCGGACCAAAAATGTCTACTGCAGCCATGTGTCTTAATTTAACAGGTATAATGGGATATAATGGAGGAATATGTGAAGTGGTGTCAGATTTAGCTTTCTGGCAAATTTTACAAGACGCTAAAACTCGTCGTATACGTTTCTCCATGTTGGTAAAATAACAGTTCTGTCTCAGTATAAGAAAACATTTTCTTGCTCCGTAATGTGCGTAACTTAAATGAGTGTACCAGATTAATTTGTTAACCAGTTCGTCAGGAATGCATAATAACCAATTGTTGCTGTCAGGATGAGAGCGGCGAAACAGAATGTCATTGCGTACAGTGTAGTGGTTCCTAATCGTAACATTATTCTTATCTAGCCAAAGGTGTTTAATTTCTTTCCACACGTTGTCTTTATTTTGCTCTTTTGCTATGTCCTGTAATGACGACGAAATAAAATTTTCAAATGCTACTTGTTGAATGTACATGACACTGAAATTTGCTTTGCAGAAGTTGGTTGCTACGTCTTGCTGATTGTTGCCGAGAGAACGCGATAGTGCGTCTGCTATAACATTTTGTGTGCCGGGAATGTGAACAATCGTAAAATTAAATTCCTGTAAATATAGTTTCCATCTGCTTAATCTGTCGTGAGTGAATTTAGCCGAAAGCAAAAATTGTATCGCTCTGTGGTCAGTGTAAACAGTGGTATGTCTGCCATAAAGAAAGTGCCTAAATCTCGTGAAAGCCCATACAACACATAATGTTTCAAGTTCTGTAACAGAATAATTTCGTTCAGCGGGTGACAAAATGCGGCTTGCAAA
This sequence comes from Schistocerca americana, assembly GCF_021461395.2. Classification (NCBI taxonomy): domain Eukaryota; kingdom Metazoa; phylum Arthropoda; class Insecta; order Orthoptera; family Acrididae; genus Schistocerca; species Schistocerca americana. The sequence goes on along the minus strand of NC_060124.1, from coordinate 507,833,621 downwards.
TGCGATGTTTTTAATTACTATAGAACCATCTTCTTCGATTTCCTGGAAAATGTGTACGCCTAAAGCGGTGTTGGAACTGTCCGTAGCAATGGAAAAATTTCTAGTAAGATCTGGGTGCGATAATAGTGGAGCATTCAACAAAGCATGTTTCAAATAACATTCTCGTGAACAAAATTCTGCGTGTCAAAAGTAATGTTTGCGTTACTGTAATATGCAATCTGTGCTGTATCTGGTTAAAATCTATCGTACGTGTTATTATTTACGGGAGAATGTTGTGGCATATCCACTATATGAACTGTTCTGTTATTTCTTACTGACGTGTTACGCTATGGATGACACCTATTGTCTGTTTCATTCGTGATAATATGTTGTTGCTAATGTTCTTGCTGCTCATAATATCGACTGTTATTAAATGTACGCTGAAAATTGTGCTCGTTATTTTTACGTCTGTCAAGATAGTAATTTCTATACGGCGTATTGCTATGCGAGTTGAAATAGTGTGTTGTCTGTACGTAGTTATTTCTTTGCTGCCATGCGTTACTATTTGTTGGAGCTGGGACTATACGTGCACGCGGCGAAACATTAAAGTTTGGTTGACCTTGTAGACTGCATTGTTGGTTAGGCATGCTAAGCGGCTGACTTTCATGCTATTGTGGTGGAAAACGTCTATTGTTACCAAAAAATGCGTTTGCTGTTAATTTTACACATACTGATGATTACGATTTTTATCTGTTATTTAAGTTCTCGTGATTCTGGAATGCCTAATGAAAATTGTCACATTCGCTAAAAATTTGTCTTATCGGGTTTTCATTACATATTCTTAATTCTAGATAGAGCAATAGTTAAAGAGCTGTTTTGATAGATATAACGGATAGTAGAAGAGAAGGCAGCAGTGCAGAAAACTAAAGATGAAACAGCACTACTACAGCTCGGGGCCCTATGCTCGCTACGGCACATATTCATTAAAGCGTAATGAATCCCCTGAGGTCAATTACGCACTGCAACTAAATTTTAGCTTTTGCGTTGCACGCAATAGCGGTAAAATTCCAAAAGCAAATCGCTGAATTCTTGCTAATTCTAATTTCTGCATTATAGGCAATGCTGATAAAAATGCAATACCAAATTGTCGCATCAGGTTCAAAGCTAGCTTCTGCATTACAGGTAATAGCGGTGAAAGTACAAAAATAAATTGTCGTATACAATGCAAATCATGTATCTGTGTTCTGCCATTATTAAATTCCTTACATTTTCTCACAAATGCAAATTCCTTATAATCAACGTTCTCGTCACTGAATTTGATAACACGTTCAGGCCTGTGTGTGAATTTGTTTGTCTGTGTCACTTCGCACTTCAAGTTACGCAGTTTTTCAGATTTTAAGTCGCGTGGCTTTTCGGATTCCAAGTCGCGCAGTTGCTGTAAATTGCTCACACTATACACGCCGCGCAAGTCTGACAAATGTTCACAAAGTGGCGTCTGTTGTGGTATGTTATTAACTGAAATGTTTTTCATCTCTGTTACTTCTTGTTGTAAATTTGATAACTTCCTACGTAACGTGTTGTTAGATGAATCGATCTCATTAATTGTCTGCTGTAAATTTTGAAATTCAGGTGTTTGGATAAATGAAACCGGTGCAGTATCGTCTGATTTATTGTCATTAGTATTTTCGATAGCATCAATACGACTGGCCAATTCATCACATTTTTCAGTCAGTATTTTAACCTGATCATCGGTTTTAGAATCAGACGCATTAATCTGTTTTTGCAACTTGCGCGTAGTTTCGCTCAGTTTTTTAACATCAGCTTTGATAACATCACAATTCTGTGTTAGATCTAATTGTTCGAATCTATCTGTCACTGTCTGAATATTTACTGTGTGTGTATCTGTTTTTGATTTAAGGTCAGAAATTTCATCCCGTAATTCCGCGTTCAATTGTTCTATGGTATTAATTTTGTCGGACACTGTAGTAATATTATTGTCTACATACGTCTTCGCTTTCGCGAATATTTTACGTTTGTCCTCTTGTCTTTGTGCAGTGATTGTTTCCATGACTTGTCGTTTTACTTTGTTTTGATCCTGAATAAATCTGCGGAAACGCGTATCACTGTTCTGTATGTGCTGATTAAAGCGCTCGTTAATCTGAGTGTTCTGCTGTTCGAATTTCGCGTCTATCTTTGCGTCCATAGTGCGCGAAAGTTCTACCGTCATTGCTCTAAACTCGTCCCGTAACTGTGCAGCTTTTTCAGAGCATTGTTTAGCGACTCCGCTAATTTCGTCTCTGAGTGTTTCTGTTGCGGCTGTTTGCATTTCCCTTAATTCTTGCGCAACAGACTTAATTTCTTCGCTATTTTTTTGTGAACAAGCCTCAATTTCCGTGCGCAGCTGTTCCTTAGTGTCATGGCACTGCGCGGCAACGTCTCTAATTTGTTCACTAAGCTGTCTGTTCTGTTCCCTAAGTTGTTTGAAATTTTCACTCTGTTGTCGGACCTGTTCACTAAGTTTGTCTTGTTTTTTGTCATTATTGTCAAGTTTTTCGTTCTGTTGTTTGAAATTTTCATCAATTTTATTAAATTTTTCATTAAACTGTTTGAAATTTTGCCGCAAAAATGCCATAATTGGATCCGATTCAAAATTAGCATTTCTATTCTCTGTGCTGTTCAATGGTCGATCTGGAATTGTCTCGTTTTGCGTGACCATTTGGTCATTCTGTAATTTACAAAAAGGTTTGCCAGTTAAACATACACTGTCAGACCCTATTTCGGAATTAAATAAATCCGTCGTACTTTCACTACACTGACCATTTTCATTCGAAAAATTTGTTTGTATGTTACTTGAATTTTCCAAATCGGGTGTGTTAAGCTGGGCAGCGCTCATTACAATAGAGCGTCCCGCGTCATCAATTGTCGTCAAATTAACAGACGAGACAATTGAGTTTGTTTGTTCATTATCAGGGTAAAAGTCGTCACTAGTGGTTGGAATGCATTGATTGTCAGTGAACGCAGTATTGTCATCATTACACTGCGTGTCACAATTACTATCGGTCACGTTGTTTAAGTCGGTAATTTCATTCACAATACTTCGCGATACACTATTCACAGTCTTTCGCGGCATTTTTGCAATAGTCACAATTATTCACAAAACAAATAAGCACAATGCAAAAGCAACACACAAATACAACAGAGCAACGAATTGCCGTTGACCTGTAGAAAGAAAGTCACAAGTTAATAAAAGCGTAGCGCCAAATCCTAATTATATCTAAGCAAATAAGAACAGATATCTGACTGTTGCTCAAAAGACTCTCAACGAAATACGATCCTGGACTGGATGTCGCCAAGTGTAACCTCCCCACAAAAATTTTAAAAGAAAATGAATGACAATACTTAATACAAATGGGAGCCGAGTGTAACCTTCCCACCGAAATTTTAAAGTAATGACAATATTATTTAAGAATACTAATGGACATGGCGCTAAGTGTAACCTCGCCACAATGAAATCTACTGACAATGACAATTAAACAAAAATTAGCAATCTAACTCAAATATAAATTCCTCATAAAAACTTTAAAGTGAATTCAGTGATAAGAAAATACAATTAAACCGAAATATCGGTCTTTGGCCCTGTGTAAAACAATCAGAGTTAAAGTCTTACCTCAGAATAAATGGATGTCACATTTCTGCTCTTGTTGTTGCGCACCGCTTGGAGGAACTGCATTGCAAATGATAATATTCCTTTTTTTTGTGATTTTAGTGAAATTTTTCTTCAAAAGAAATGGATTGAAATGGGAAGTGCAACGAAATCTTTAGTTCAATAAAAATTAATTTTTTTTGAAAAAATGCTTTTGGAATAAAAATTATTATTGGGGACTTGTTGGAGAATAGTTACAATAAATAAAATTTTTCATTATCTAATAATTATATTAATTAACAGTATACCTTATTCACCATCTTGACCAGTGTTGCCGACCGCTCTCCATGACGACTATTGGCGTACTGCACTGCACGACTACTACTAGAGTACTGCTCTCAACTAGACAGAGCTACAGACTCGCAACGACTACTAATCGACTCGCAACGACTACTGACAGACTGAGAACCGCTCGCAACACTCGCGCGGTCAAGCGCATACTCTCTGGTCACAGATGCTACAATGCCTCGCCATCGCTGCTATGTTACATACGTGTTTCAACACCTATGTAAAATCAAGCTGATCAAATTTTTACCAAAATGAAGAAATATGCGCGTTTGATCGGTTTTCTTGTATATGGTGAAAAGCGACTTCAGTGTTGAGTATTTTGTGAAATTTTTAGCTTTTTAAGTGATTTATTCTAGGAGATATCGCGTGTGGACATTGCAAGTCGTACATAAACTCCCCGTGGCATGTTTCGTGCAAATCACACGACATTATGGAAAGCCCTTTTGTTCAAGAAGCCTACTGAACGACTGAATGTGTTAACTCGCAAGTGGTCGTGGGTCACGACTGTTGAAGACGTTTAAAATATTGGGTCTGACTAAACAACTTCTGGCTGCTTTAGGGTGTTATCCCACCAGGACGGAATATGTCCATCCCAACTGCCCATGCGTAGTCTGAGTCTGTGAACTGTATATAAACGTTTGTGTCTGCAATATTATGTGAAAACAATATTTTGTGTAACTTTCTTAGTAGGTGCATTGACACTGTCAGGGACTTAGGCTGAAATAGTCTGAGTGGTAGATCAGATCTCTGGCTTTGGAGGAGTCGACTGGTGGCAGTCGAAGGAAATAAGTAGTGGACTTACGAGAAGCTGATACAAAATCCAATGTCGCTGGTGGGACATAGAGGAAAGCACCAAGTTCTTGGCCGGCCGAAGTGGCCGTGCGGTTAAAGGCGCTGCAGTCTGGAACCGCAAGACCGCTACGGTCGCAGGTTCGAATCCTGCCTCGGGCATGGATGTTTGTGATGTCCTTAGGTTAGTTAGGTTTAACTAGTTCCAAGTTCTAGGGGACTAATGACCTCAGCAGTTGAGTCCCATAGTGCTCAGAGCCATTTTTGAACCAAGTTCTTGTGGTTGGGAATCGCGCTGTAATGTACAAGGGGCACAGTATACCGTCTGCCTGGTATGGCTCGCAAAGACATCTACGTGGGAAAGTGCTGCCTTGTGGTAGTGATCTCTGGGCAAAAGCAACTATTAGATACGCAATCATCGGAGATCGAACCATTACACTGTGGAAGTATGGAACAACGTAGTTGCCCTGATACTACTTCCCTTCTGCATTAGTGAAATTATAAGATTAAACCACTACGGATTAAGAGTTGTGTACAAGGCTTGCCATTCTTTTGTAATCTGTTCACAAACAATATAATTCTGAATGAAAAGTACCTTATTGACTGGTGTTCACTTTCACAATGGTCCGTCCCCGATAGCTGAGTGGTCAGCGCGACAGAATGTCGATCATCATCGCATCCCCATCGACGCGAAAGTCGCCGAAGTGGCGTCAAATCGAAAGACTTGCACCCGGCGAACGGTCTACGCGACGGGAGGCCCTAGTCACACGACGTTTACATTTATTTACTTTCACTAGTCATTGTGACCTCGAACAGGATACTAATCCATCTGTCCTGTATTATGAGTATCATGCTATGTTGGTGTAAATGATAAATGTTCAGAAAGAAAATTTTCTCAGTTTTAAAGTTCATATAGTTTCTAAGTAAATTACTCGTTGTTCAAAACATGAATAATAGTGCTAATAACAGAAATTTTGAAGGTAAAAGTTGCAAGAAGAGTTAGAAAAGTACAACTCCCAACACCTTCCTTTTGTTTTGATGACAATCATTAATTCTGTACTAAATCTAATTATACTAATCTGTGTCTTGGCTTTATGAAAAAAGTACTAATATCTCAGTTGGTGACTACTAAAATGTGATAGTTTGATGAATAAAAAGTTTCATTTGAAAGAATATATAAAAAGAAGAGTTACAGAGTTCTCACACAGTGTCATCATTACCTTAATACAAACAGCAATTGGCGATTTATTCAGCATTATGTTTATCATCACATTAAGTGTTTCTAAATTTATGGTTCTGAAGGCTGTCGTAAGTATATTTATGCATCACCTACGTGCAACAGTGCGCGGTGGCGCAGTGGTTATCACACTGGACTCGCATTCGGGAGGACGACGGTTCAGTCCCGCGTCCGGCCTTCTTGATTTAGGTTTTCCGTGATTTCCCTAAATCGCTCCAGGCAAATACCGGGATGGTTCCTTTGAAAGGGCACGGCCGACTTCCTTCCCCGTCCTTCCTTAATCCTATGAGAGCGATGACCTCGCTGTTTGGTCTCTTCCCCAAAAATAATCAACCAACCAACCTACGTGAAATTTCTTTGGCACATGTCTTTCTGACAGGTGTCATTAGTATGAGTGTAACTGTTCCTTGAATCGAATTATAATAATAACGAATTGGTTCATATGCATGTAGTCCAGTTTTAGGAATGGCGACCATATTTTTGGCAGTTCAATTAATTAAATTCACTTAAATACGAATACTGATTATACATTCTACCAATTATCGGAGCCGGCCGCTGTGACCGAGCGGTTCTAGGTGCTTCAGTCCAGAACCGCGCTGCTGCTACGGTCGCAGGTTCGAATCCTGCCTCGGGCATGGATGTGTGTGATGTCCTTAGGTTAGTTAGGTTTATGTAGTTCTGACTCAGAGGAATGATGACCTCAGATGTTAAGTCCCATCGCGCTTAGAGCCATTTGAACCACTTTGAAATATTCGGATGTACCGAAAGTGGACTACAGTCAAGATTTCTTAATTCTGTGTTTACTATTAAGGATAATAAATTACAATTCTCGTGTTTAGTTATACACTTCTACATTTTGTTTCGGCTGAAGTATTTCGGAATCATTGCGTCTTCGTATTTATTAAGTAAAGTAATCACAGTCTACTTAATTGATTAGGCAGACTGGAATGAAAGTGTTATGAAATGTTTTCCTAACAAAGAATGTACAGATATTTCCGATTAATATACATTTCGACGACAATTGTTTAAGACACATGTTTCTGAATTACAAAGTGACACTCTCCATAGCATCAGCAGCAGGGAAACAGCCCGGTTGATGAAATGTCATGGGACATACGTTGACGTCAGAACAACTTTGGCACACATCTAGAAAAGTGGCCTGGCCTCACTCTTTAAACAGAGTGCCCACAGTGTAATCCTGGAGCTCAAACTGCTCTTCCCGTAATACAGGAACGACTGCAATAAATTCTGCACTGCTGCAACATAATTCTAGGGATTCCAGTACACGGTACATGGGCCACATTGACTAAAGCCGGCCGATATGTTCCATTGTATTGTCAAGGGTTTATCGGCTTCGTATTCACAGTAGAGAACAAAGGCTTCGAACAGTATTGTCGGTGTCAGAACGGAACATACTCTTGAAGCAGTAAGCATGACCAGATGCGAAGACTTTACTGTTTTTCTATCGAGTTTTAGCTAAAAATCCTCCAACGTCAAAACCTCCACCTTCAGAATCAGATTATTACGCCGGTTTTGTTAATTAAAATTGTACCTGATGAAGTGCTATATGGGATGAACTGTAAAACGAAGAGTGCTTTCACAGAAACTTTATTTTTTCGTAAGAGATCGGGAAGTATTATTAATGAATCATAGGGAAGCACCGAAGTGTTTCGTATCACTCATAACAGTAAGTTTATTTCCTTCCGTTTCCGACCAATAGGTACGTAACACTGAACGGTAAATGTACAGCAGAAACGAAAATAACAACTGGTGTGGTCCAAGAAAGCATAACAGGTCTCTCGAATGATATTAATATACGTAAACTATTCATTAATTAATATTGGCAACATTATTACACTGTACGCTGAACATGCTGTTGACTATTGGCCGGCCGGTGTGGCCATGCGGTTCTAGGCGCTACAGTCTGGAACCGCGAGACCGCTACGGTCGCAGGTTCGAATCCTGTCTCGGGCATGGATGTGTGTGATGTCCTTAGGTTAGTTAGGTTTAAGTAGTTCTAAGCTCTAGGAGACTGATGACCTCAGAAGTTGAGTCCCATAGTGCTCAGAGCCATTTTTTGCTGTTGACTACAGAAAATTATCGTAGTTGGATGATCGTATGGAAATGAAAAACAATTTAAACAGTACTGCTATTGATGCGAGAGGTCAGGACAATTTCTGCAAACGTAAAGGAAGCTAACTACAATATGCTAGTGCTACCAGTTCTAGATTACTGCTTCAGTCTTTGGAATGTGTATCAATTTGGTGCGACAGTTGAGACTGAAAGAATCGAGAGATATGCTGCTAGGTTCGTAACAGTTTAGTGCTAGAACGAACTTTTCACTCTGCAAAGGAAAATTCCTGACAGATTAAAAGTGTTTGCGGGACCGAGACTCGAAACCATGAGTCGTGCTTGTGGAGCTCAATCGCAGTTCGCCGTCGGTGACCAAGCGGTGCGGACTCAGCTGTTTACGTCCTCGCCGTGGAGTGCCTCGCGCTAGTTCACTCCACTGCGGTATTCGCGCTTGTTACAATCAATGACAGATGGTCAATTCTTATGGTGAAACCACATTGAAGTTCACGTTTTCGAAGGAATGTGCACGATCAAGATCATTCGCCGTTCATCAGTTCCTACGTGACGAAGCAAAATCCCCTGTGAAGACATGATAGGAAAACACCTGTCCATCGCTAGTAGCGTGGTTTACCTCAGACTGACAAACGACGAAGCTTGCGACCAGATCATAGAACGGACGAAAGATGGTCTCAAATTCCAGCATTCTGACGACCACATCGGCTTGGGATTATGCATGATTCGTACCTTCGAAATTCCGTTCGAAATGCCGGCAGAATACGTGATGGCGGTACTGCGCCCTTACGGAACAGTACTCGGGCACATAGCAGAGAAATGGGCACACTTCGCTACATACTCAGATTTGACCGGAGTGCATCAAATCCGCGTTGAACTAAAGAAACATGTCCCGTCCTACCTCTCCATTGGCGGTTGCAGGGCCATAGTCATATACGATGGGCAGCCAAAGACCTATTATACGTGCGGTAAAGAAATACATGTGAGTAATGAATGCTTCCATCGCAGAATTACGCAGCTACGAAGCGACGTAGCTTCTCCCCGTCCGACTATGACATCCCTTCTACGCACCTACCCCGAGGCACTGAGACCCGATAGCCTTCAGACGCCTGCACAGCAACTTCCACACTATCTTTCACAGCCCGCAGAGACAGGACGAGGCTGACCGTCTACAACGGCGACCGGCTCCTCCCCCGGAGATACCGATGCTGGATGAAGATCTTGGCAGACGTGAAGGTGATATGGCTCTCGATGCCATGGTTGTGGCTACTGCCGCTTTCGTTTCTGAACGTCGCGACTCTATCCCGTCGTACGACTCCGAACCACATCCGCACAAATAAAGTTACCTCCGGTATCAATAAACCGCTTCAACTATATTTAGTCCTCTGCTATAGGATCACTACCGGTAACTAAAACATTAGAGCGTTATATACACACATCAAACAAGTTTTCCATCACCTCGGTTCCGAGAGTTCCGGAACCTGTACAGAGAATTGGAATAGAGATCAACATAAACATCATTTCTGTCCTTTTTATTGCTCATAAAAACCACACATTGCATCTTGTACCTCCGTACAGCGAGATCTTCAGAGATGGTGGTCCAGATTGCTGCACACACGGGTACCTCTAATACCCAGTAGCACGTCCTCTTGTATTGATGCATGCCTGTATTCATCGTAGCATACTATGCACAAGTTCATCAACGCACTGTTGGTCCAGATAGTCCCCCTCCTCAACGGCGATTCGGCGTAGATTCATCAGTACCACCAGCGGCATACGTGGGCCCCACATAATGCATCCCAAAACAGCAGGGAACCTCCACCATGCTGCACACGTCTCCGACAATTGTTTGGTTGAAGGCATATGAGATACTCATCGGTGAAGAAAACGTGATGCCACTCCTGACCAGTCCATTCGGCATGTTGTTGGGCCCAGCTGTACCGCGCTGCGTGGTGTCGTGTTTGTGAAGACGGACCTCGCCATGGACGTCGGGAGTGAAGTTGCACATCTTGCAGCCTATTGCGCACATTTTGAGTCGTAACACGACGTCCTGTGGCTACACAAAGAGCATTAATCAAAATGGTGGCGTTGCTGTCATGTTCCTCCGAGCCATAATCCGTAGGTAGCCGTCATCCACTGCAGTAGCAGCCCTTGCGCGACCTGAGCGAGGCATGTGATCGACAGTTCCTGTCTCTCTTTGAATCTCCTCCATGTCCGAACAACATCGCTTTGGTTCACTCCAAGACGCCTGAACACTTACCTTGTTGAGAGACCTTCCTGGCCCAAAGTAACAATTCGGAGGCATTGACTGTCTAGGCACGGTTGAACTAAAGACAACACGAGCCGTGTACCTCCTTCCTGGTGGAATGACTGGAACTGATCGGCTGTAGGACCCCCTGCGTCTAATAGGTGCTGCTTATGTATAGTTGTTTACATCTTTGGGCGGGTTTAGTGACATCTTTGAACAGTCAAAGGGACTGTCTCTGCGATACAATATCCACAGTGAACGTCTATCTTCAGGAGTTCTGGGAACCGGGGTGATGCAGAACTTTTTTTAATGTGTGTATTATGTTGTATATGTTCACCCGAAGACGTGGCTTTTAGTTCCACGAAACCGGTAGTGATCCAAAAATATAGGATTAAATACAGCTGAAGCGGTTTATTAGTACCCAACATGACTACACAAAGCTATAGTCGCCCTATCTACGACGTTGTCTGCACAATTACCAAAACGACGCAAGAAGAGAAAGATGACATCGGCGTCAGAGCAGGAGTCGTGCTTCCAGGAGGAATCAGACACGTGCCCAGTAGATGATTCCCAGAAGGAGGTGACATGCGCTGTTGCCGGTACTCACCCTCATCACGGGCAGGACAATTTACTGAGTGACTCCGGAACACGGCAACGGCCTGAAGACCCCAACGGCAACGTTCCCCACGCCGCAGCATGGACACCCTGATAACAACGGCTCTTCGTGTATCAGCCCCGATCCAACCTGACTGCCCCGTTTTGTGGGCGGATGACGTTGTTCCTGAACCTCCACCAGACGAAGAAATGCCACAAGCCGTCCCGGTGAACCGGGCATGATAAGGAGACCGACAACGCTTAAGGCGCTACTACATTCGTTCTTCCCGATATGAGAGCTCACGGCAGCGTGCTGCCCCAACAGGCGTATAGAACTGTCAGCATCAATTTAAATATGATCCGTTCGTGCATTAAACTTCAGTTGTTACGTGAAACATTACGACCAGCGGACTTTAACATTGCCCTGTTCCGAAAGCTACAGACGGAGATTTGGTCCGATTTTTACGGTTGTACTGCATACGTCACTACCGCCACCAACGTAGATAGTAGAGAAGCGATTTTCGCACCCGACAGCATTGCAGTAGAAGACGTCACTTCATTCCACGCAGCAGGAGGCCTATCACTATTAGTGCACAGAATCACTGTAGTGAATGTCTATGCACCTTCCGGCACAGACCAGCTACTAGAGCACTGAAGCGACATGAGCAAAATGGTTCAAATGGCTCTGAGCACTATGGGACTTAACATCTATGGTCATCAGTCCCCTAGAACTTAGAACTACTTAAACCTAACTAACCTAAGGACATCACACAACACCCAGCCATCACGAGGCAGAGAAAATCCCTGACCCCGCCGGGAATCGAACCCGGGAACCCGGGCGTGGGAAGCGAGAACGCTACCGCACGACCACGAGATGCGGGCCGACATGAGCATATAATAGTCGGCGGAGATTTCAACTGGAAGGACCAACATCCAAATTTTACCATCTGCCCCGATCTTCATTACTTAGCATGTCGACACAATCTCGTAGACACCTGGGAAGCCACTGAAGACTGAATCGCGTCTACGTGACGTCCCCACTCGCTTCGGACGTCCGGAGTGTGGAAAGATGGCCTTATGGTCTTCGACTTTCACAGACCTATGTGTGCACGATCAAAAAAAAAAAAAAAGCAGTCTAACACATATATATCTCCTACCTTTTCCAAATGGTTCAAATAGCTCTGAGCACTATGGGACGTAACATCTGAGGTCATCAGTCCCCTAGAACTTGGAACTAATTAAAGCTATCTAACCTAAGGACATCACACATATCCATGCCCGAGGCAGGATTCGAACCTGCGACCGTAGCTGTCGTGGAGTTCCAGACTGAAGCGCCTAGAACCGCTCGGCCACGCCGGCCAGCTGCACGATTAGCCTCCGACGAAAAACAATAAGGCGCAGTCGGGGTCCGTGGAAACTTAACGTTGCCTACTTGCAGGAAACAGAATGTCGACGAACGGTCACAGTCACATGGGAATCCCACGATGGGCGCATCACACAGTACTCGTCCACACTTCAGTGCTGGCTACAATGTGTAAAGCCAGTCCCACGCCGCGCGCAGGTCCAAAATGGCAAGGAACTAATGCAGTGACAAAGAGATACAACAGTATTTTACTATATGATCCTTCAGGATATGGCACATTAACAGTGCAGTAAAAATAATATCACCTTCTTCACAATAAAGTATACAAATCAATCACGGACACTGCGTGTAATTAACAAAATGAAAATGGCTCTCGCTTTTAGAGAACACATTCTCTCGCCCTGTGTGTCACCTTACAACAACCATAACATGTCTCACTGTAACCATGGTCTTTTCATGCCACATATTACTTGTTAACCAGTACACTCAATGACGGTCTTTACATGGCGCCTATAGAAGTATAACGATAGTAAGTAGCTTCAGGCCTAGATGAGTCATGGTTCTGTCATGACAGGTATGCTCTTGTGCACTATCAACTACTGATAGTTGCAGCCACAACCAAGAGAGGTCAGTATCGTACAGATAGTTAAATTGTAATCAGTAAAAACTATGATTGTTGCAAACAAAATTTTATGTTATGTGAATATTATGTCTTATATTAATAATTGCTGATTTTATATGTTTAGTTATTATTGTGAATGAAAGTGAGGATGTGAAGGAACATGACAAATGTACATTGCTTTCTGTATTATCGTATTATCAGAGTAAACGGTAGCATGGAAATTGCATCGGTGTAGAGTCGATGAGTCATATACTCAGGGGAAATTGGTAATGGAAGTATACTGTTGGCGTACAGAAATTTCATTTGAAGACATTCCTCGAAGAAGGCTGTATATCACAATTACTTCATAATTTTTCGGGAATTAAAAATAATTGTTGTTTTAATTTGGTGCTACTTATTTATACATTTTATTACGTGTGATCAAGTGGCACGGTGTATATAACAGAACAGCAACATGTATTATGTTTTTAGAATGTTATCTTAAGTTTAATGTAGCTTTCCGTGTAAGAAAGCTGGATATCCTGTAAAAGTTGAGGCACCCTTGCGAAAGTCGAACGCTGTGAAGATCATCTTGGCGTTGGGTATGGGGTGTCTGTAGGTGGGGGATGCGTCTTACAGGAGCGAAGGCGACAGAGGCGACCATCTTGAAATCTACCGCCTTGAATTTAACAACCTGTTTCAGATGGAAAGTGGTTCCTGTGGCTCATCATTTTGAACTGCCTCTTTCCCAGGAATACACATATGAAGCCTGTTAAGACATTTTTATTTGTGTAGGAGTTTTTACCTGTTAAAGTATAAGGTACTTGACAGAGTCGGCGTTACAGCATATACTAGGCACATGCCTCCTCAATACGCCGGCAAAGATGGCCTACACTGTTGATTTTTACCTCATACACAACTGATTTCGAACGTTCTCACAGATAAAGTCAAAGGTGTAAAATCAGGAGACCGTGGTGGCCATTCGATAGCACCCCTCCTACCTATCCAGTAACCTCCACAATGCTATCCTGAAACTATTTGACATCAATAGCTTAGGGATGGGAGTACTGCCTTCTTGGATGAAGAAGGTTGGGAAATCGCCCTGCAGTTTCAACAGAGTTGGAAGCACATAATCATGAAGCACGTTAAGATACCTCTCCCTATTCAAGGGTCCATCAATGAACACTCGATCTTCCATCTTTGTGTTCCAAATCCCACACCAAACCATCACTTTTGCACCACCATCACCTATACAGGTATCTACCCGCGAGGGGTTTGCATCTGACCTGTAACGATGATTCTGTTTGCTTACTTCTCCTTCCGCATAAAAATTAGCTTCGTCACCGAACAACACCTGTCGTATGAAGTATGGATTCCTGTTACACTGATCCAGAGCCCATTCTGCAAACCGCATTCACCAATCTGTGTCATCTTCTGAGAATGATGCTGCAGCCGTAACTTGTACAGGTGCAAGTGGTGTGTGTGCAACACACGCAGGACAGAACGCTGACTGACACCGGATAGTGCTGATAACTGACACGTATCGCGATGTGGACTTTTCACAAACGACTGTTCCAGTCTCCTCGTCGACGGCTGTTCTTGTCCACCACAGAACCTGATGTACTAAATTTGTCCAATAACTTGGATACTTATGTGAAAGGACATTTCTCTCAGGATGCCGGCAGCTGAAATCAGCAGCAATCACTCTGGTAATTTGCCCACCGCTCATTAACACAATTTCAATGCGTTCCTGTTGTGCAAGTGCCATTGTGAACAACCTTGTAAGACGTATGCTTTGCCGGCGATGGGCGAGGCATGACAGGATCTCTGACCAGAGAGTAGTTTAACGTTAGTTGTTGCTTGTCGCTAGTCTGCGCTTGACTGCGCGAGTGGACAGTAGTAGTCGGTAGTAGTCTGCGTGAGTCGGCGGGAGTCGGCATGCATCGGCTGTGTGCTCGCAGAGCACACTAGCGACAAGCAACAACTAACGATAAACTACTCTCTCTTCAGAGATTCTGTCATGCCTCGTCCATCGCCGGCAAAGAATACGTCTTACAACCTGCAACAATAAATAGTAGTCTGCGTGAGTCGGCGTGAGTCGGCATGCGTCGGCTGTGTGCTCTGCGAGCACACAGCCGACGCATGCCGACTCCCGCCGACTCACGCAGACTACTACCGACTACTACTATCCACTCGCGCAGTCAAGCGCAGACTAGCGACAAGCAACAACTAACGATAAACTACTCTCTCTTCAGAGATTCTGTCATGCCTCGCCCATCGCCGGCAAAGCATACATTTACAACCTGCAACAATAAATAGAATTGATCACGTTCTTTCAATTTCTAACTTTAGCATGCCATAACTTCTGCACAAATAAAGATAGCGTAAAACAGATTTCACATGTGTACTTCTGCGAAAGAGTCAGCTGAAAATGATGTACCACATGACCCCTTTTCCATTTGAAACGCATAACCTAATCCAAGACGGCGGATTGTAAGATGGCTGCCGCTGTCACCTTATCTCGTATAAGTTGCCCCCCCCCCCCCCCCCATTTACAAACACCCCATACTAGACGCCATTATGATTCTTCACACCGTTCGTATTTTATAGGGATGTATACAGAATTTTGCTTCATTCTGTGCATTATGGAATAACCTAGTGAATCAAGAAAATATAATTTTCTCTTACAGTGGCTAAAATATTGGAAAGTATTAACTGAATATATTACCTGCCACATTGAAATAATATAGTTCATTCATGTAACCTCCAACCTAAAAGAAGAACTAGTTATACAGAAAAAGAAACAGTCACACAGAAAAAATTAAAGAGAGGAAAAATAAACTGAACTGCTCACTCAGAAGTTAACTACACATAAAATTCCCTGTAGCCTACATCAAGGTATTTACACGTATCCACAAGTCTCGCATTTTCTCTGCCGGTAGAGCAAGAAGCTCTTTATACAAAAAAGGAATTTAGTATTGACGGAGACATTGAAAAAGTTGAAAACAGAATAATTCGTTTTGCGTTATAACGGTATAGGGGGAGAGTGGCACAAATACGATACGTAAGTTGGGTTGGCAATCATTAAAAAAAAAAAAAAAAAAAAAGGTATTTTTTATTGCTGCGAGAACTTTTCACGAAATATGAATCTCCAACGTTCTGCTTCGAGTGCGAGAATATTTTCCTGACACCCATCTACAAAATAGCAGAGAATGACGTACCCAAGAGTGAATGACAATATGACTGAGATACCTTGAATTTGGATCATCTGCATTAATGCTCAAGCATGTAACTAGAAATTTTCAAGTTTGGATCGCCCTTCCTAATTCCTGCAGGAACATTGACAGCAACAAAGCAATTCTGGCTCATTTCGTTTATGATGTAAGATGTACTTAAACAAAAAATTATAAATCCGTTCATAAGTAATCATGACATAAATTATTATTCTTTTTCCGATTAACGCCGACTTTCAGTCCCAGGGCAAAATGCTATGTCTCGAGACAACTTTTGCTCTACTGCTGTAAAATATCCAGTCAAAACAAGGTAGTAGGATAAAAGTGTCACCGTCCCGTTGCTGATCTGCCGGAACCAGCGTCCGCACCAAGCAAATTACTGTAATGTGTAATTTTTAAGTTATAATGATATACAACGTTCCACATTAGATACACATTCTTCAGCCATGTTTTTGTAGCTGCAGAAATATAAAATATGCCATTGTTCCTCCTACTTCTCTAGACATTCGGCTTCCAGTTTCATCGATTTATTTTCCTTTCTACGCTTTTATTTAAAGATACAATATCCTTTGAAGTGAAACTTACATTGACCACACCTGCCGTTTTCATTGATATACGACGTTTTTCCAGGATGGTCAACTTTACAGCTACAAACAGCTCAACTTATAAACAGGAAGAAAGAAATATATTGCTATGGTAGGACGTCTCGTGTGATGTAACACTTAATTATAGTGAAAACTCAATTTTGCCAATATTATGATATACAACCGTCTTTGAGGGAGGTCTTCATTTGTTGGGGCGCAAAGTGATCGCCTTATAGCGATCACAGGGCAGTGGCTTTCTTACAAGCATGTAAACTCAAGCACCCAAGAATAACAAAGGTGGAGTTAATATTTACGACGATATGATATTGAGATTAAATTCATCAAAGGGTCAGAAAATGTAGTTGGAGATGCTTTATCTAGGAGAGTAGAGGAAAGTGGTGAAAATAAAAACCCGTTGTTGTATTAGGAAGGAGTACACATTTTTCCTACAGTGCTTAAAATAGGTGAGAAAGGTCAACTTAAAGGATACGCCAGGAATTATGGCAGGAGAAAAATCAGGCAGTTAATCTTAAGTTAGTTAGAAGTGATTTAAGCGATCCTGCATATCTAAAAGTTGCTAAATATTATTCGGAGGAATCTTGTTCAGAGGTAGAAAGGAAAGTGAAAGCCAACGGAAAATTTACTTTACTGGGCAACATATCGATTAATTTATTTACTAGCTACATACACAAAAAGTTTGGGCACTATGGAGCATGGAAATGTATAGCAAAGCTCAAAGCTCATATTTAACAACATGTGACAATATCTACAAAAAAGAGTAGAAATGGATGGCAAACGCTAAAAAGGTGGAGCCAGTAATCAAATAATACGAGGCCAAACATATATTGTAGAGCCACAAAACAAACTTGACTTAGTCAGTGCCAATCTTTTTTGGCTGTTACCATATCTAGAGAGGGATGTGAAAATGTTTTTGTGCTGTTAGACTGATTTATCAAGCGTGTTAAAATGTGCCTTGTTAAAAAATCAAATGTGAAGGTACTGGTGAACAAACTACGGAAAATTGCTTTGTTACAATGGGTGTACCAAAGCCATATTATTAGACAATGTTCCTCAGTGTGTCTTGAAAGTGTTTAAAGAATGTTTGGAAAATAGAAATATTGAACATATCAAAATTTCAGCAAGTTTTTTCCAAGGTAATATGTGTGAGCGAATTATGAAAGAGCAGATTATGTCGAACATATTGCTATGGAAGACATGCTGCATGGTCACAATATTTAGGATACTTTGAGGAAGTAGTTAACAATATTAAGCATGTAGCAACTTTCTTTGTTCCATATGAAATGTGAAACACGTATGTAACGTAGCAGCGATGGCGAGGCATTGTAGCATCTGTGACCAGAGAGTATGCGCTTGACCGCGCGAGTGTTGCGAGCGGGTCTCAGTCTGTTAGTCTGTCGTTGCGAGTCTGTCAGTCAGTCGTTGCGAGTCTGTAGCTCTGTCTAGTTGTCGCTATGCAGAGTAGTCGGTCAGTAGTAGTCGTACAGTGCAGTACGTCAGTAGTCGTCATGCAGAGCGGTCGGTCAGTAGTAGCAGCCCAGTGCGGTTGTGTGATGTAGGCGGTCGGCAACACTGGTCAAGATGGTGAATGAGGTATACTATTAATTAATATAATCATTAGATAATGTAAAAATTTATTTATTGTAATTATTCTCCAACAAGTCCCCCAATAATAATTTTTATTTCAAAAGCATTTTCTCAAAAATTTAATTTTTTATTGAACTAAAGATTTCGTTGCACTTCCCATTTCATTCCACTTCTTTTGAAGAAAAATTTCACTAAAATCACAAAAAAAGAGAATATTATTATTTGCAATGCAGTTCCTCCAAGCGGTGCGCAACAACAAGAGCAGAAATGTGACATCCATTTATTCTGAGGTAAGACTTTAATTTTGATTTTTTGCACAGGGCCAAAGACCGATATTTCGGTTTAATTGAATTTTCTTATCACTGAATGGACTTTAATTTTTGGTGAAGAATTTATATCTGAGTCAGATTGCGAATTTCACATTTTTGTTGCCATTGTCAGTACATTTCATTATGGGCAGGTTACGCATAGAGTAATGTCCATTAGCATTTCTAATTAGTATCGTCATTTCTTTTAAAATTTTTGTCGGGAGGTTACACTCGGCTCCCATTTGTATTAAGTACTGTCTTTTTTTCTTTTAAAATTACGGTGGGGAGGTTACACTTGGCGACACCCAGTCCAGGATCGTATTTCGTTGAGAGTCTTTTGAGCGACAGTCAGATATCTGCTCTTATTTGCTTAGATATAATTAGGATTTGGCGCAACGCTTTTACTAATCTTGTGACTTTCCTTCTACAGGTCAACGGCAATTTGTTGCTTTGTTGTATTTGTGTGTTGCTTTTGCATTGTGTTTATTTGTTTTGTGAAAAATTTTGACTATTGTAAAAATGCCGCGAAAGACTGTGAATAGTGTATCGCGAGGTATTACGAACGAAATTACCGGCTCAAACGACTTTACCGATAGGACATGTGACACGCAGTGTAATGATGACAATCCTGCGTTCACTAACAATCAGTGCATTCCAACCACTAGTGATGACTTTTACCCTGATAATGAACAAACGAACTCAATTGTCTCGTCTGTTAATTTGATGACAATTGATGATGCAGAACGCTCTATTGTAATGAGCGCTGCCCAGCTTAACACACCCGATTTGGAAAACTCAAGTAACGCACAGACAAATTTGTCTAATGAAAATGAACAGGATACACAAAGTACGACGGATCTATTTAATTCCGAAATAGTGTCTGACAGTGTACGTCCGACTGATAAACCTTTCTGTAAATTACAGAATGACCAAATGGTCACGCAAAACGAGACAATTCCAGATCCACCACTAAACAGTACAGATAGTATATACGTTAATTTTGACTTGGTACGAATCATGACAAGATTGATACAACAACAAACCAAAAATCTCATACAACTTCTTGATGAACATTTCAAACAACTTGATGGAAGTTTTGACAACCATTTCAAACAACTTAGCGAAACAATTGATAAAAATGTCGATCTCACAAACGAAAAACAAGACGACCTTAAAGAACAGAACAAACAAGTTAGTGAGCAGATTACAGCTGTTACCGTGCAATGTCAGGACAGTAAAGAACAATTACGTGAGGATACTAAGACTTGTGCTAATAACAGTAATGAAGAAGTTGGCACTGTTGCACAAGAATTAAGTAGCACACGTGTAGGCACAACAGAGTCACATAAAGACAAGATTGATGCAATCACTGAACAATGTTTGGCGAACGAAACACAGATACACGAAATTAATGCAGTCACCGAACAATGCCCTAAAAACGCAGTACAGATTCGCGATGATTTGGAGTCAGTGGAAGTTTCACACATTCCGAATACGGAGGCTGACGAGAAAAGTGAACGACACAACAACCAGATTGACGAAAGTATTAAAGTAACAGAATTAACAATTATTTCAGTCACCAATACGTCACAGAACCCGCCACGTTGCAAACATTTGTCAGACTTACGCAGCGCGTATAATGTGAGCAATTTACAGAGACTACGCGAATTAAAATCCGAAAAGCCACGCGACTTAAAATCTGAAAAGCTATGTAACTTGAAATCCGAAATGACACAGACGAACAGATTCACACACAAACCCGAACGTGTTTTCAAATTCAATGACGAGAACGTAGATTACGAGCAATTTTTATCCGCATTAAAATGTAAAGAATTTAATAATGACAGAACACAGATACACGCTTTGCACTGTATACGACAATTTATCTTTGTACATTCACCGCTATTGCGTGTAATGCAGAAACTAGCTTTGAACCAGATGCGACAGTTTATTTTTGCATTTTCATCAGCATTGCCTATAATGCAGAAATTTGAATTAGCACGGATACAACAATTTGCCTTTGGAATTTTACCGCCATTTCCTGCAACGCAAAAGCTAAAATTTATTTGCAGTGCGTAAAGACCTCAGGGGATTCATTACGCTTTAATGAATATGTGCCGTAGCGAGCATAGGGCCCCGAGCTGTAGTAGTGCTGTTTCATCTTTAGTTTTCTGCACTGCTGCCTTTTCTTCTACTATCCTTTATATCTATCCAAACTGCTCTTTAACTATTGCTCTACCTAGGATTAAGAATATGTAATGAATACCCGATGTGACAAACTTTTACCGAATGTGACAATTTTCAGTAGGCACTCCCGTGATGACAACTACCGCCGTAATTTTAATTACAGATAAAATCGTAATCATCAGTATGTGCAAAATTATCAGCAATAGCAAACCACATTTTGGTAACAATATACCTTTTTCACCACAACAGCATGAAAGTAAGCCGCTTAGCATACCTAACAAACAATGCAGTCTGCAAGGTCAACCAAACTTTAATGTTTCGCCGCGTGCACGTATAGTCCCAGCTCCAACAAATAGTAACGCATGGCAGCAAAGAAATAACTACGTACAGACAACACTCTATTTCAACTCGTATCGCAATACACCGTATAGGAATGACTATTACGACAGACGTAAAAACGATGAGCACAATTACCAGCGTACATATAATAACAGTCGGTCTCACCAACAGTAAAATCATACGCAAGAACATATTCTTATGAATGAACCCGACAGTAGGTACCATCCAGAGCGTAACACGTCTGGAAGAAGTAATAGGACAGTTCAAATAGTCGAAATGCCACAGAATCCTCCTAATAATAATAACACGTCAGATAGAATCTGACTAGATACTGTACAGATCGCATCTTCCAATAACACAAGCACTACCTTTGACACGCAAAATGTTGTTCACGAAAACGTAATTACTTTTGACGATATCAGAGACACTCTCTTGCAGGAAAGACCATTTGTTCAGAAAACCATTTCACATCCTGTTATCGAAATTAAAATTGGTTCATCGAAATTCTCAGCAGTAATTGATTCCGGCTCACCTATATCAGTAATAAACGAAGAGACTTTTAATGAGTGCAACAAAGAGAATACCTATCCGACACTACCTTTAGGCAAAACAAAAGTGAAAGGAGCAGTATCGAGTAAAGGTGTAGACGTTAAATTACAGACGCATTTATCATTTTGTATTGGAGGTCATACTTTCCACTCTAATTTTTGGATTGTTCCTTTATTGACAACAGACATTATTTTAGGCACGAATTTTCTGGTACAACACGACGCAGTTATCGACTTTCAGAATTCTTATTTAATGTTAAAGGATGAAAATGTACAATTGGCTTTAGAATTTCAGCACTCTTTATCTGCGGAAGAACAAACAATTAACCGCACAGAGGTCATTTCCGCAACACGTAACATAGACTGTAATCCCACATTGTTCACGGATACGTACGTACACAACTATAATACTCCAGACGAAGCTGACTACGACGTAATGCAATTGATTTCTGATAAGGTTAAAAAGAGCAGTGCAACTACAGACGACGAACGAAAGCAATTACACAAAATTCTTTTACAGCAAGCTTCAGTTTTCGACAACATTCCTGGTACTATGTCCGGATTTATGTATGAATTTCAAGTCAAACAGCACGATACATTTAAAGCTAAGCATTATCCTATTCCGTATATTCATAGAGAACAAGTTAAAAAAGGAATTACAGGATATGCTCGACCAAGGAATTATTGAACCAGCAGTTAGTCCGTACATAAACCCGCTACATATTGTTAAGAAGAAAGATGGCTCACTTCGCCTTGTACTTGATTCACGTCACATTAATGACATTATTATTAATGAAACAGATCGACCACAGACATTAGAGGAACTTCTACAGAAATTTCAAGGTACAGCTATTTATTCCACATTAGATTTGAAATCGGGATTTTGGCAAATTCAACTTCATCCGAATTGTAGAAAATATACAGCTTTTCTCTGTTTCGGCGACTGTTATCAATTTTGCAAACTACCGTTCGGCTTAACTATTTCTTCTGCAGCTTTTATTCGCGGTTTGAACACAATACTTCCGACAGAACTTAAGGACAGAATTACGACGTACGTAGACGATATTCTTATCGCAGAAGCTAACTGGTCTGAACACAATCTGATTCTTGAACAACTGTTACAAACTTTTCGTGCACAAGGACTTACAGTTAACCTCAGTAAATCGCACTTTGGTAAAACTTCTATAAAATTTCTTGGACACGTAATTTCAGCAGAAGGCATTGCACCTGATCCGGAAAAACTTCAAGCTCTACGTGACATTACTGTTCCTACAACAAAAAAGCAATTACGCAGTTTTTTGGGCTTAATTAACTTTTTTCGCAAATTTATTCATCACTCCGCTTTAGACACGCCTAGACTATGCCAATTAACAGGTAAAAACAGTATTTGGTCTTGGGATAAGCAAGCACACTCTGAATTTGTGAACCTGAAACATGCTTTGTTGAATGCTCCACTTTTATCGCACCCAGATCTTACCAGAAATTTTTCCATTGCCACCGACAGTTCCAATACCGCTTTAGGCGTACACATTTTCCAGGAAATTGAAGAAGATGGTTCTACAGTAATTAAAAACATCGCATTTGCAAGTCGCATTTTGTCACCTGCTGAGCGAAATTATTCTGTTACAGAACTTGAAACATTATGTGTTGTATGGGCTTTTATGAGATTTAGGCACTTTCTTTATGGCAGACATACCACCGTTTACACAGACCACAGAGCGATACAATTTTTACTTTCGGCCAAATTCACGCACGACAGATTAAGCAGATGGAAACTTTATTTACAAGAATTTAATTTTACAATAGTTCACATTCCCGGTACACAAAATGTTATAGCAGACGCACTATCGCGTTCTCTCGGCAACAATCAGCAAGACGTAGCAACCAACTTCTGCAAAACAAATTTCAGTGTCATGTACATTCAGCATGTTGCATTTGAAAACTTTATTTCATCGTCATTACAGGACATAGCACAAGAACAAAATAAAGACAATGTGTGGAAAGAAATTAAACACCTTTGGCAAGATAGAAAAAATGTTACGATTAGGAACCACTACACTGTACGCAATGACATTTTGTTTCGCCGCTCTCATCCTGACAGCAACAATTGGTTATTATGCATACCTGACGAACTGGTTAACAAATTAATTTGGTACACTCATTTAAGCTACGCACATTACGGAGCACGAAAATGTTTTCTTATACTGAGACAGAACTGTTATTTTACCAACATGGAGAAACGTATACGACGAGTTTTAGCGTCTTGTAAAATTTGCCAGAAAGCTAAATCAGACACCACTTCACATATTCCTCCATTATATCCCATTGTACCTGTTAAATTAAGACATATGGCCGCTGTAGATATTTTTGGCCCGATTCCCAGAACTAACAGAGGTTTTTGCTACATATTTGTCGCTGTTGAGCTTACTTCAAAATTTGTTACTTTCACTCCATTACGCAAAGCTACTGCTAAAACTGTTTCGAAAGCATTTGTAAAACATTTTCTATCTCATGTAGGGCATGTAATGAAAGTAATTTCTGACAATGGATCTCAATTTCGTAGTAGCGTATGGACACGCATGTTACGAGCCAGAAACATTTCTCCGATCTATATATCCAAGTACCACGCTTCTTCGAACCCTTGTGAAAGATTAATGAAAGAAATTGGTAAACTGTGCCGAATATACTGCCACAAAAGACATATTGATTGGGACACACACATATTCTCATTCCAAGATGTAATTAATTCCATTCCAAATGAATCCACTATGCTATCTCCGTCTGTTATACTGAAAAATACTGAACCACCTAACAAAATTAAAGAATTAATAACATTTCCTACATCTCGTCGATTACGACACCACGAAATAATTGACATTGCGCTGAACAACATCAAACGTGCCGCAGAGCGCCGGAGAAGACAGCAAAAACAGGTTTGTACACGCCGCGTCTTTCACGTTGGACAGAAGATACTAGTACGTACACACTATTTATCCAGCAAATTAAAAGGTAAGTGCAGTAAATTTGAACTTCTATACGCAGGTCCATATCGGATTCGCAGCATCCCTCACCCCAATGTTGTACACGTCGAAACTTTGAGAACCAGAAAATCCAAAGGCAATCATCATATCTCAAAAATTAAACCGTTTATTGAATGAAACCACTGTATTATTCAACACACTATGATGTCATTTACTAATGCAATTAATTCACCTGACTAATTACTGATGATTATCGTATTTTTTCTTGGCAAGTGCCCGGCAAGGTAAGGTTAGCAGGTCGCTTTTCTTGTCGTTACACATCAGACCGTCACATTTTGTCTTTTTATGTAAGATTGTTCTTAGTTTTGTTTGTATGCACTGTGAAATAGTTAAGATATAACACACACCAGTCGACTTTGACATTTTTTTTTTTTGCCTTATGACATCTCAACATCGTGACTGTTTTACATTTTTTTTTTTTTTTGCTGCTGGATTGTAATATTATCTGTACATTTTGCCTCTGAACACTGTCAATGCCTTTGACATATTACGTTTTCTGTCATGTTATGCTGTATGGTTAATTGTGTCACCATAAACCAGTCATTATTTAGTGGGTATATGATTTAAATGCAAGACATTAATCTCTGTTCATCAATTTCAGAAAGAAATGATGTATGTAAGAAATAAATTCAACAGAAATGGGAATTTCACCTACGGAATAAACGAAAGAAGATGCAATAACTTTATGAGGAAGAGTAAATGGATCAGGATTAACAAGCATTAACAAGAATATACAATACTCATCATAGAATAGCAGTCTTAACTAATTTTTTCTTTCAGAATACAAGGTGATTGATGCAGGCTGTCAGACTGAACTACACATCTTAGTTTTAGTGATGAAATATGCTAGAGATAAGGAATAGTTATGTAATGAGTAATGAAGTGATTTTTTGCAGATGATAATGAATACTGATGAATAATGATGAAGGATATGATGTTATGAATAATGAAGTTTCTCTTTACAGGTGATGATAATAGTGAAGTTATGATGATATGGATAATGAAGTTTTCTTTACAGATGAGGATAATGTTGAAGTTATGTATTTATGTTATGTAGTTATTTAAGTATTTGTTGCAGTTTGCTTTGACAGCAGGTGTTATATTGCATAGTAGGATGACGGAAAGTTTTGGACAGGACAGCTATGGAACATATTTTATACACATTTCACTACCTGTTAATTCGAAGTTCACTACTTTTCAGCATAGTGTGCGTTTCTTCTTTCAGGTCAATAATCCGTTTTTGTATTTTTTCCAGGAGAAGCTTTTCATGATACTTACTAAACCTGTTAGTTATTATACCTGTTCTAGTACTTGCATTTTTATTTTTTACCCATTTGTGTCTATCATTTATAAATGTGATCACATGTACTGCCTTGTTACATAACCTTGCTACAGCTGACTCATGACGAATGACGTTACCTATCCTCATTTGCTGCAATAGGTCAAAAGCAAATAGTGTTATGTTTCAGCAATTAATTATCGATCCCAACGCAATGCATTGCTAACAAAAAAAAAAGTATTACCAGTCCCAAGTAGTGATACCAGTTTGAGAAAATTCTGAATAATACTGATTAGCTCTGAATAGTATGTCACTTGAGTAATGACTTCTTAATGAGACAAAAAAAAAGTATATATTTAAAATAATGCTTTGTCACTAGCTAATAACTGCCACTGTTTATTGTAATGATACTACTTATAATGCCTGTGATTATTAATGATTTGACTGTAATTAACTGATTTTAATAATGACTTTGTAATGATCTGAATACTACTGAAGGAGGAACACTGTTTATTGTAATGATACTACTTATAATGCCTGTGATTATTAATGATTTGACTGTAATTAACTGATTTTAATAATGACTTTGTAATGATCTGAATACTACTGAAGGAGGAACACTGTTTATTGTAATGATACTACTTATAATGCCTGTGATTATTAATGATTTGACTGTAATTAACTGATTTTTAATAATGACTTCGTAATAATCTGAATAATACTGAATGATGATTCTATTCAATACTTGCTGGCCACTGAGTGCCAATAATTAATGTCACTTGAAGAATTGTTATTAATTATGCCATTAATTAGCCCTTTTTTTCCCATGTTGAGTTTTCATGTTTTGGTTAATGGCCAATGAGTGCCAATAATTTGTATCACTCAATGTATTATGTTAATGCGAGGCCAATAATTGACTCTCCTTTTCAACTAAGACTTCTGATGAACATTATTCTGTCATACTAAATATACTTTGTAACTGGCCAAGGACCGCCACTGTTTATTGTAATACGATTACCCATGATGCCAGCTAATGATTCTTACTAGATTGGAATGACACATAATTAATTAACTATGCTACTGTTCAATAATGCTTTGTAATTAGGAAAAGGTTAATGATTAATACTATTGAAATGACAAATGATGCTATGCTTTGTAATTAGAAGGCTAATGAATCTTAATTACTGTTTAATAATGCTTTGTAATTAGGAGAAGGCTAATAATTCTTACTATATTGGAATGACAAATGATTAATTAACTGTAATTAGGAGAAGGTTAATGATTCTTAATTAATACTTTGCAACTGGAAAAGAATGTGACTGTTTCATAATGCTTTGTAATTAGGAGAAGACTAATGATTCTTACTATTGGAATGACAAATGATTAATTAACGACAAATGATTAATTAACTGTAATTAGACAAATGATTAATTAACGACAAATGATTAATTAACTGTAATTAGGAGAAGGTTAATGATTCTTAATTACACTCTGTAACTGAAAAGAATGCGATTATTTCATAATGCTTTGTAACCAGGAAAAGAAGGCTACTGATTCTATGTAAAACAATTAATGAACATTTTTCTGTAATACTACATACTTGGTACAGAAATGTTCAATAACTAGGCTATGAATGCCACAAACTACTCATGAAGACTGTAATTGTCAATATTATGTGACTTGATGTCCTTCACCTCATAAGCTGACTACCCTGAATTACTGCAATGTCCATTTGTCCTGTTTATCCTAGTGATCATGGAGCACTATCTTTGATTTTTGCACTAATTCTACGTGGGTGTGCCTTGTAAGAGCGTGGTGTTGACACGACATGCTGTCCACCACCGTGAGCAATGAAGACGTTATTATGGTCCCACTGTTTGGTGTACCTAGTGTACTGCCAAAATGAAAACATGGAACATTACTACGACAGTTCAGTGTCTTGGCTACACTGATAAATTCTGATGGGAAAAGAACTTCAAGTTGTGTCACTTGGTGTTGTACTTCTGTGGAAAGATATGGACTTTCAGAACAGCTGTGTGCAATCTAAAGTGCTACAACCATGATGCAATCCTTCCCTTTCCTATCCTGATTCTTGTCACATAAAGAAAAAATTTTTTTTGGTAACATCATTTATGTTCATAGGTTACACATTTTTCGATTTGTTGAACTCCAGTGCGAGTTCACTTATGGCACTGGTCGACATGATGTTTTGCCATTATGTTTATTTGTTCTGAAAATGCTAAAGACATTTTTTCAGTGCGTGTGCACTTTGGACATGTTTTTTTTTTTTTTTTTTTTTTTGCCATTATGTTTATTTATTGCCAAAATGCTAAAGACATTTTTTTGATTTGTTCTGAAGTACAGTATATGTGCACTTTTGTCTTTTATATTGTATATACATTTTTTATTTTCTGAGCTACAGTGCATGAGCACTTATGTTAAGCGTTAATATGTTTTCTATTGAACTTCAGTGCCTGTGCATTTTTCTCATTTTTCAATATGATTTGTACTATTCTGTATATTCAATACTTCAATGCGTATGCACTTATGTCATTTGTTACTAATTGTATATACATTTCATCATTTACTGATATGTTCTCAACTGCAGTGCATGTGCACTCATGTCACTTGTCAACATAATATTTTTTGCCAGTCTGTTTATTTGTTCTGAATATGCTAAAGAATTTTTTCAGTGCCTGTGCACTTTGTTATCTGTCAAATAATTTGTATATACATTTTTCTGATTTGCTACTATGTTTTGTACTCACATTTTGTCTTTGTCTGATATATTTTGTACTTAGTGCGTGTGCACAACATTTAAATATTTTGTAAGTTGTAGGATTTTGTTAATTAAAGAAAAATTTTGCCGCGCTTGGCAAGTCCAAATGACTCACCATCGCTGCCAAATTTTTGCCCCCCCCAGTGGTGGGTTATGAAACACGTATGTAACGTAGCAGCGATGGCGAGGCATTGTAGCATCTGTGACCAGAGAGTATGCGCTTGACCGCGCGAGTGTTGCGAGCGGGTCTCAGTCTGTTAGTCTGTCGTTGCGAGTCTGTCAGTCAGTCGTTGCGAGTCTGTAGCTCTGTCTAGTTGTCGCTATGCAGAGTAGTCGGTCAGTAGTAGTCGTACAGTGCAGTACGTCAGTAGTCGTCATGCAGAGCGGTCGGTCAGTAGTAGCAGCCCAGTGCGGTTGTGTGATGTAGGCGGTCGGCAACACTGGTCAAGATGGTGAATGAGGTATACTATTAATTAATATAATCATTAGATAATGTAAAAATTTATTTATTGTAATTATTCTCCAACAAGTCCCCCAATAATAATTTTTATTTCAAAAGCATTTTCTCAAAAATTTAATTTTTTATTGAACTAAAGATTTCGTTGCACTTCCCATTTCATTCCACTTCTTTTGAAGAAAAATTTCACTAAAATCACAAAAAAAGAGAATATTATTATTTGCAATGCAGTTCCTCCAAGCGGTGCGCAACAACAAGAGCAGAAATGTGACATCCATTTATTCTGAGGTAAGACTTTAATTTTGATTTTTTGCACAGGGCCAAAGACCGATATTTCGGTTTAATTGAATTTTCTTATCACTGAATGGACTTTAATTTTTGGTGAAGAATTTATATCTGAGTCAGATTGCGAATTTCACATTTTTGTTGCCATTGTCAGTACATTTCATTATGGGCAGGTTACGCATAGAGTAATGTCCATTAGCATTTCTAATTAGTATCGTCATTTCTTTTAAAATTTTTGTCGGGAGGTTACACTCGGCTCCCATTTGTATTAAGTATTGTCTTTTTTTCTTTTAAAATTACGGTGGGGAGGTTACAAATGGTGTATGGAATAATCCCTGTATTGCCTGATCTGGTGCAATTTCCAGCTATTTTTGATTAGTTTGGAATATTGCAAATCGGGAAAGCCGTTAGTGTTATGAAATATTATTGACCCAAAGAGATATATACATAATGAGTATGAACTGGGAGTTAATGACCTCTGAGGCCATTGCACTCTTTGTAACGGTGGGTTAGTGATGGTCACCGAACACTTGAGTTATTGACAATATTACGTAATTTTCCTTCTTATTGTCATTCTTCCTCTTCACTCATTCTGAACTGTATCTATTATCTTTAATCTTCTTCGCTATCAAGAGAAAAATAGAATTATTAGTGGGTGTTATAGTGTTGAATTTAGCAGTTGCAAAAGTGCAATGAAACTAAGAGAGAAAATAGTAACTAGGTTTTAGACAATATAAATAAATAAATAAAGAATGTAGCTGGTGAAAAAATAATTAGTAATGAAATTAGGTGACTTGTTGTGTAAAACATTGCTTTGAAAAATTGGAAGTGGATTTTGAAATAGTGATGTAAAGATTGTCAGGTATTGTTTACGAGGAAAGTAAAAAAATTATG
This sequence comes from Schistocerca americana, assembly GCF_021461395.2. NCBI lineage: Eukaryota > Metazoa > Arthropoda > Insecta > Orthoptera > Acrididae > Schistocerca > Schistocerca americana. Next base: position 507,803,195 of record NC_060124.1, on the reverse strand, counting down.
GAATAAGGCAACTTGTTGTATAAGAGTGTGTTGTTGTGTTGAAAAACAGGCAACATATATTGAAGTAGTGACATGAACAGTGCCAAATATCGTTAATAATAAAAATAATTAGTAGTGGAATAAGGTGACTATTTGTGAAAGAGTGTGTTGTGAAGAATCATGATTAATAACTTTTGGAATATTGATGTAAAATGCCGGCCATAGTGGCCGAGCGGTTCTTGGCGCTACAGTCTGGAACCGCTACGGTCGCAGTTTCGAATCCTGCCTCGGACATGGATGTGTGTGATGTCCTTAGGTTAGTTAGGTTTCTAAGTTCTAGGGGACTGATGACCTCAGAAGTTAAGTCCAATAGTGCTCAGAGCCATTTGAACCATTTGATGTAAAATGTGACTAATAACAGAAAGTAAATCGCATATGAAAACTAATGAGAGAAAGGTAACTAACTGCAGAGGGATACATTGTCATGATGAAAAATAGATAAAGCTTTCCCGGTGTACTGATTGTTCCATAAATACACGGGAGAACTGCCGGATATCAGTAACGTCCTGCCACGATATTTCGGCGCAGAGTCTTCTGGCCATCTTCAGATGAGTACGCGCTGAGCTCCGCTATTTAAAGCCTTCTGAGGTGACATTGCGCATGCGCTGCTCAGCGTGCGCGTTCATAACGGCTCCGTGCGCTGCGCCTCGCGCTCTCCACGGTGAAAGCCTGGCGGTACGTTGACGACACTTTTATAGTGTGGCCTCATGATCTGGACCGTCTCCAAGAATTTTTACGTCACATGAACTCCATACAAGTAAACATAAAGCTTACCATGGAGATAGAGAAAGATGGTTGTCTGCCATTTTTAGACGTCTTGGTGCGACGGAAGAGTGATGGCACACTTGGTCACTCGGTGTACAGAAAGCCCACTCATACAGACCTGTATCTACAAGTTACTAGTTGCCACCATCCAGCACAAACAATGGGCGTTCTCAAAACCTTGATCCGCCGTGCCCATACTATCTCTGACGCCGACAGTCTTCAAGCGGAACTGGAACACCTGCAAAAAGTATTTTTGAAGAATGGCTTTTCACCTAGGCAAGTAAACAGAGTGATGAAGACCTACAAACGACGGAACAAGGAAGAGGAAGAGGCCTTCAGGTCGACTGTTTATCTTCCATTTATTGGGAATATTTCTTCACAGATAGGCAAAATATTGAGAAAGTATCAAGTGAGAGTCATCTTTCGCCCTCCTTCCAAAATTTCATCACTGGTGGGATCCGTTAAAGACGACCTGGGCCTGCGTAAACCAGGTGTTTACAAAATTCCGTGTGAATGCGGCAAATCATATTTAGGGCGAACAACACGAACTGTGCAGGAACGCATTGTGGAACACCAACGGCATACTCGCCTTCTCCAACCCACCAAGTCCGCAATCGCCAAACATTGTATTTCCACAGACCATTCCATGAATTACAATGACACAAAAGTTTTGGCCCATACATCAAAGTTTTGGAGCTCGATTATCAATGAATCTGTGGAAATAAGATTGTCTGACTACGAGACTCTCATCAGTGGAGATAGCGGTTATCAGCTAAACTCTGCTTGGAATCCTGTTATAGAGAAACTTCGTAGTCGACGTAGTTATCTGCATTTTTTTTTTGGTGATCAGTCTACTGACTGGTTTGATGCGGCCCGCCACGAATTCCTTTCCTGTGCTAACCTCTTCATCTCAGAGTAGCACTTGCAACCTACGTCCTCAATTATTTGCTTGACGTATTCCAATCTCTGTCTTCTTCTACAGTTTTTGCCCTCTACAGCTCCCTCTAGTACCATGGAAGTCATTCCCTCATGTCTTAGCAGATGTCCTATCATCCTGTCCCTTCTCCTTATCGGTGTTTTCCACATATTCCTTTCCTCTCCGATTCTGCGTAGAACCTCCTCATTCCTTACCTTTATCAGTCCACCTAATTTTCAACATTCGTCTATAGCACCACATCTCAAATGCTTCGATTCTCTTCTGTTCCGGTTTTCCCACAGTCCATGTTTCACTACCATACAATGCTGTACTCCAGACGTACATCCTCAGAAATTTCTTCCTCAAATTAAGGCCGGTATTTGATATTAGTAGACTTCTGTTGGCCAGAAATGCCTTTTTTGCCATAGCGAGTCTGCTTTTGATGTCCTCCTTGCTCCGTCCGTCATTGGTTATTTTACTGCCTAGGTAGCAGAATTCCTTAACTTCATTGACTTCGTGACCATCAATCCTGATGTTAAGTTTCTCGCTGTTCTCATTTCTACTACTTCTCATAACCTTCGTCTTTCTCCGATTTACTCTCAAACCATACTGTGTACTCATTAGACTGTTCATTCCGTTCAGCAGATCATTTAATTCTTCTTCACTTTCACTCAGGATAGCAATGTCATCAGCGAATCGTATCATTGATATCCTTTCACCTTGTATTTTAATTACATTCCTGAACCTTTCTTTCATTTCCATCATTGCTTCCTCGCTGTATAGATTGAAGAGTAGGGGCGAAAGGCCACAGCCTTGTCTTACACCCTTCTTAATACGAGCACTTCGTTCTTGATCGTCCACTCCTATTATTCCCTCTTGGTTGTTGTACATATTGTATATGACCCGTCTCTCCCTATAGCTTATCCCTACTTTTTTCGGAATCTCAAACAGTTTGCGCCATTTTATATTGTCGACCGCTTTTTCCAGGTCGACAAATCCAATGAAAGTGCCTTGATTTTTCTTTAGCTGTGCTTCCATTATTAGCCGTAACGTCAGAATTGCCTCTCTCGTCCCTTTACTTTTCCTAAAGCCAAACTGATCGTCACCTAGCGCATTCTCAATTTTCTTTTCCATTCTTCTGTATATTATTCTTGTAAGCAGCTTCGATGCATGAGCTGTTAAGCTGATTGTGCGATAATTCTCGCACTTGTCAGCTCTTGCCGTCTTCGGAATTGTGTGGATGATGCTTTTCCGAAAGTCAGATGGTATGTCGCCAGACTCATATATTCTACACACCAACGTGAATAGTCGTTTTGTTGCCACTTCCCCCAATGATTTTAGAAATTCTGATGGAATGTTATCTATCCCTTCTGCCTTATTTGACCGTAAGTCCTCCAAAGCTCTTTTAAATTCCGATTCTAATACTGGATCCCCTATCTCTTCTAAATCTACTCCTGTTTCTTCTTCTATCACATCAGACAAATCTTCACCCTCATAGAGGCTTTCAATGTATGCTTTTCACCTATCTGCTGTCTCCTCTGCATTTAATAGTGGAATTCCCGTTGCACTCTTAATGTTACCACCGTTGCTTTTAATGTCACCGAAGGTTGTTCTGACTTTCCAGTATCCTGAGTCTGTCCTTCCGACAATCATATCTTTTTCGATGTCTTTACATTTCTCCTGCAGCCATTTCGTCTTAGCTTCCCTGCACTTCCTATTTATTTCATTCCTCAGCGACTTGTATTTCTGTATTCCTGATTTTCCCGGAACATGTTTGTACTTCCTCCTTTCATCAATCAACTGAAGTTTTTCTTCTGTTACCCATGGTTTCTTCGGAGCTACCTACTTTGTACCTATGTTTTCCTCCCCAACTTCTGTGATGGCCCTTTTTAGAGATGTCCATTCCTCTTCAACTGTACTGCCTACTGCGCTATTCCTTATTGCTGTATCTATAGCGTTAGAGAACTTCAAACGTATCTCGTCATTCCTTAGTACTTCCGTATCCCACTTCTTTGCGTAGTGATTCTTCCTGACTAATGTCTTGAACTTCAGCCTACTCTTCATCACTACTATATTGTGATCTGAGTCTATATCTGCTCCTGGGTACGCCTTAAAATCCAGTATCTGATTTCGAAATCTCTGTCTGACCATGATGTAATCTAACTGAAATCTTCCCGTATCTCCCGGCCTTTTCCAAGTATACCTGCTCCTCTTGTGATTCTTGAACAGGGTATTCGCTATTACTAGCTGAAACTTGTTACAGAACTCAATTAGTCTTTCTCCTCTTTCTTTCCTTGTCCATTTATCTGCATAAAGATGGAAATCGACCTGACACCGATACGCCAGGCTTTCACAGTGGAGGGCGCGAGGCGCAGCGCACGGAGCCGTTATGAACGCGCACGCTGAGCAGCGCATGCGCAATGTCACCTCAGAAGGCTTTAAATAGCGGAGCTCAGCGCGTACTCTCCAGTACTACTACAGTGGCACTCACCCGAAGATGGGCAGAAGACTCTGCGCCGAAATATCGTGGCAGGACGTTACTGATATCCGGCAGTTCTCCCGTGTATTTATGGAACGATCTTCAAGTAGTTTTGTAATTTTACTGGATGTGATCTATAACATGAAGTAATTAGTATATGAAAACTAATAATGGGGTTAACTTGAGAATTATATGGTGGACTGACGTAAGATGTTCAACAGTAGATAATGTAGATATTTCAAAGAGAATACAGAATAAATATCCTAATATTGACATAACATACCTGATCTTGAAGTGTGAGAGACTAAGAGTGAAAGAAAATGATATGAAGAATTTTGTAAATAAGTTCATGATTCCCGATATAATATATATTATTTTATAGTAAACAGTGTGGAAAGCGTCGTGACCCCACTGAAATATATGTGACTGTATATAAGCTTTGGGGAAAAAGTGGTAAAACAATTGGTAACTAATTTATGAAGTGAATCTCGCAAAAAGTTATTGGTGCTAGATTTACGACTTTTTGAAAAATTTTGACAGACCAATATGAGAAAAACAATTTTAATCAGTTAGGTAAATTAGAAGATGTTTTCACTAGCAACCAATTTTTGCTAAAACTGTGGGTTTTTCTCATTTTGAAAAGAATAATAGTTTTTCCAAGTACTGTAGCTCCAGTCTGTGCCAATTTAATTCACCAGTTAGAGGAATTTCTCTGTTAATTTACTTTCGTTGAGGATAACTAGTAAAATAATTTAAAAATATATAAGTAATAGTGTAAAAACATGATAAATTTAGAGAAAGGATATGTTCTAATAATATCTTTCAGGGAGATTCTATATAAGTTAGTAGTCTTAAACTAAACTATGTTTGCAGGAAAATCGATATGTAGCTGAAGTCTGGACTAAGTAAGGGTGGATTTTTATGGACACCATATGAATAAAGTGCCATGACAATCTAAGAAAATAATTCGGAGTGTAGGACACAGCTCTAGTGCCAATATGAGTCGGGAACGGATACTTTAAATAATTTTAAGTGTTCTGAAAACAGAAGTAAATTTGTTGTTGGAACGAGAACTTGTATATAACTTGATTTTGTAAAGAATATTGAACAAAAATGAGATTTTATAACACTATAGTCTAAGTTAGTTTTATAACTGCCATATCTGAACTTAGCATAATGTATTTCATTTTATTAGTTTTCAGAATTTTGAAATAATACAATTTAGTATAATTATTAAAAATTTGCATCACACCTACAGTAGCTTAACGATAGCAAATAGCTTCAGCCCTAGACGTGCCACGTTTCTATCACAACGGATGTGCTCTTGCACTCCAGCAGTTGCTAACAGTTCCAGCCATAGACAACGGATATCAGTTTCGTACAGATAGTTAAATCATAAGCAGTCAAAGTTATGTGCTATGGAAACCAAATTTTATTGCTTGTGAATATTACATCTTTTATTAATTATAGTTAATTTAATATGTTTATTTATAAGTGAGAATGAAGGCGAGGATGTGAATTAATATGATAAATGAGTATAGTTACGTCTGTTATCTGAGTAAATGGTAGTGTGGGAACTGTATCTCTGCATAGTGAGTGAGTCGGTATGCTAAGGGGAAACTGGTACTGTAAAATACGCCAGTTTATGGTATTGATGAAACATGAAACATATTGTGGGTTAAACAAGGTTAAACAACTGAGAAAGGCACAACGTTGATTTGATTATACAGTGCCGCTCACAAAGTTTTTTCAATATGAGTGCCAACGACATCTACGAGATGCTATACAGCGTCATATTTGTACCTTGGTGCAAAATTAGAACTACTTTTTTCCAGCGCAAATCGGTTCCACATTAACAAATTAGCATATCTAAGAAGCCTCGCTGCCATACGAAAATTACAGCCCACACTGGACCTCTGTGAGTAGCCGTACTTTAATTATGACGACGCCGTATGACTCCATGGCTGTGGGCAAGACAAACATGCCGCTCAACACGGCACAAGTACATGCTTAATTGTTTATTGTAAGAAGAGAAACATAAAATAAAGTTTTACTTCGTACAAGACCTTGGATAGAAGTCTAAATCCGTTTTCAGATGCACGTTGTGAAATTGAAGTAACAACGAAAGGAAAAGCAAACAATGTACTGATAGTGAAATGTATATCAAATTTCATCAAGCCTGAGAGTACATCTCATACCACTACCTCATTTAATTCACGACACGTGCGCGGGAAAAAGGCTTCCAATTCCTCAGATTTTTCCGGTCTGGTCATTTCGCAATACGTGCTTTGAAGACAATATTATGTTATCCGCCTCTTCTTGGAATATTCAGTCATGGAATTTTAAAGTTAAAACTATAGGAGGAGGAGGATATTAGTGTTTAACGTCCCGTCGACAACGAGGTCATTAGAGACGGAGCTCAAGCTCGGATGAGGGAAGGATGGGGAAGGAAATCGGCCGTGCCCTTTCAAAGGAACCATCCCGGCATTTGCCTGAAGCGATTTAGGGAAATCACGGAAAACCTAAATCAGGATGGCCGGAGACGGGATTGAACCGTCGTCCTCCCGAATGCGAGTCCAGTGTGCTAACCACTGCGCCACCTCGCTCGGTATTAAAACTATAGTATTTGGTGTTTGTTGAGCAAATCCGTAAGACTCCCTATAATGCTAAGCGAACTCGTGACGAAACACCAAGCTTTTCATATGTTCTTATCTAACTCTTCCATTAATTCAACCCGGTAAGGGCTAAAGGACGAAAAATACTCAAGAACTGATCAAAGAAGTAATCTGTACGCCAGTTCTGTAGTACATAATTTACGTTTCCCTAAGAGACTTCCAATATGCTGATTGACATCACCTTTTCCTATAATTAGTTTTATATGATAATTCTACTTAAACTCTCTGGCGACAGTTATTCTCGATAGGAGTATTTTGCGGTTATTGTACAGACTCAGATCACAATTTAGCAGTGATGAAAAGTTGTCTGAAGTTTGAGAGACTAGTCAGCAAGAATTAATGCGCTAAGAAGTGGAATGGGAGCACTAAGGAACGAAGAGAGACGCTTGAAATTCTCAAAGGCTATAGATAGTGCGATAAGGAATAGCTAAGTAGGTATTTCAGTTGACGAGGATTGCACGTCTCTCAAAAGGGTATTCACAGAAGTCGGAAAGATAAACATAGGTAGAAAGAAGGTAACTGCGAAGAAACAATGGGTAACAGAAGAAATACTTCATCTTATAGATGAAGGGAGGAATTACAAAAATGCTTAGGGAAATTCAAGAATACACAAATACAGGTCACTTAGAAACGAAATAAACAGGAAGGGCAGGGAAGCTAAGGTGAAATGGCTGCATGAAGAACATGAAGAAATCGAAAAAAGAAATGATTATCGGAAGGATTGACTCAACATATAGAAAAGTCAAAACAACCTTCGGTGGAATTAGAAGCAAAGAGCAGTAACATTAAGGGTGCAACGGGACTTCCAGTGTTAAATGCAGAGGAGAGAGCCTCTATGAACTGGAAGATCGTCTGACCACACGATAGAAGTCGACAGGGATGCAGTAATAGAATCAGCATTTAAAAGAGCTTTGGTAGACTTAAGATCGTATAAGACTGAAGGGATAGATAACATTCCATCACAAGGAAAAATACACTCCTGGAAATGGAAAAAAGAACACATTGACACCGGTGTGTCAGACCCACCATACTTGCTTCGGACACTGCGAGAGGGCTGTACAAGCAATGATCACACGCACGGCACAGCGGACACACCAGGAACCGCGGTGTTGGCCGTCGAATGGCGCTAGCTGCGCAGCATTTGTGCACCGCCGCCGTCAGTGTCAGCCAGTTTGCCGTGGCATACGGAGCTCCATCGCAGTCTTTAACACTGGTAGCATGCCGCGACAGCGTGGACGTGAACCGTATGTGCAGTTGATGGACTTTGAGCGAGGGCGTATAGTGGGCATGCCCCAACATCGTGCAGCCCGCCTCCAGTGGTGTCGCGACAGGCGTGAATGGAGGGACGAATGGAGACGTGTCGTCTTCAGCGATGAGAGTCGCTTCTGCCTTGGTGCCAATGATGGTCGTATGCGTGTTTGGCGCCGTGCAGGTGAGCGCCACAATCAGGACTGCATACGACCGAGGCACACAGGGCCAACACCCGGCATCATGGTGTGGGGAGCGATCTCCTACACTGGCCGTACACCACTGGTGATCATCGAGGGGACACTGAATAGTGCACGGTACATCCAAACCGTCATCGAACCCATCGTTCTACCATTCCTAGACCGGCAAGGGAACTTGCTGTTCCAACAGGACAATGCACGTCCGCATGTATCCCGTGCCACCCAACGTGCTCTAGAAGGTGTAAGTCAACTACCCTGGCCAGCAAGATCTCCGGATCTGACCCCCATTGAGCATGTTTGGGACTGGATGAAGCGTCGTCTCACGCGGTCTGCACGTCCAGCACGAACGCTGGTCCAACTGAGGCGCCAGGTGGAAATAGCATGGCAAGCCGTTCTACAGGACTACATCCAGCATCTCTACGATCGTCTCCATGGGAGAATAGCAGCCTGCATTGCTGCGAAAGGTGGATATACACTGTACTAGTGCCGACATTGTGCATGCTCTGTTGCCTGTGTCTATGTACCTGTGGTTCTGTCAGTGTGATCATGTGATATATCTGACACCAGGAATGTGTCAATAAAGTTTCCCCTTCCTGGGACAATGAATTCACGGTGTTCTTATTTCAATTTCCAGGAGTGTATCATCCACACAATTCCGAAGATTGCAAGAGCTGACAAGTGCGCCATTTATCGCACTATCAGCTTAACAATTCATGCATCCAAGTTGTTGACAAGAATAATATACAGAAGAATGCAAAACAAAACTGAGGATGTGTTAGATGATCAATTGGGCTTTAGGGAAAGTGAAGGCACCAGAGAGGCAGTTCTTGCGTTGCGGTTGACAATGGCTGCAAGAATGAAGAAAAATCAATACACGTTCAGTGAATATGTCGACCTGGAAAAAGTGTTCGACACTACAAAATGGCGGGAGTTGTACGAATTTCTGAGAAAAATAGAGGTAAGTTGTAGGGAAAGACAGGTAATATACAGTATGTACAAGAACCAAGAGGGAAAAATAAGAGTGAAAGCGAGTAATTATGCGCTCGGACTAAAAAGGGTGAAAGGCAGGGATGTAGTCTTTCGTCCTTTCTGTTCAACGTATACATCGAAGAAGCAATGACGGAAATAAAGGAAATGATCAAGAGTGGAATTAAAATTCAGGATGAAAAGAAATCAATGATAAGATTCGTTGATGACATTGCTGTCGTCAATGAAAGTGAAGAAGAAATACAGGATGTACTGAAGGGAATGAATAGTCTGAGTACGCAATATGGGTTGAGAGTAAATCGAAGAAAGACGAAAGTAATGAGGAGTAGCAGAAACGAGAATAGCGAGAAATCTAATAACAGGATTGATGGTCAGGAAGTAGATGAAGTTAAGGAATTCTGCTACCTAGGCAGTAAAATAACCAGTGTCGGTCGGAGCAAGGAGGACATCAAAAGCAGACTAGCACTGGGGGGAAAAAAGCCGTTCCTGGCCAAGAGAAGTCTACTAGTATCAAACATAGGTCTTAATTTGAGGCAGAAATTTCTGAGAATGTACGTTTGGAACACAGTACACAGTGAAACATGGACTATGGGAAAACCAGAAAAGAAGAGAATCGAAGCATTTGAGATGTGCCGCTGCAGAAGAATGTTGAAAATTAGTTGGACTGATAAGGTAAGATGACGAGGTGGATAAAGGAAATATAGAAAACACTGACAAGAAGAAGAGACAAGACGGTAGGAAACTTGTTAAGACATCAGGGAATAATTGCTGTAGTACTAGAGTGAGCTGCAAAGGGTAAAAACTGCAAAGGATGGCAGAGATTGGAATATATAGAGCAAATAATTGAGGACGTAGGTTATAGGTGCTACTCTGAGTTGCAGAGGTTGGCATCGGAGAGGCAATCATGGCAGACGTCGTCATACCAGTCAGAAGACTGATGACTCATAAACAAATGTTTTCAGATACTTATCATCAACTGCGTAAGTGAGCAGTAATACTATGCATATTTAAAAGCACCAACCATCGATCCTCTTCATGCATTCCTTCATTTCGCTGAAGTATTTTGTCGGTACGGTTTTCCTAGAGACAAGAACACCGTCAACAAGTAACCTCATGGAGCGTTTCACATTACCCACCGGATCTTTTATTATATGCTTTTGCAGTTTGTAGAGGGGACTTGCTATATATTTAAATTTTGGTTAAGTTATAACAAGCTGCCGTTAAATACTTGAAAAATGCAGATTATTGACCATCCGCTGTTTATTATTAACCTGTATGTCTGCTGGTTTAGATCACAGACCGTCATCACAGAACGCAAGGTGAAAGCAGATCAGGTGAAACCATATTTCATGTTTCTTTTAGGCTCACACAACATCTAAGTTGACATAGCGAAAGTTCACAATCCCACAATCAGTAGTCAAATACAGGACTTCCAGTACTAACACAGTATCACAGTGATTAATACGAAAGGGAAGAAAATCATGAAGGAACATTTATATTTCAAACAAGCAAAGACGATCCTCTGTAAGGTACCATTACATTCAGTAGTGGCTGAGATACATAACTAATTGTATTATTTGCTGGATTTATTTCAGTCTGTCTTCCGCTACAGATTTTGTCCTCTGCAGCTCCATCTAATACCATGGCGGTCATTCTCTGATGTCTTAACAAATGTCTCATAATCCTGTTCCTTCTTGTTAGTGTCTTCCATATAATTCTTTCCTCGCCGATTTTGCGGAGAACCTCCTCAATACTTATCTTATCAGTTAGGCTACAGGACAATGCTGTGCTCCAAACGTACGTTCTCATAAATTTATTCCTCAAATTAAGGGCTATGTTTGATACTAGTAGACATCTCGTGGCCAGGAATTCTCTTTTTCCAAAGCCAGTCTGCTTTTTTTGTTCTCCTTACTCCGTGCATCATTGTTTATTTTGCTGCCTAGGGAGCAGAGTTCCTTAGCTTCGTCTACTTCGTGATTCCCAATTTTGACATGACGTTTCACTCTCTTTTCATTTCTGCTACTTTTCATTACTTTTATTTTTCTTCGATTTACTCTCGGTCCACATTCTGTACTCGTCAGACTGTTTATTCCATTCAGCACACTTGTAATTCTTCTTCACTTTCACTGAGACTACCAACGTCATCAGCGAATCTTATCATTGATATCCTTTTACCTTGAATTTTAATTCCACTCCTGAACCTTCCCTTTATTTCCATCATAGCTTCTTCGATATACATATTGAACAGTAGTAGTGAAAGTCTACGCCCCTGTCTTACATCCTTTTTGATGTGTGGACTTCGTTCTTGGTCTTCCAGTCACATTGTTCCCTCTTGATTCTTGTACATATTGTATATTACCCGTCTCTCCCTGTTGTTTCTTCCTATTCCTCATACAATTTCGAACGTCTTGCACCATTTTATATTGGCGAATGCTTTTGCCACGTCAATAAGTCTTACGAACGTGTCTTGATTTTTCTTCAGTATTTCTTCCATTATCAACTGTAACGTCAGTACTGACTCTCTGGTGCCTTTACCTGTCCCAAAGCCAAATGATCTTGATCTAACAGATCCTAGATTTTCTTTTTCAGTCTTTTGTGTATGGTAAAGTGGGCCTCAATGTACCGGTTCCATGGAAATTATTTTATAAAGTAGCCTAAATTCCATTTAATTTCGTAATATCAGTTTACATTTGTACTGAACTTCAATATTGGTCTAATTTAGTTATTTTTATGTTCAGAATCAACAGCCTTCGTTAATATTAAATTTAATTTCTACTTAACCATCCTTTTGTTTTCTTAATTATAATGTGTGAGCGTATTCAAATCCAAGCAGCCGTCGTATACTGGAATAAGAGCGATTTCGTGACAAAATTTCGGATATACATCTAATGCTCCGTTGATGGAATTCATCTGGTCCTTTGATGGAAACGAGTATGCATCACTGCACCTTTATGGAAAATAATTCAGCATTATTCATGATGGTGAAAGGTACTTCAGGAATAATGCAGTATAGGTCACCTGAAGAATTCCGACATTCGGTTGCAGAACATCTGAAACATTGGATTCACTTCAGTTCGAGACTAAAGTTAAGTGGTCCATTGACGCAGTTTGGACGCTTTAACTGTTAATCTGACTGTGCAATAATTCTCGAACTTGTCGGTTCTTGCTATCTTTGGAATTGCGTGGATGATCTTTTTCCGAAAGTCTGACTGTATATCGCTAGTCACAGATATTCTACACATCAATGTGAATGGTCGTTTCGTTGTCACTTCCCCAAATAATTTTAGAAATTCCGATGGAATGTTATCTATTCCTTCTCCTTACCTAATCTTAAATCGTCCAAAGCACTTTTAAATTCTAAACTGGTGCCCATATTTTTTTCCCTGTCGACTCCTGTTTCTTCCTCCATCACGTCATCAGACAAGTGCTCCATCTCAGAGATGCCTTATTGTACGCTTTCCACCTACCCGCCCTCTCCTCTGCATTTAACAGTGACTTTTCCGTTTCACTGTTAATATTACCGCCCTTGCTTTTAATTTCATCAAAGGTTGTTTTTACTTTTTTCTGCCTTCAGACCACCACTTCTTTTGAGATTTCTTCACACTTTTCATGCAGCCATTTCGCCTTCGTTTCTCTGCGCTTCTTGTTCGTTTCATTTTTAAGTGACTTGTATTTCTGAATTTCCCTGAACACTTTTATACATCCATCTTTCGTCGAACAACAGAAATATTTCTTCTGTTCCCCGTAGTTTCCTCGCAGGTACCTTCCTTGAACCAATGTTTTCGTTTCCAACTTCGGTGACTGCCCTCTTTTAGAGATGTCCATTTCTCTTCAACTGGCCTACTTAGCTATTCATTGATGCAGTGTCTATAGCCTCAGAGAATTCAAACGTCACTCTCTACTCCTTAGTACTTCCGTATCCCTCTTCTTTGCTCAATGATTCTTCCTGACTACTCCCTTTAACTTCATCCAGCTCTTCATCATTGCTAAATTGTGATCTGCGTCCATATCTGCTCCTGTGGACGCCTTGTAATGGAATATCCGGTTCCGGAATCTCTGGCTGACCTTGATACAATCTAACTGGAATCTTCCCCTATCTCCCGGCCTTTTCGAGTATACCTTCTCCTCTTACCCTACCTACTGGGAGTTATCTAGCTGATGCTTATAGATGAAAGGTTAGATTCAGTGAATAGTAAATCATTTCAAATCTCAAAGAATATCCGTTGTGCTATTATGTGTGTCTGTATAGAATCATAACTCAAGGGCAGCTAGATTGATAATTATATTCGGGATGGGTTTGAAAACATTTTTCGTCACAAGCGACTTACCATTTGTCCCTCCTCCACCTTCCCACCTTTCCTCTCATGTACTTTCGCTAACTGTGATACGCACTGCGTAGATCTCTCAGTTTGGCACCGCAAGCGGCAGCTAGTACTTGTGATGTGTCCTGTATAGAAATGTATCTACACGCGAAGGCGCTACTCCGAGCTTGGCCTCTAAAGCGGCGGCTGGTGTTGATGGTGCCTGAAACTGGACCCGATTTCAGGCTTCATTCACTTACAAGGGAACCTCCCCATCGCACCCCCCTCTGATTTAGTTATAAGTTGGCACAGTGGATAGGCCTTGAAAAACTGAACACAGATCAATTGAGAAAACAGGAAGAAGTTGTGTGGAACTGAGAAAAAATAAGCAAAATATACAAACTGAGTAGTTCATGGGAAGATAGGTAACATCAAGGACGCTGAGACAGCAGGAGCTCCGTGGTCTGGTGGTAACGTGAGCTGCTGCGGAACGAATGGTCCTTGGTTCAAATCTTCCATCGAGTGAAAAGTTTAAATTTTTATTTTCAGTTTATGTGACAAACTCTTATGTTTTCATCACTTTTTTGGGAGTAATTATCACATCCACAAGAAAACCTAAATCGGGCAAGGTAGAAGAGTCTTTTTACCCATTCGCCAAGTGTACAAGTTAGGTCGGTCGACAACATATTCCTGTCATGTGACGAACATGCCGTCACCAGTGTCGTATAGAATATATCAGATGTGTTTTCCTGTGGAGGAATCGGTTGACCTATGACCTTGCGAACAAATGTTTTCCGTTCCCATTGGAGAGGCACGTCCTTTCGTCTACTAATCGCACGGTTTTGCGATGCGGTCGCAAAACACAGACACTAAACTTATTACAGCGAACAGAGACGTCAATGAACGAAGGGACAGATAATAACTATGCAAAAATAAAGAAAGTAAAATTTTTCCTTGTGGGAAGACTTGAACCAAGGACCTCTGACCTCTTCATCTGCAGCTGCTCACGCTACCACGAGACCACGGCGCACCTATACTCACGAACTCCGTAATGTTGCATATCTCACCCATGGACTACTCAGTTTGTATATTTTGCTTATTTTTTCACAGTTCCAGACAACTTCTTCCTGTTTTCTCAATTGATCTGTGTTCGGTTTATCAAGGCCTATCCACTGTGCCAAGTTATAACTAAATCTGAGGGGGGTGCGATGGGGAGGTTCCCTTGTTAGTAGAGCTATCATCTCTAATAAGGATAATTATTTTTGCAACTTATTAATGGTTACTACAGAATATAAGGTTTTCAACCTTGCACCTACCATACAATGCATCAGCAAATCGTGACTCCGCCACGTACCTGACACCTCCAAATGTTACAACAGATATCAAAATAACGCATGGCGAAATAAAGGGAATGCTTTTCACAGTGTCGCAAAAAAACAGAAAGGGATCAGATACTATAGAGGACACAGTAATGGCGTAAGGATTTAAACGAACACAGTAGTAACTCGGGCAAAGGAAACAATTTAATGTAAGGAAAATACACAAGCCAAATTGTGCTAGAAAGATATTCTAACACTCAGAAATTCTGTATGCGTGTGTGAAGATAACTGGTTTGAAGCACCCTAAACATCCTCAATCATGTCAGTATATCACATCACCAGGAAATAATGTAATAAAACTGCTCTTTATATCTTTAGTTGAGAGAGAGAAATTGTATTCTGAGGTGTGATTATTCCATATGTATGTGGCCACGTTGTTCTGATCTCATTCAAAGGAAACTGGACTTTCGTCAAAATGTGAACAAATACACATTGCATATATGATTCAAATGTAACACGATCGGTAAGAAGCGATTATGATGAACGTGAAATGCATTGATTAACCCAAAAACATACAGCGACCACAGACAAATGTGTGAAACAGCGCACTGAAGCAGCTGATTTGTGTTGCCAGTCCGCAAAATGTGACTGAAACGTCCACAACACGCCAAAGCCGGCCTAAGAGTACCCTCCGGTTCAAACACGTCTCAGCTCGTATTTTGTAGCATGGTCCCTAATTGGCTCTCGCAGGGCAAAGACTGTAAGCTATCCTAGACAAATAACGCGAGACTGGCCAGAGATACTAAGTGAGCCCGTAAGAGTAGGGGTGTCTTGTAGATTATGATTATGAATTGGCGTGAAAACTGAAGAAAAGCGCGTGTCGGGCTTGAGCGCAGAATTAAAAGAAGGCAGCACAAGCGATCGACGCCTTCAACCCACTGCTAACCATTAATGGGCGGAATTATAAAACAATAAAGACGAAAAATTCTAGGTGCTATGTTTGAGCCAATTAAAGATGGCAATAAAAATATATTGATAAAAATACATTAAGTCACGTTTATTATACGTATTTTGCAGTGTGATATATTTATTACATTGGATGCAAGAAAACAGAAGAATTACATGTTGGCTTGTGAACAATTACATATATGCTTTTCTGACATTTGAAAATATTTAAGAATTTGAAACTTTTGATTATCATACTTTTTATTTTTTATGAAAGTCCATAAAACGATTCCTTTTCTTTACAATGCACAAATTAAAATTACACTTTTGGCAAATAATTGATAGACTTCTTTTGCTGTTTGTCATCTTGCATCTACTTCCCTATTCAGCCACAATCTGCTAATGTCCAGCACGCTGGTAAACAACCTTTTGGGGAACTGGCTTTGATCCATGCCTCATTTTCTTATTTTTGCGTACTGAGTGTCTACACTTGAAAAAGGTCTCCCCCCTTTCTTCCAATTATGTTCTTCTTCATATTGCATAGGGCATTTGCTATTTCAGCTTTGAACTGACCAAGTAGTCTCCGCTTATATGTGGATAGACAGTCCCTTCTGTTATTGATTCTGTATAATGCAATCAGTGAATCTCAAAGACCTACTCCTCCCAAAAACTAATTGTAGGGAAGTCTATTTGGTGGACTTTCTTTGGCCTTCTTATCGAATCGAATCACTTTGTTGTTGTGATTTTCAAAGACTGATTTGATGCAGCTCTCCTTGCTACTCTGTCCTGTGCAAGCCTATTCGTCTCCAAGTAACTACTGCAACCTATATCATTCTGAATCTGCTTACTGTAATCATCTCTTGGTCTCTCTCTATGATTTTTAACTCCCCTCCCCCCCCCCCCCCCAACCACGTTTCCCTCTAGTACTAAATTGGTGACCCCTTGATGCCCCAGAATGTGTCCTACCAACCGATCCTTCTTCTAGTTAGATTGTACCACAAATTTCTCTTCTCCCCAGTTCTCTCCAGTACCTCCTCGTTAGCTACGTGATCTACCCATCTAATCTTCAGCTTTCTTCTATAGTACCGGTCAACGTACTTAGTGGTATCAGTTGCGGAGGCCCTCGTGGAATAGTCTCTCCGCCAGCCTCACGAGCGACAACACTCCTCTTCTCTCCATAAAATTCTGCTGGATTCATTGTCTTAGCAAAAAAAGATCATTTGGCTTGTGAATGCCGAAGTTGAAAAATTTGTAATGTTTAATATATGTGCTCACAAACACTAGGGGTAATATCTTTCATAACCAGTTTTTAGCCAGATATATCTCAAAATTACCTGTCTCACGTAATGCTTATTTAAAGTTGCTGCATTACCTTTTTCAGTATCAGTAATAATAAATATCAGCAGCTGAAATTCACCCGCCCACGCTACGCAGAACTCTCAAGATGCAACTGTTCAAGTAGCTGAGGATATTCTCACAGTGCAGCGTGACTTCCTACACTTGAAGTCTGAAGCGTTACGAATCTGCTACGCAAGGTGACTGCTTGAAAATGCTTCTCGCCATGCAGGTACAGCTTTGTATTGTAAGCGTTATAAACATTTTGGTCTCGTCCATAGATGGTAAAGCGGATCTATATACTCACAAAATTATGTTTGCACATTAAGATTTCTTCCCGTAAGAATGATGTGTTGCGTTCCATCTACTAAGACGTCCTCAGTCACAGCCAAAACTTTGGTCCGATACTCGTTAGGTCCCTGTTTTGTTCTCTAAACAACAGTGGGGCACTGTATCGAATGCCACAAGAAGTCAAGCAACACGGCATCAGCGTTGCATTTGCTGCTAGGATATACCTTTCGGCTGCATTAGCTACACAGTTCTGTCTGCGCATGAAGGGCACATCAGCCCCTTCGCCGCGCAGCCCCTGGAAGCAGCGGTCCTGCAGACAGCGCGACGCTGAGTTTGCATGAAAGGAGCTTTTTACAGGGGGATGAATTGGCTTTTCGCCATTGTATAGGAGGACGACTGTTGGGTGTAATTACGTGTGGGAGCTCGGTGGGAAGGACTCGCCATAGAGTTCCTTCCCTTCCCCACCTGACTGCGGCAGCTGCGGCTCGGTGACACTGCACATCCGCCGCCATCCATCACCCTTGCCTCACAGAGTTCGCCGACTCTGACAGCCACTGCACGTCCTCGCTGGGTCCCGCTCTGTCTGCATAAGTGTTCCCCACACTGAATCATAGCACGGTCGGCCCTGCAACTGCGTCCAACACAGGCGTGGAAGCTCGTCGAAACAATAGAACTATACTGGCCATTAAAATTGCTACACCACGAAGATGACGTGCTACAGACGCGAAATTTAGCCGACAGGAAGAAGATGCTGTGATATGCAAATGATTAGCTTCTCAGAGCATTCACACAAGGTTGGCGCCGGTGGAGACACCTACAACGTGCTGACATGAGGAAAGTTTCCAACCGATTTCTCATTCACAAACAGCAGTTGACCAGCGTTGCCTGGTGAAACGTTGTTGTGATGCCTCGTGTAAGGAGGAGAAATGCGTACCATCACGTTTCCGCCTTTGATAAATGTCGGATTGTAGCCTATCGCGATTGCGGTTTATCGTATCGCGACATTGCTGCTCGCGTTGGTCGAGATCCAGTGACTGTTAGCAAATATGGAATCGGTGGGTTCAGGAGGGTTATACGAAACGCCGTGCTGGATCCCAACGGCCTCTTATCACTAGAGTCGAGATGACAGGCATTTTATCTGCATGGCTGTAACGGATCGTGCAGCCACATCTCGATCCTTGAGTCAACAGATGAGGACGTTTGCAAGACAACAACCATCAGCACGAACAGTTCGACGACGTTTGCAGCAGCGTGGGATATCAGCTCGGAGACCATGGCTGCGGTTACCCTTGACGCTGCCTCACAGACAGGAGCGCCTGCGATGGTGTACTCAACGACGAACTTGGGTGCACGAATAGCAAAACGTAATTTTTTCGGATGAATCCAGGTTCTGTCTACAGCATCATGATGATCGCATCCGTGTTTGGCGACATCGCGGTGAACGCACATTGGAAGCGTGTATTCGTCATCGCCATACTGGCGTATTACCCAGCGTGATGGTATGGGGTGCCATTGGTTACACATCTCGGTCACCTCTTGTTCGCATTGACGGCACTCTGAACAGTGGACGTTACATTTCAGATGTGTTACGACCCGGGGCTCTACCCCTCATTCGATCCCTGTGAAACCCTACATTTCAGCAGGATAATGCACGACCGCATGTTGCAGGTCCTGCACGGGCCTTTCTGGACACAGAAAATGTTCGACTGCTGCCCTGGCCAGCACATTCTCCAGATCTCTCACCAACCGAAAACGTCTGGTCAATGGTGGCCGAGCAACTGGCTCGTGACAATACGCGTCACTATTCATGATGAACTTTGGTATCGTGTTGAAGCTCCATGGGCAGCTGTAACTACACACGCCATCCAAGCTGTGTCTGATTCAATGCCCAGGCGTATTAAGGCCGTTATTACGGCCAGAGGTGGTTGTTCTGGGTACTGATTTCTCAGGATCTATGCACCCAAATTGAGTGAAAATGTAATCACATGTCAGTTCTAGTATAATATATTTGTCCAATGAATACCCGTTTATCATCTGCATTTCTTCTTGGTGTAGCAATTTTAATGCCCAGTAGTGTACCACGAAGACCACCTACTCGTAAATTTTTACAAGTGATTTCTACTTGCCACTACATCTACATCTACATCTATACTCCGCGAGCCACCTTACGGTGTGTGGCGGAGGGTACTTATTGTACCACTATCTGATCCCCCCTTCCCTGTTCCATTCACGAATTGTGCGTGGGAAGAAGGACTGCTTGTAAGTCTCCGTATTTGCTCTAATTTCTCGGATCTTTTCGTTGTGATCATTACGCGAGATATATGTGGGCGGTAGTAATATGTTGCCCATCTCTTCCCGGAATGTGCTCTCTCGTAATTTCGATAATAAACCTCTCCGTATTGCGTAACGCCTTTCTTGAAGTGTCCGCCACTGGAGCTTGTTCAGCATCTCCGTAACGCTCTCGCGCTGACTAAATGTGCCCATGACGAATCGCGCTGCTTTTCGCTGGATCATGTCTATCTCTTCTATTAATCCAACCTGGTAAGGGTCCCATACTGATGAGCAATACTCAAGAATCGGACGAACAAGCGTTTTGTAAGCTACTTCTTTCGTCGATGAGTCACATTTTCTTAGAATTCTTCCTATGAATCTCAACCTGGCGCCTGCTTTTCCCACTATTTGTTTTATGTGATCATTCCACTTCAGATCGCTCCGGATAGTAACTCCTAAGTATTTTACGGTCGTTACCGCTTCCAATGATTTACCACCTATGGCATAATCGTACTGGAATGGATTTCTGCCCCTATGTATGCGCATTATATTACATTTATCTACGTTTAGGGAAAGCTGCCAGCTGTCGCACCATGCATTAATCCTCTGCAGGTCCTCCTGGAGTACGTACGAGTCTTCTGATGTTGCTACTTTCTTGTAGACAACCGTGTCATCTGCAAATAGCCTCACGGAGCTACCGATGTTGTCAACTAAGTCATTTATGTATATTGTAAACAATAAAGGTCCTATCACGCTTCCCTGCGGTACTCCCGAAATTACCTCTACATCTGCAGATTTTGAACCGTTAAGAATGACATGTTGTGTTCTTTCTTCTAGGAAATCCTGAATCCAATCACAAACCTGGTCCGATATTCTGTAAGCTCGTATTTTTTTCACTAAACGTAAGTGCGGAACCGTATCAAATGCCTTCCTGAAGTTGTCATTGTTTTAAAATCTGTCATTTGTTATTGTTAGACAGTTGGGCCAGATGGTTTAGCGGCAAAGCGCGTGCCTGGACATCGAAATGTCGCAGGATCGAATCCCGGTGGGAGCGCGGAATTTTCAGTCTGCTTTTCACCCAGAGCCGTCACTTCTCAATGATGCGAGTAATTGCCAGAAACGACATCGGGTTCGAATTTCATGTCAAATGTAGGTCATTTTCCCCAGTAGAACTACTGGAGTAGGTTAAGGCATGCAGGTCACCGAAATTTCATGTAGTTGAGATACTTGTACCAGCTCTTCGACCCACACAAAATTATCATTGTTATTATTCTATGTTCAATTTTTTTCTTCATATTTTCAAGATCTCCTCGTTAGTCTCGTTTCCCAATCACCTATAGTTTGTGTTGCAATCATTATTTTCCTGATAATAAGTCATTCAGATACCGCTATTCTATTCCACTTATAGTTCATCATAAAGCATTCACATGTGTATAAATATTCTGATAAGCATATAGTTACAGTGTACAGACTGTCAGTCTTATACGCAATTAATTATCTTACATGCATATGAAATCTTGTCCAAAGACAAAAAAAAAAAAAAAAATATTTCAAATGGCTCTGAGCACTATGGGACTTAACTTCTAAGGTCATCAGTCCCCTAGACCCTAGAACTTAGAACTACTTAAACCTAACTAACCTAAGGACATCACACATATCCATGCCTGAGGCAGGATTCGAACCTGCGACCTTTGCGGTCACGCGAATCCAGACACTAGTGCCTAGAACCGCTCGGCCACCCCGGCCGGTGAAAACAAACATTTCTAGAATTATTGGTCCTTTATTCGATCTCGGAATTAACGTTTTTTTTATTGGCAGTGTTCATATTACTATAAAGTTCCTGATACACGTTGTCTCCCAGTGAGAAATTATAAAGTAGGGAATGTTAGATAACGGAGTATCTTCAAGTAATAAAGGAAGTTTTTGATGTCTAGGCCCTGTCTTATTCGTAGTTATCTCGTCGTTTAAGTATACGCGTATCACAGGTTTATTTCCTATTTTCCGTGTAATCCTGAAAGCTTCTTTCTGAGTGTTCTGTAATGCCTATGAGCAATTTTCAAAAAGTGCAATGACGCTCTTCTTTCAGGACTAAGTTCGATTTTGGAAAAAAATAGCTGGCGTCCAGTGAGGTCAGAGGAATGGGGTGGTCTTGAGAGGACAGCCATCTGATATTCGGGACAAAACGCAGAATTCACAAACCTGTATGAGTAGCGCTCTACCATGACTCAGAAAGCATGAGAAGTCTCCTGAATACTGCAGTCCTTTTGTGGTGGTTGACTGTTAGTCCACGACGCAAAACGAATCGAAATGCACAATTCAATTACACTGACATAAAACAGCTGTTGACCTCTTTGACACTGCATTACTAATATCGTGCTTATTTGGGCACGGACATACTTGACTAAATAACTATCACCAACAAACTTTTATTTCAATGCCGTAGCTGCTAAACTAACACTTATTTCCTGTGACGACCCTTTGCCTCAACGTCACATCATCATCAGTTTGCTTATACGGTTCCTGCAAAAGTTCACTGGAGGCTGTTTTTTATTCTTCGGTCAACAAATGAGGAACAAACGTCGACACATAAAAAGCTTTTCGTTTAAAATCTCGTGACCCCATCTAGCTGAGATTTCAGCCTCTTTCACAAGTTCTCTGAGAGCAATGTTTGCCAAATACTGGATCCCTTATTTTCTGAATATGAGAGCCTTCCTCTTCTCCGGTTACCTTCAATTGATTGGCGAGCACTTCTGAATTCGACCTCGAGCCTTATCCTCGTAAGTTTGCATCAGACGCTCAAACTCTCCAGTAAATGATTTTTCCCGCGTCCACGCAAAAGTTTTCTCTCCATCATTGGTACAGCAAAACAGATATTTCAAAAACTCTCAGCATACGCTGTACCACTTTTTTCTGAAGTAAAAATAACTCGAAAACTTAACTCGTTATCGGTAGCATATATAATGTTTGTCGAGATGAAGTAACATCTGAAAAAAAAACCAGCCGAAATAGCCACAAAAATCTTGATAAGATTTGAATGTGGTGCAAAGACGGGAACTTGCTTCAAATGTTCAGAGATGCCAAATTCTGCACTTCAGAAAACACAATAGCGTAGAGTACTATGACAACAATAGCAATGAATAGTTCAGGGCACAACAATATTTCGAGCAACAATTAGGAAGATGAAACGGGATGATCACGTAGTCTTAGTTGCTAGTAGGGCAGGTGGCAGATGTCGGTTCGCTGACACCGGATGATTATAATTAAAGTGTAGCTAGTCGCAGAGATCCAATGCGGACTGTAATTATTTATGGTAGTGAATCTTGGTAGATATTCTAATGCGTTAATGCTGAACCGATTTGCGCTCTAAAAACATTTAGTTCCAATTTTGGTCACCTAGTGCCAACTTGGCGCTGTGAATAGCAAGACAGACGTATAGAAGTGCTATGACATGTAATGGGTTAGGAGCGTGGGCAGAAGTGAGAAAGGAGCACTGTTGATTTTATTATTAACCGACGCTTACACAATTTTTTTCCATTCGAGCACGGAGACGTCGACGAGATGTTGCATCCGTAAAACGATCGGATCAACAGTTGCTCTCAGCAACGCTTCCTGTATACTGGCCTTCAGATTAGGTAGAGGCCGAACGAATTCCTGGTGAACCCGTTCTTTTAAATACCCCCAGAGCCAAAAGTCAAGTGGATTCACATCATGTGATTTTGCAGGCCATGCATTTAGAAAACCTCTGGAGACAACAAGTGCTTAGAAGTTTGCACAAATAGATCTTTCACTAGGCGATCGACGTGAAGTGTTGCCCCATTTTGCATGAAAACAATGATTTCCACAAAGTTGCGTTCTTCCAAAGCAAGAATCAAATGAGGCACAAGGAGGTCTCGATAACGCGCCGATGTCATGGTACACCTGACAGGCCCTGTTCAAAGACTAACGGAACGAGAATAAAGATATTTACCATCAGAACCAGCCTTGATCACAAATTATTTATTCCCATGACCGCTTTCGACCACAACTGTGGTCATCTTCAGACCAATGAGTAAGAACCACCAGAAGGAGGTTCTTACTCGTTTATTAGACAAAGAAGTTTCA
Organism: Schistocerca americana; assembly: GCF_021461395.2. Taxonomy (NCBI): domain Eukaryota; kingdom Metazoa; phylum Arthropoda; class Insecta; order Orthoptera; family Acrididae; genus Schistocerca; species Schistocerca americana. Next base: position 507,779,323 of record NC_060124.1, on the reverse strand, counting down.
GTACTGAGCCAATTTTTTCCTTCTTGTGCTTCTATTATTATATCTAATTTATGTGAAGAAACGCTGAGTGTAAACATAATAAGCGATGAATAATAATGATTAGTAATAATAATAATAATAATTAATAAAGACAATAATTGCCCAAATATAATAAATTATAAGTATTGTGAAGTAGTAAAAATAAGTTATTTTTTCCGTAAATTCTCACTTCACCAGTTATCGATTGCCCTTAAAAATTACATTATTTCATCGAAAATATATAATTATTTGAACAATGCATTAGATAAGGAAGTTTCACTTACTTAGCAGTATGACAAAATACTCTCCTTTTTCTGTGCTACCATTTGCCAAAATCTCGTTTGCCTTTCTCAAACCGCTTGTGGCTTCATCACTGATGCACGTTATCAGAAATCTGTGTGCTGCATAAAATCCACTTTCTCGAGATTGGAAATAGAGATGCCCTTCCAAGTCTAAAGAAAAATTCAATACGTTAGCCAATTTTATACACAGTAATATATGCTGTCATATACACCAAATGCAAAATCATAGCGACTCCTATTTTTCGTTGTGAACTTTTCAAATTTCGTGCAATGTCTTACTTAAAAGGCAAATATCAGAGGGACTGTGACCATTGACAAAATGATGTGCACTTCACCATGACTCTAACATATACAGCTACAAGTAACGAAAACAATCAAATTTTGTTACCAAATAGATTCTGTAAAACGTGTAAGGCTGGAGAGCTAATGCATGTGACACTCTGCAGGAAATGGCACTGCTACATCTTGACTAGCAGGGTAACCACAATCCACGATGTGTACTAGTAGGCACGTATAGCTGCACTGGATGGACCGACGAGTTGGCATGTAGATTACTGACTTTCTTTACCTTCTAAGTCTTAAGCAGAGTCTGAAAATTTAAGTAGCAAACCGGCGATTATAATTTGGTTTGTGGCATTATCACCAGTGCTGGTCACTGTTGCCAGCGCAGCACGATGCAGTCAGCATGTGTCGGGAACCATATGAGCATCTAGACAGTACCATACTGTACTGCAAATTGTGTTATGCGGTAAGTGATAATACTCTTTTATTCTTGTGCCTTTGTCCTACATAGTCTCAGTGTCGGCGTTGTGTCGCTGAGGTGGGACAAGGGTACCAACCCGGTATTCACCTAGTGGGATGTGGGAAACCACCTAAAAACCGTATTCAGGCTCTCTGGCACATCGAACCTCATCATTAATGCGCTGGGCATATTCGATCCGGGGCTAGTGCCCCTTCCTGTCAGGGAAGCGGTGCTTAAAGCGGCCTGCTCTCTTCCAGTATTTATTGACAATACTAGTTTGTCAAACCTTAAATATATTGACAGGCATATGTTGTAGTATTTTAAAACATAGAATGCGATGATGACAGCGTAGCTCTGTCGAAACCAGCCATCCAATAAAATACTTTTTAGCGATCTTGGATTGTGAAGTTTTCTTCTGTTACCGTACGAGTATTGAAGCAATTCAAACACCACCAATATTCTTGCAATATTATCAGTTGGTAACGCTGTTTTATCAGTCTAAGATGTATGTCACCCAAAGAAATTGGGTGCCGCAGTTACACAGGGTTACCAATTAAACGCGATCGCCTGGATGGCCCTTTTTGCGGTGCTGCGGGGAGTATATTTTCTCTCCGCTCTGAGGCTTTTGTTTGTGTAGAACTGTTGAGCAGGTAGTACATGTTTGTTTGGCTAAGGAATACAGTATATTAAATGAAAGTATTTTTAGTGAAATGGTGAAATACAAGTATTCTATTCATACTTGTGTACAGAATCAGCGCATGCTGTAAGGACATTATTCCAAGAGGAATTTCCTGATGCTTAAGTTCCTAAGTGGAATACTACAAATACTGATACATAAATTTAGTGAAACAGTAAGTCTTCTTGACAGGGAATATAGACAACCACTTACAGCATTCACAGAACAAACATTGGGCACACTTTGACAAGGTGTCCTAGAAAATCAGTTTGAAGTCTTTCCCAGGAAATGCGAATTTCCTATGGCTCCCTTCAAATGGCTGCAAAGAAGCTAACTGCGAAGAAACCATGGGTAACAGAAGAAATACTTCAACTAATCCACGAAAGGAGGAAGTACAAAAATGTTCCGGGAAACTCAGGAATAAATACAAGTCGCTGAGGAATGAAATAAATAGGAAATGCAGTGGAGCTAAAACGAAACGGCTACAGGAAAAATGTGAAGACATCGAAAAAGAAATGATTGTCGGAAGGACAGACTCAGGATACTGGAAAGTCAGAACAGTCTTCAGTGACATTAAAAGCAAGGGTGATAACATTAAGAGTGCAACGGGAGTATCACTGTTAAATGCAGAGGAGAGAGCGGATATGTGGAAAGAATACATTGAAAGCCTCTATGAGGGGGAAGATTTGTCTGATGTGATAGAAGAAGAAACAGGAGTTGATTTAGAAGAGATAAGGAATCCAGTATTAGAATTTTAAAGAGCTTTGGAGGACTTAAGATCAATTAAGGCAGAAGGGATAGATGACAGTCCATCGTAATTTCTAAAATCATTGGGGGAAAGGACAACAAAACGACTATGCACGTTGGTGTGTAGAATGTATGAGTCTGGCAACATACCATCATATCATCCACAATATTCCGGAGACGGCAAGAGCTGACATGCGCGAAAATTATCGCGCAATCAGCTTAACAGCTCATGCATCCAATTTGCTTACAAGAATAACATAAAGAAGAATGAAAATGAAAATGGGGAATGCGCTAGATAACGATCAGTTTGGCTTTAGGAAAGGTAAAGGCACGAGAGAGGCAATTCTGACGTTGCCGTTAATAATGGAAGCAAGACTAAAGAAAAATCAAGACACGTTCATAGGACTTCTCGACCTGCAAAAAGCGTTCGACAATGTAAAATGGTACAAGATGTTCGAAATTCCAAAAAAAAAATAGGGGTAAGCTACAGGGAGAGACGGGTCATATAGTCGGCCGCGGTGGCCGTGCGGTTCTGGCGCAGCAGCCCGGAACCGCGGGACTGCTACGGTCGCTGATTCGAATCCTGCCTCGGGCATGGGTGTGTGTGATATCCTTAGGTTGGTTATGTTTAAGTAGTTCTAAGTTCTAGGGGACTTATGACCTAAGATGTTGAGTCCCATAGTGCTCAGAGCCATTTGAACCATTTTTGCACGGGTCATATACAATATGCACAACAGCCAAGAGGGAATAACAAGAACTGACTACCAAGAAGGAAGTACTCGTATTAAAAAGTGTGTAAGACAAGGATGCAGCCTTTCGCACCTACCGTTCAATCTGTACAGAAGTGGAATTAAAATTCAAAAAAATGGTTCAAATGGCTCTGAGCACTATGGGACTTAACGTCTTAGGTCACCAGTACCCTAGGACTTAGAACTAGTTAAACCTAACTAACCTAAGGACGTCACAGACATCCATGCCCGAGGCAGGATTCGAACCTGCGACCGTAGCAGTCCCGCGGTTCCGGGCTGCTGCGCCTAGAACCGCACGGCCACCGCGGCCGGCAATTAAAATTCAAGGTGAAAGGATATCAATGATACGATTCGCTGATAACATTGCTATCTTGAATGAAAGTGAAGAAGAATTACGTGATCTGTTGAAAGGAATGACCAGTCTAATGAGTACAGAGTATGGATTGAGATTAAATCGAAGAAAGGCGAAGGTAATGAGAAGTAGCAGAAATGAGAACAGCGAGAAACTTAACATCAGGATTGATGGTCACGAAGTAAATGAAGTTAAGGAATTTTGCTGCCTAGGCAGTAAAATAACCAATGAAGGACGGAGTAAGGAGGACATCAAAAGCAGCCTAGCAACGGCAAAACGGGGATTCCTGTCTAAGGGAAAACTGCTAATACCAAATATCGGCGTTAAATTGAGGAAGAATTTTTTGAGAATGGACGTCTGGAGTACAGCATAGTATGGTATTGAAACATGGACTGTGGGAAAACCGGAACAGAAGAGAATCGAAGAATTTCATATGTGGTGCTACAGACGAATGTTGAAAGTTAGGTGGACTGATAAGGTAAGGAATGAGGAGGTTCTGCGCAGAGTCGGAGAGGAAAGGAACATGTGATAAGGAGAAGGGACAGGATGACAGGACACCTTTTAAGACATGAGGGAATGACTTCCATGGTACTAGAGGGAGCTGCAGAGGGCAAAAACTGTAGATAAAGATAGAGATTGGAATACATCCAGCAAATAATTGAGGACGTAGGTTGCAAGTGTACTCTGAGATCTGAGATGAAGAGGTTAGCACAGGAGAGGTATTCTTGGTGGACCGCATCAGATCAGTCAGAAGACAAAATATATATATAGAACTTAACCTGGTTGACCCTGCAAAAAGGCAGCAGTTTTGTGATAGATTTTGGATGGGCTGAATGACAGAGAAATTGACTCTCATCTTTCTTTTCGAACAAATCATGGTTACATCTAAGTGAATACATTAATTCCAGGCGTTACTGGAGTTCTGAAAAGCCTAACGTGATACACAAGGTATCACTGCATGATCAAAAAAATACGAGCTTGGTGCATTATGAGAGCGTGGTGTTGAGATAATAATAGGCTTCATATTTTTTCAGGATGCAATTAACAGCGAGAGCTAAATTTGCGGCACTTTGTTGGCTAATGTGCTGAGAGACAATGCGCTTCACAATCTTTCAGCAGGACTCCGTGATGGCATATACAGCCAAATTCTCATTACAGGAAATTCACGACGTGTTTCAAGGTAGAGTTACCACTGATTGTCGTATCATAGAGCCATACCACCCTCACCAGTGCACAGTTGGCGTTGGAAACTCACGTTTCCGACAATCGCCGACAGCGATCACACGGGGGCCTGGTGGAACCAATGGCACACGACTGCTGAGCCACACCTTCAGCATATCCGAATAAACGCATTTTAGTTGCTTCTTGTAATAACTGGATTTTATTGCTGTTAGTTCCTTCGTAAATTATCTTTGCAAGCTTGGAGAAAGCTATAAGTGAAACTACTATTTTCTGTATTTATGTGGTCTCTAATCATTTCTGCTTCTGTCCAGCTTCCCTACGACAACAGCTACAGCACCATTCTGCAGCCCACCTCTTCTTGCCGTTGTGTACGAAGTAGCACACAAATCTTACAGCCTGCACCCTCTGCGTTACCCCGATTTTACGGCCTTCGATTAAAAGAAAGCCCGTACAAATCAAATCTACACATTTTAGATGAAACTAAAAGAAAATTGGTGCCATTTCTCAGAGGAAATTTCAGAGCGTAATAAGCAGTTTCCTAAGTAGGCGCCAGAAATGCTTGAACAATGAACAGAGGAATTTCCAGCTTAACAAATGCGAGTAATTTATTTTTTTCTGTAAGTGTTCGTGCTGTGTATGTTAGAAATTACTTACACGACAAACCGTAATATACCTGCCTGCGGACCATATTGCCACCCACGCCGCGGGCACAGCAGCCGGCCTCGCTGGCTGCCCGCGTGCCGCGAGAGCGGTTGCGATAACAAGTGATCACCGCGGTATTAGCTGTCCCGACAGAAAACAACAGAGAGAGGAAATTGGTCGTAAAATGGCTGAAAAAGAGGATCGATTTGTTGCATGTTAATTTTCTGACTGAACTCAGATTCACGTCACCGAAAGATTTCATAAAGTATTTCTCATAATTCCTGAAACATATGACAAATTATTGATGTCGATACGTAATAATAAAATAGAGCAGAAAGTTTTTTAATGAGGGACCAGTCACGTTCACGAGAGATTAGGGTTCACTGCGAGATTTCTGGCGACATACACGTCATTCGGATGCTTAAGCCGGCAGCGGTAGCCGAGTGGTTCTAGGCGCTTCAGTCCTGAACCCCGTGATTGCTACGGTCTCAGGTTCGAATCCTGCTTCGGGCATGGATGTGTGTGATGTCCTTAGGTTAGTTAGGTTTAAGCAGTTCTAACTTCTAGGGGACTGATGACCTCAGATGTTAACTCCAATAGTGCTCAGGGCCATTTGATTTCGAATGCTTAAAGTTTCCCTCCCGCCGGAGGTTCGAGTCCTCCCTCGAACATGTGTGTGTGTGTGTGTGTGGTGCGTGTGAGTGTGTGTGTGTGTTGTTCTTAGCATAAGTTAGTTTCAGTAGTGTATAAGTCTAGCGACCGATGACCTAAGCAGTTTGGTCCCTTAGGAATTCACACACATTTGAACATTTGCTTAGAGTTTAGTTCTGTAACATCAGCAAAAACAATTAGAAAAATTGTACTGAAATCTGTGTAGCAATGTATCTTCCTGGCAAGTCTACATTCAGCTAATTAACGCAAAACTTTTTTACGTGTTATAAAAATTTGGCGAAACTGTCATACATTTCGCAGGCCTCTTACTATGCATTCAAGATATGTGGTGCATTGATCGAAGTGGAAGCGTTTTTCGAAACTGGTATGTAATTCACCTACTTATACTATATTTTCAAATTATTAAAGTAAACAGTGTCATAGGCAATCCTCCGTTGACCGTCCTAAAGCGGTACATAAAACTACTCCGTTGTGCAGACTTATTAAAATGGTTTTGTGTTTAAAGACTATTTGACTAATTGAATCCCAGATATGGTATTCACAAAGGCGAAGTGAAAACACGAACAGTGCATGTGGCTGATTCATGAAGCTCTGTCAACATCTGAATGAGTACTTTCAGTATGTATTGACAATACTTAGAATACTTCGAGGGCCATCCATATTGCTCGTCAATATTTCTAGTATCGACAATATGTCATTAGGCGACCTCAGACGGTCAATATATGGACGGCTTAACCAAATTATTGAACGTCTGATAGTCCCTTAACTCGCGCGGCTATCCGTGCGGCTCGTTAGGGCATAAATGCCAACGATTCTACTAATATTTGCTGCAATGTGGTTTGAATATTGTGAATAATCTGGCGAAAGTACTCGCTGACAAATGGAAAGTGTTGCTCGTAGTGTTTATTAACACTCGAAAATGAATTATTATACAGATATTCGTGACTGTATCAGTAAGAGAAGTCAGTGACATTACTGAACAGAACTGTGATTCTTGTGTACAATCATGTTTACCGACAGTGCGACCGCAGTACCTGTAAGCTTTACTGAAGTATAGGTGTCTCAAAAATATGCTGAATTTACCACTCTATCAGTGAACGATAGTGCACGGTACCAATATGCTCAAAAAATCCGCACGCAAAAATTCAATTTTTCAGCTGAACATATGTCGGATTCTATTGATCACAGAGATAAGGGGTCAAGTGTTTTGAACAGCCCTTGGTCTAGCTGTCATTTGTATACGTATCAGAAGGACACGCATACTGTAGCTATCCCACAGTACAGGGTCACAATTTAAACCTTACACACTTGCTCCAGCCCAGGCAAATTGAGCAATCAGGTGACCCTTTTGCATTAGGATGTGGCTTAGGATGAATCTTGGCGGCTTACAGAACTACTATTTGTTCGTGGGAGATTCCTGAGAAAATGGCGAAAAGCTATGATATTTGGGTACGAAAATCACTAATTGTAGGGACGTATACTTCTATAATTTTTGTTCATGGCAGACCGTCGAAATCTTTGCCATATGTTCTTAAGATAATATTCATTGGGAGCTTCGAAACTTTTTACGATATCAGTTTTCGTTATCGAGATTCAAAGGTTGAAAGTTGCCTTACTTATGCACGTACAATATGCTCGCAGTATCCGGTCTGAGGCGTAAATATAATTTTACGTGACGCAGTGAACACGTGGCAAGGGTTCTACGATCACCTCAAGCGTTCTGAAGTCACTATGGAATCTACTATGGTTTTAGTTAGCATTTTTTCACCTATAAAACTGTATGACGCGCTGACTTAACGCCTATAGAAATAAGCCCAAAGCAGTATTGTAAAGGGGACTGTCCTGCTTGCCATTACATTTTTCAGATAACAACTCCACGCACTTACAAACACGAGTTTCAACAAATACAAAAACGAGTCTAGAAATTTTACGTTAAGCTTTCAACTGAGGGACAAACAATGGGCTGAATAGGGTCCTAACATGCCCGAAAATAACGTAAAATAACTGCCAAAAATTACTTAAAATTGGAAAGATTGCAATTTCTAATTACATTTGTGCTCTGCTAAGATAGAAATCAAATTCCGGATGTTTTCGATTAATTAAGGACGACAAGAAAAAATGTAAAGCAAGCGATTTTGTGTTAACCTTATATTGTGCTTATTTATTTGTTGTTTGTGTCAATGTATATAAATGTATCGATGTATATAAATAAACTGTCAAAAGTTTATTGGCCAACAGAATTCGTATTATACGAGCAGCACATCCTGCTGTAGAAGGGAAAAGGAGGAAAACAGTGGAAAAATGCTGCTGTCTCAGTACAAAAAAGGTGAGAATGTACCTGTTGGAAATTTGGAAATTTGTGGTAAGGTCTTATGGGACCAAACTGCGCAGGTCATCGGCCCCTAAGCTTGCAAAACACTTAATCTACCTTAAACTAACATGCTAAGGACGATACACACACACATGCCCGAGGGAGGACTTGAACCTCCGATGGGGGAAGCCGCGCGGATCGTGAAAAGACGCGAATAGACCGTGCGGCTACCCCGCGCGGCAATCTTCCTGTTTAAAAGCCTCTGGCATGAAAGTGGGGAACCAGCCGCCTCAGTCCTCAATTCTCCTTCGTCAGCAAAAGTATTGGCATGCGAACATATTAGCGCTTTTTTTGCGCTGAAAGAGAGTAGCCGAGAGACAATGCCAGTTGAAGAGAAAGAGAGAGGACGCTGTGAAAGTGGGAGAGAGTAGGTGGCAGTGAAAGAGAAAGAGAGATTGTTGAATACAATAGCAGTGGGAGTCAAAGAGAGAGGAGATATTGATGGTCAGTGAAAGACAGTGGCAGTAAAAGAGAAGGATAGATGGAAGGAGGTAGAAGCAGGGGGAGCAAAAGAGAGGAGACAATGGAAATGGAAAATACAGATGGGTGGAAATCATAGGCTTGGTGATCTGGACTCTCCCACGCTGGCGAACTGTAACACGTAAGTGTAGAGGAGGTCACATTTTGGACCGAAATTTTAAACATGTGGATATACGGAAAAATAAATGTGATCCCCCAGAATTTTTGAGCTGCCGAGGTATTATGTAGACAGTCGCAGTAGGAAAGAAAGACAAAAAGAGGCACTGTAATTGAGAGAGGAGACAATGGCTGTGGGATACACTGTAAATCAATGGGAGAAAAAGGAGATAGTGGGAGAATGACATATACTGTACTACAAGCAGCGCTAGTGAGAGGGAAATACCGAATATGGAGGCTTAACTACAAAGAAAGACGAGGTAAAAGGCTTTAGAACGTTCCATGTTAAAAGCGTGTGAATATGTTCGCATACCAAAATTTTTGATGAGGAAGGCAGTAAGAGTATTGAGGCAGCTGGTAGCCCACTTTTCTCTCAGTCTTTTAAAAAGCTACACATATCCACTGGTACAGCAACGAACAACCAGGTGTTAGTTCTAGCCACATACGTGTGATTGAACTTTTTCGTATTTTCAAGTGCGTGACACGTTATTCCGAACTCGCCTTGCTAAGTACGTAATTATCAGTTCCAGGTACAATGTACTGTAGTGTGTACAGCGAACGGTTGGAGCTTATGTACCGCCGAAAGGTGACCGACTGATACAAACAGTGTCGTGAGCTTGAACATCAGTCAACATACAAACGCACTACGCACGTTTTATTTCGTAACGCACCATGTACAGATAACGCGGTCGCATATAATAAAAACAGTACCAATACAGGGTGTTTCAGAAGTGATGGTCAATAATTCACACATGGAAAATACAGGCTACAGCTAAAAAGCTCCATAAAACGCGGGTCCGCAAATGAACCGTTGGCGAGGTATCGTATTAATTCGAGCTGCGAACCAAATGTAACCGCCCCTGGATACCGCGCTATTTTCTTTGGTATCTAAAGTTGTGGAACAGACTATCTGTTTACGCATACGCAGCTACTTCCCTACCCCTCTCCGAGCTCTGTGCCGTACCAGACTCACTATCAGACACCAACATGAAGGCACCATGGACACCAATGAAGAGTACACTGACATGCACTTCATGTAAAGCAAAGTGAATGGCAGTGCCCTTGAGGCTGCACGATTATGTGAAGAAGCTTTTCCTCTCTGGCAACGGCCTTGCCGCAGTGGCTACACCGGTTCCCGTGAGATCACCGATATCAAGCGCTGTCGGGCGTGGTCGGCACTTGGATGGGTGACCATCCGGGCCGTCATGCGCTGTTGACATTTTTCGGGGTGCACTCAGCCTCAGGAGCTACTCGACCGAATAGTAGCGGCTTCGGTCAGGAATACCATCTTACGACAGGGAGAGCAGTGTGCTAACCCCACGCACCTCCTACCCGCATCCTCCACCGAGGATGACACGGCGGTCGGATGGTCCCGGTAGGCCACTCGTGGCCTGAAGAGGGAGTGCTTTTTTTCCTCTCCGCAGGCAGCCCTACAGGCCTACATTTAGCCGGTTACATCAGTGCCTTAGAGAACCCGAGAGTCTCGAACACCAGGTACGAGAAGGTCGACCCAGCTCTGTAACATCGGATGCTGAAGAAAGGGTAGTACGAATTGTACACGATCGTCCGAGTACTTCAACAAGGAGGATTGCTACCCAAGAGCGTGTCCTGAGTCACAGCAGTGTGTGGCGGATTTTACGTCGGCAAGTATTCTGTCAATATCGTCTCCAGCGTGTGCAAGCCCTCAACAATGTAGACTTCTTCCCTCCAAGACAAAAATGCTGCCAACGGGTTCGACAACACTGTACCACGAATCCCCTGTTTGAGATGAGTATTCTGTTCACGGATGAGGCTGGATTTACCGTGACGGTATTTTTAACTACTCTCACATTGGGACAGATGTCAATCCCAACGCAACACACGTATCACATCAGCAGCGTTATTCGTTGAACATCTGCGTAGGACTGCTTGGAGATCTCATAATTCGACCAAACTTCCTACCACAGAGAGTAACCGGAAAGCAGTACATACTGTTTCTGCTGATTGTACTTCCAGATCTACATGTACATGATGGTGTCCTAACGAACCAACGCCTGAACATGTTGTTCGTGAGTGACGGTGCTCCAGCATATTTTCATGTACGAGTGCGCCGGCTTCTAACTCGGATGTATGAACAATATTGGATAGGTGAGATGAGGCTATGCCATGGCCTTCAAGATTTCCGGTTTTAAATCACATGGATTTCTGTGTGTGGGGTCATGTCAAAAACCTGGTCTGCGTTACCGGGGTCAACTCTTTTGAAGAAATATACTTGCGGATTGAAGCAGCCTTCTGGCATTTACAGAATTCCCCGAAAGTGCCTGAGAAGATTCGCATCTCATTTCAGAGACGAGTTCAGTGTTACATCCTGACGCATGTACAACATTTCGAACACCTACTTTAACGTTTAGAGATGCCACGTGTTCCTAGACACTGATGAACCGCAACAGAAAATGTGTTGCGTCTCTGCAACGGTTGACTTGTGGACCCATGTTTAATGGAGCTTTTTAGCTACTTTTGACCTGTACTTTCCATTGTGACCATCACTTCTAAAACACTCTGTATAATGAGAGACGCTTACATCAACACAACCATCTTTCCATATGTCAAAATTATGGCTAAAGAAACATAGAACTTTCAGTCGGAAGCTAGTGATCAAATATCTACCGATATTTGAACGATCCATGAATACCTGACACATGTCTTCTGCCCCGTGAAACGTACCTACAACAAAGATGTAACTTAACTACAACAAACATAGCCTATGTTCGTCTGCGAAAATGGACTCTATAAGCAACCTGAGCTATCAGTAATGGGAATCTAACCCGCATAACACTGTGTGGTGTTGCACGAGTGTCAGTTTGACTGTCATTTAAGCCCTCAACTGATCGTTACATGAAAAACTTCAAACTATCATTTGGACAAGTTATCTGACTATTTGAAAAAGAATTTAGAAGTGATATAGAATCTGAGGTGTGCAATGGAATTTACTGGATTAGAGTACATGACATGTCGTGGTGTGTCAGTGTCTCTATTTTGGCCCTAAGTTTTGCTTTGACCTCTTTAGATGACTGTCATTTTCCAAGCGGTTTACAGCAATTCGCAGTAGCATGCAGCAGCAGCGGCTAAACATTATTGTTACTAAGAAATAATTTAATTAAAAGGAATTTGCTTGGGTCCTGTTAACTACTAAATATCTTGTAAGAAGGGTTTCACAAATTAAGTCTACTTAAAAACTTCAGAAATTATCACGACCAATAATAGATTGACAAATATTAATAATGGCGAAATGCCCGACAATGACCTTACACATATCAATAATGGCTGAGTGTCACATTATCAAATTATTTCAGTTTCAAAGTGACATTATCATTTAACAACCACAGCATATTTACGAATTAGACGTGGAGAATAATTATTATTATTTTGAGGGTAAGGAGGCTTCTTCAATTGACAAGAAAAACATGGGATCATTGCAAACTCGGACTAACAATCACGAGCCTAATCCTGCAATAGCGCTTTACGCTGTACTTGCGAATTTTACCTTGAATTCCATCTTCAAGCGTAGTTAAGCCATCTAAATCTCTCCTGTCCATATAAATGAAATCAGATCTTGAGTGTGGCAAGATCTGCTATCACCGACGTGAGGGCAGCATGACACGTATACTGTCTCCGAGCTCTCGACCAACATTAGCGAAATTTTACTCTCGCAGACAAACCTCGTCTCACAACAATGTTTAGAATCGCGCTCCCATGTTTCGCCGTCAGATTGTTACTATCGATATCTGAGTGCTTATTTAATTCCAATCTTACACAATGCAAATAATTGGCTGTGTTGTTTTCGATACTCAGTGTAATATTTAATCAATGTAATTGAGAGTTCTGACACACTTCTTGCACCAGTACGGTGCAGCGAGATGCGAGATGAAGCCAAACACACTGGGTTCTGGGACGGCAGTCACTCCGATAATTAGCAGAGACTGGCAGCGCGCTCAGTTGTGTTTGTGGTACAGAATTACGGTTTTCGCAGGCAAAGAGTCTAAATTCTGTTCCTGCGGTATTGGGTTATACGGCAGGTGTTTCAAATCGACCAGTGACGTTAATGAGAGAGATTTTAGTTCTAATGCGAATGTTTCCCGAAATGGCAGTTGAATGCAATTACTCGGCGTCGTAACAATAGCGGCGCTATAGGCACGTTATTTGCGGCTGACAGGCTTCGTAGTCATTGCGTTCATATTCGCTGTTGTTACAACTCGCTATTCTCTCTTCCGCGGCGCCAATAATCAGTGCCAAAAATTTGTCCGGAAATGCGCTCATTTCGGATCGAGTTCGCACGCGTCATGTAATATCGTTTATCTAATAATTACTGTTTATTAAATTTCACAAATACGTTTCTGTATGAAAGCATAATGCAAAAGCGTTCCTGTCCGATATTTAGTGATATCTCCACATTCAAATGTCAATTACTCGTAATAATTAAGAATCACTGAATAAATAATTAGTAAATGGTGGCTAAAATGTAACGTTCGCCGCATTTAAAAACGCGCATGGCACAATGAATTTGCTTCAAAACTATTATTTCGAGAAAGACTTCCCACAGCGAGGTTTAATTATTTGGTGCTGTAAATGACAGAGTCTGAATTTTTGCGTCAGATGTAATGTGGCTATTCGAAACGTTTTTTATATGCTACATTTGACAACGAATCAGTTCATATATAGTATATTATCGCTTACAAGCAATAATAAATGTAATCATTCTCATGGTATATGATGTTTCGGTCATAAATTCTAAAGTCTGTCTGATGCAGAACTGTATTACTGTCGCTTATCGGCATTTCAACATATCTACTGCATTAAGGACACTTATTCCTCAAGCTGGATTTTTTTCTTCTAGCAACCCACCAGTCTCATTAAAGAGCTGATCATAATTTGAACTCAGTAGGATGAGGGGAAGGTGTGGCTTTTAGCCCATACATTAAATAGCCGAAAAATTGCGTAAAAGTCATTTTTCTTTTCTTCTCTCAAAACAAGAAAAAAGAACAAAGTTCAAAAGCAGCTCATTAACCAATAATTTGATTGCTTTGAAATTAATAACACTGTTGTGTTAACTTTAATAATACAACACAGACTCTATGATGTACAATGTTTGTGGGGCTAATATGATGAGAAAATCACATTATCTTCTCAAAAAATGTTTATTGTAGTCTTTAGTGATGGTGACGATGCCCTTAACCAGATCTTTTGCAAGTTCCAGATCAATAGTTTGATGTACAAAGTTGACGAAAGTTTCATTTCACGCCATTGCATAAGATCTGTCATAAGGGACTCGTCACTTAATCCAAATCTGCAGTAAAATACTCTTACGTGGTTAGAAACAAGCTGTCAAAGCCCATTACTGGCAATTTCTGCGGTTTAATTAATTCCTATTTAAGATCCTTTAAGAATTAAGTTTGATGAATTCACTACACTGACCATATTCATTTTTCATTCAGATCAAAAATTAGTATCAAAGGCGATCAATTTGGAGGAACAAGATTTTTTTTTTTTTTAGTTTTTGTGATGCCAAACGAGAAATGTGACGATGTAAAACATGATATTTATAAAGTTTTGAAAAAATATTGACATCCAGATATGGTGCCTTGACTTCCTAAGAGCCGTGAACTATTCTTTGACTTACACAGCTATAACACAAATATCAATATCACGAAATGTATTATCTGCTTTTGGTGACCATTCAAATTCATCACAGAATGTAAACATTCTCAACAAACAAATATTGTTTTTGGCCTTCTATCTTGCGTAATGGATGACCCCTGGAGCACTAAATTGTACTACAAAACCACTACACAAGTTATTCTAAAATTCAGTATAGCTCTCTCTCTGAGCCTCTGTTCTCTCGAAGTATATAGGTATCGAGACTCAGCGACTCGGTCCAAGTATTCGTTAACCTTACCGGGCTGAATTCTAGATTACAATTTACTAACGCCGATTTCAGACAAAGGGTACTGAAATATTTCTGAGTTTGGTGTAGTATGACGCTCATCTTTTCTTCAAAAATGTATCCGAGTTTTATTTCATATATCTGATGTGTACAACGTAAGTACAACAGCTACTTTTCCAAAAAAATTTTCATCAAAACACACGCAACTTTCATACTGCCTGTATTTAATACCATTGCATCATAATCTTGTATTTTAACACAGGACTGAAAATCCGATTCATTGAGATTTTGTAGTCAGCTTTCCTCTGCTCCTATCCATAAAAAGCTTATCGTAACCCAGCGAGGGTCGAAACATACGCTGGGCTCATGGGATAGAGCTACACATACGAGGGTTGGAACTTTAATAGTAGCAACTATTTATTTAAAGCTCGTACAAAATAGATACGTGTTTCAAAGTTTTATTGACCTTCAAAGTAGTCACCAGTATTGTGTATAACCCGTTGCCAGCGATGTGGAAGTCGTAGGATACTCTTAGCAGTACCAGAAGTGTTTGCAGTTCGAGCGGCGCGGTCTCTTGTCCGATGAATTTGTAGCAGTTCTGAAGCGAATGCCGTGAAGTGTTTCCTTCAGTTTAGAAATCGAGTTGAACTCACGAGAGCTTATGCCAGGGGAGTGCAGTAGGTGGTATAGCATTTAGCAGCGTCATCAGAAAAACGAATCAGTAACAGCTTGCACTGTACGTGCTTGAGCATTGCGCTGCAAAATGATGGTCAGGTCCCGCGGAATGTGTCATCACTTCTGTCTCAAAGCTGGTCGTAGGTTCTCTTCCAGAAATGAACAGCATAGAGACAAGAGTGATGACACTTTCTACAGGACCTGACCACCATTTTGCAGCACAATGCTCAAGCACGTACAGTGCAAGGTGTTACCCAAGAAATTCACAGTGCCGTAGACACTGGCGAGCAGATTGATGCCGTATTCCTGGACTTCAGGAAGGCATTTGATACGGTTCCGCACTTACGTTTAGTGAAAAAAATACGAGCTTACAGAATATCGGACCAGGTTTGTGATTGGATTCAGGATTTCCTAGAAGAAAGAACACAACATGTCATTCTTAACGGTTCAAAATCTGCAGATGTAGAGGTAATTTCGGGAGTACCGCAGGGAAGCGTGATAGGACCTTTATTGTTTACAATATACATAAATGACTTAGTTGACAACATCGGTAGCTCCGTGAGGCTATTTGCAGATGACACGGTTGTCTACAAGAAAGTAGCAACATCAGAAGACTCGTACGTACTCCAGGAGGACCTGCAGAGGATTAATGCATGGTGCGACAGCTGGCAGCTTTCCCTAAACGTAGATAAATGTAATATAATGCGCATACATAGGGGCAGAAATCCATACCAGTACGATTATGCCATAGGTGGTAAATCATTGGAAGCGGTAACGACCGTAAAATACTTAGGAGTTACTATCCGGAGCGATCTGAAGTGGAATGATCACATAAAACAAATAGTGGGAAAAGCAGGCGCCAGGTTGAGATTCATAGGAAGAATTCTAAGAAAATGTGACTCATCGACGAAAGAAGTAGCTTACAAAACGCTTGTTCGTCCGATTCTTGAGTATTGCTCATCAGTATGGGACCCTTACCAGGTTGGATTAATAGAAGAGATAGACATGATCCAGCGAAAAGCAGCGCGATTCGTCATGGGCACATTTAGTCAGCGCGAGAGCGTTACGGAGATGCTGAACAAGCTCCAGTGGCGGACACTTCAAGAAAGGCGTTACGCAATACGGAGAGGTTTATTATCGAAATTACGAGAGAGCACATTCCGGGAAGAGATGGGCAACATATTACTACCGCCCACATATATC
Organism: Schistocerca americana; assembly: GCF_021461395.2. NCBI lineage: Eukaryota > Metazoa > Arthropoda > Insecta > Orthoptera > Acrididae > Schistocerca > Schistocerca americana. The sequence goes on along the minus strand of NC_060124.1, from coordinate 507,762,436 downwards.
TCGCGTAATGATCACAACGAAAAGATCCGAGAAATTAGAGCAAATACGGAGACTTACAAGCAGTCGTTCTTCCCACGCACAATTCGTGAATGGAACAGGGAAGGGGGGATGAGATAGTGGTACAATAAGTACCCTCCGCCACACACCGTAAGGTGGCTCGCGGAGTATAGATGTAGATGTAGATTTGTCTGACTGATGGGGCTGCTAAGTGCTATGCCACCTACTGCCCTCCCCTGACTTAAGCCCTCGTAAGTTCAACTCGACTTCTAAACTGAAGGAAACACTTCACGGTATCCGCTTAGGAACTGCTACAAATTCGTAGGGCAATAGACAGCTGCCGCGTGGTTTGAGGCGTTATGTCACGGAGCGCGCGGTCCCTCCCACCGGAGGTTCGAGTCCTCCCTCGGGCATGTGTGTGAGTGTGTGTGTGTGTGTGTGTGTGTGTGTGTGTGTGTGTGTGTGCGTGTTTGTGTGTGTGTTGTTCTTAGAATAAGTTAGTCCAAGAAGTGTGTAAGTCTAGGGACCGATGACCTCAGCAATTTGGTTCCTTAGGAATTCACACACATTTGAACGTTTGAATAGACCACGCCGCTCGAACTGTCAACACAACTGGTACTGCTAAGAGTATCCTACGACTTCCACATCGCGGGCAACGGTTTATACACAATGCTGGTGACTACTTTGAAGGTCAGTAAAACTTTGAAACACATATCTATTTTGTACGAGCTGTAAATAAATATTTGCCACTATAGAAGTTCCAACCCTCGTATATATATGGCGGTAGCATGGCGTACACGCGGTATAAAAGTGCAGTGCATCGCCAGAGCCCTTCTCCGTACTCCGGTTAATCACGTGACAAGGTTCTCTATATGATTATGGCCAGACGACAGGAATTAAGAGACTTTGAACGCGGATCTCTCCATTGTGCTGTGCAGATTATCTTGAGTGGAATGAACAGTCATAAGACAAGTTTGACTGCAAGCTCTCGCAGTTCTTAGGAATTATTAGGATTTTCTTTGCTTGGCGTACTTATCTTCTAGTGACCTCCTTTCCCAACTGTAACAAGTGTTTTAAGTTTTAATGCATTCACAAGAGCAACTGTGTCCCATCCTCCAAATTACATGATCCTTTGATGACATAATAATGTCTTGGTAGGTTGTTAAGAAATCAACTCCTATGAGGAACCACAGTATTAAGCTGTGAAGTGACTGCTAAAATTCGAGGAGAGGATACCTCATGTTAATAAATGTCCTTTTTCATGGGGTATAGTTCGCTAGTCTTTTCGCCTACACCCTTTCCGCCACTCTTTTCCTCATACTATGGTCAATCAGAGCAGCTGTCCTGCTCCAGGAAGGTCTTTTTGAAATTATCAATAAACTCATTTACTGATCAGTCGTGCTGAAGTCGTTTAGTGAAATTCTTTTGTGCATTGTAGGTAAATCCTTTGGGCCAAATGTCATTACATTCTTTTACCGACCTAAGATGATATCCATTCTGTTGAACTTACCAATGGTGAGGCATTTCCTGCTCTTGGCAAGAAGGGCAGTACCACCATAAGGTCCGTTATGTAAGGATTTAGTCATGATTTCAGAAATAAACAAAATCAAATGATCAGTAGCATCAGTGCCTAATGTTAAATCTAACTGAATGAACAACGGGCAAGGTTTATTATGTACTACCGTGGTTTACAACCTGAGAGTAATTACTTCCTGGAGGTTGACATTAAATTTTGTGGGAACGAAAAAGGAACTATGGTTTATCAGTGGCTTCAAATATTAAAAAATATGCCCCAATATCAATCTCTTTTCGGATTCTGCTCTTTGTTAAATAATAAAAATCAGCCATTTGGCATTCACTGCTGGACAGTTTTCTCCTGTAGATATTTAAACTTTCACCATGATGGAGTTCGGAAAGACAATAGTGCGGTAAGCTGGATTGTAAATAAATTTACCTCAGTCTGCAAGAATTATCTTCACTCCCTCTGCTGTAGCATGACGATTGCGGGGCTGTCAGTCTCACGCTCAGAGGCAACTACTCGCTGAGGTGTCACCTCAAGAGTTGTGCGTCGACACAGTCTTTGCACACTTTTGTCGGTCGGTGATCCTGATAATAACATACCGCATACCGATTACATGTAGAACGTAAGTTCCGAAGTCGCTGTTTAGTTTACTAACGGAGCACTGCCGTCCACCCAGAACAAGTGGTAGTCGTCAACACAGATCCTCATTAGTTAGCCACTTTTTTCCTAATTTGAAATATCGACGAACAAAATTCTGGATTCTACGACCATTGTTAGTGAAATAAGGAATATATTCAGAGAGTGAAATCTACATCTACATCCATACTCCGCAAGCCACCTTGAGTACCTCTATCGGTTCTCCCTTCTATCCCAGTCTCGTATTGTTCGTGGAAAGAAAGATTGTCGGTATGCCTCTGTGTGAGCTCTAATCTCTCTGATTTTATCCTCATGGTCTCTTCGCGAGATATACGTAGGAGGGAGCAATGTACTGCTTGACTCCTCGGTGTCCGCACCTCGTTGTCGTGCGGTAGCGTTCTCGCTTCCCACGCCCGGGTTCCCGGGTTCGATTTCCGGCGGGGTCAGGGATTTTCTCTGCCTCGTGATGGCTGGGTGTTGTGTGCTAGGTTAGTTAGGTTTAAGTAGTTCTAAGTTCTAGGGGACTGATGACCATAGAAGTTAAGTCCCATAGTGCTCAGAGCCATTTGAACTATTTTGACTCCTCGATGAGCCGCACGGGATTAGCCGAGCGGTCAAGAGCGCTGCAGTCATGGACTTTCCGGCTGGTCCCGGCGGAGGTTCGAGTCCTCCCTCGGGCATGGGTGTGTGTGTTAGTCCTTAGGATAATTTAGGTTAAATAGTGTGTAAGCTTAGGGACTGATGACCTTAGCAGTTAAGTCCCATAAGACTTCAAACAAATTTGAACATTTGACTCCTCGGTGAAAGTATGTTCTCGAAACTTCAACAAAAGCCCGTACCGAGCTACTGAGCGTCTGTCCTGCAGAGTCTTCCACTGGAGTTTATCATCTCCGTAACGCTTTCGCGATTACTAAATGATCCTTCAACGAAGCGCGCAGCTCTCCGTTGGATCTTCTCTATCTCTTCTATCAACCCTATCTGGTGCGGATCCGACACCAGTGAGCTATATTGTAGCTAAATGATAAAGGATCTTTCTTTCTATGTATTCGCAGCACATTACACTTGTCTACACTGAGATTCAATTGCCATTCAATGCTCCATGCGTCAATTCGTTGCAGATCCTCCTGCATTTCGGTACAATTTTCCATTGTTACAACCTCTCGATATACTACAGCGTCATCCGCAAAAAGCCTCAGTGAACTTACGATGTTATGCACAAGGTCATTTATGTATATTGTGAATAGCAATGGACCTACGACACTCCCCTGCGGCACACCTAAAATAACTCTTACTTCGGAAGACTTCTCTCCATTGAGAATGACATGCTGCGTTCTGTTATCTAGGAACTCTTCAATCCAATCACACAATTGGTCTGATAGTCCATATGGTCTTACTTTGTTCATTAAACGACTGTGAGGAAATGTATCAAACGCCTAGCGGAAGTCAAGAAACATGACATCTACCTGGGACCCCGTGTCTATGGCCCTCTGAGTCTCGTGGACGAACAGCGCGAACTGTATTTCACACGATCGTCTTTTTCGAAACCCATGTTGATTCCTACAGAGTAGATTTCTAGTCTCTAGAAAAGTCATTATACTGAAACATAATACGTGTTCCAAAATTCTACGCACCGAATGAGGTGGCGCAGTGGTTCGCACACTGGACTCGCATTTGGGAGGACGACGGTTCAATCCCGCGTCCGGCCATCCTGATTTAGGTTTTCCGTGATTTTCCTAAATCCCTCCAGGCAAATGCCGGGATGGTTCCTTTGAAAGGGCACGGCCGACTTCCTTTCCCATCCTTCCCTACTCAGATGATACCGATGACTTCGCTGTTTGGTCTCCTCCCGCAAACAACCCAACCCAACCCAAAATTCTACAACTGATAGAAATTAGAGATATAGGTCTATTGTTCTGCACATCTGTTCGACGTCCCTTCTTGAAAACGGGGATGACCTGTGCGCTTTTCCAATCTCCTTGAACGCTACGCTCTTCTAGAGACCTCCGGTACACCGCTGCAAGAAAGGGGGTAGATGCGTTTAATTTTTTCGAATCGTCGGAGACAATAGAAAGGATTATTAACATTTTATGGAATTTTTGGAGCACCCGTTATTATGGATAAAAGCCATAATATTACCAAGTCCATTCATAAATTTCAGCAGTGAATGTAGATTTTCTGATACAGTGACACTGAAAAAAAGTATGGAAGTGAATGAACTCATGGCAAGCCTTAGAAAATGCTTCGGTTGACACCAAACCGAATATAGAAACGTAGTTAGAAACAAGCAGCATCAGTCTTCTCGGTGCCTCGTTATTCCCTGATTTACACGTTTAAAAAAATCCTAAAGAACACGAGTTTCATTCTTTCGCGCATTGAGCGAGGGAAAGACGATTAGGTGCCTCTGTACCCGCCCTTGTCACTTATTCTAACGATCGTAATGCGACATATATATCGGCGGCAGGGAAATAGTCGCACTGTCATACTGGAATAGAAGTTCTCCATATTTACCTGACATGCTCACACGAGAAGTACGTCGTCTCCCTTCCAATGATTCGCATTTAAATTCTCTGAGGATATCGGTTACACCTTCTTCGTCTACATCTACAGCTATACCTTGTGTAGTGGGACGAAATTAAGCATCACCCATCCACCAATGTCAGCCCAGTTTGCAGGTGACTATAAGTTTAATTTAGTTTTGTTTATGTATTTTTCTTAATATTTGTAATAGCTGTGAATTATCTAAAAGTTTTATATTTTTTTTATGTGTTTCATGTACGGAGAGGGGGGCGCAACGAACGGAGACAGCATCTTCGTTGCCGCGACCAGAGAGGAAATTGCTGGCCGCTATACGTCGCGGGTCGACAGCCAAGGAGCAACAGAAGATCCTGGAACCGAGTTGTTGCGTCGTGCTTCTAAAAATTAAAAATGAATTTTTTGTACTCTTTTTGTACAACAATGACGTCATATAGAGCTTAATCTTATTAAAAGTCAGTCCTAATTTGCCAACGGTCAAGTTCACATCTGTATGTGTAGGAAGCTAATAAAATAGTGTATGCTACTAAAGTTGAAACACGTGTTCTGAGGATTATTTATGAAGAATTATGTGAACGGAATAATAATATATTTGACAAGATTATTAATTCTGACAGCGTTCATCGAAACTTTGAATCTCAAAGGTTTATTTAATGTGTGATTCTGATATCGATGAAATCAAGATAACGTGTGTCAATATAATTTCTGAGGAGAAACAAACGAAATTTAAATCGAAAAAAGTTTACGAAAACCAATTGGCCCAAGTGATGTAATTCTTTGCATACGACTCAACTGATGTTTTACAGTTTCGTTCAAGAACCATTCTATGACAATTTAAAAAGCATATAAATCATTTTTGAAGTGGGTTGTAACTGACGTAGGTGACGAAGTCTGCACATGGTCATATATCAAACGAAAATCGGTTATAAAAAACTTACGTCGTTACACTACACTTGCAAGCCACCTTACGGTATGTGGCGGTGCGTAATATCTGTAACGGTGTCCCTCCCTCATTTCATCCAAGGAAATTGTAAGCTTCTTCCGTTGCTGACGGACTACATATTCTAAGGGTTCTTCCAATAAATCTGTCTGGTATCTGCGTTACGCGCGACTAATCTTATATGGTGGTTCCACTTTAAATCTTTCCGCAAGCATACTCTTGGATATTTTACGGAAGTAACTGTTCGTAGTGATTGTTGTGTAATCCCACAATAATTGGTCTCTTTTATGTCAGGAGGTTTCTCCGCACTGAGAATGACATGCTATGTTCTGTTTGCTAGAAACTCTACAATACAATCACACCACTTGTCTGGTATCCCATACGCTCGTATTTTGTTCATTAGGCGGCAGTGCGGAGCTGTATTGAACAGCTCCCTTGCCGGTATTTACCGTTTTCTGCTGCGGTTCACACGATCGCCGTTTTCGCTACACAGCTTTGTGTGGGTTATACCGACATGTGACGATCCTGGCATCTAATCTCTGAATTCGTTCAATGGCTGCTGCCATACCTACATGATAAGGAATTTAAACGCTGAAAGAATACTCGAAAGGTGGTCGCACTATGCGATTTCCTTTGCAGATAGGAGGGGCGTTTCATAAATAATTCAACACTTTTTTTCTGAAAGCCGGTTGCTTTTGCTCAGAATTCCAGCGCACCAGTACACCATATTATTCCCCACTCTTTTGGCTACAAAACTCCATGTTTCATCATAATCTCCGTTGAGTGCGACAGCCTTACTCCAACTTACTGGGAAGGCCTTCATGCGCCCATAGTACCACCCTAGTTCTCAACGTCGGAGGCAACATCTTGCTGCATCAGTAACCTCTTCGGCTTCCCGCAAGTGCATCCTTCATTAGACCAACAAAAGTAAATCGGGAGATGCTAGATCTGGGCTGTATCGTGGACTAGGAAGAACAGTCCAATGGGGTTTTGTGAAATCTTGTCAGATGCGCAGACTTGTAAAAATCCTTGCGTTGTCAAGGAGGAGGAAACATTCGTTTCCATGCCGGAATTGTTTCTCCAATTTACTGAGGGTAGCACAACACATTTCCGAGTTGATCGTTGAAGGTGAGAGAGGACATCGAACAGAATAGCTCCTTCACATTCCGGGGAGACGGTCCCCATGTCTTTACTGGCTCAGGGTGCGGTTTTGAACTTTTTCTACGGAGTAGAGGTGGTATGGAGCCACTCCATGGATTACTGTTTTGTTTCCGGTTCGATGTGATGAACCCATGCCTGTGACGATGTTCGACAAAAAATTGTCACAATCAGCATCGTAACGCGCAGACAATTTCGCACAGATGGTCCTTCATTGCTCTTTATGGTCTTCTGTTAGCCGCCTAGGAACCCAGCGAGTACACACCTTTGAGTACACCAAATGATGGACGAGTGTGTCACCAGTACCAACAGAAAAGTCCAGTTGAGCAGCGAAGTGTGATTGTGATCCGTCGATCACATCGAATAAGAGTGTCCGCACGTTCAAACACCGCAGGAGTCACAACTGTTTGCGGCCGGCCGGCACGCGGGATATGGGAAAGATTTGCGCGATCTTATTGCTTTGAAGACAGACGCCTCGCCCAACGACACACCATGCTTTTGTTCACTGCCGGGCCTCCATACACAGTCTGCAAGCTTCTATGAATATATGCGATGCTTTGGTTTTCCTCCAAAAGAAACTCAATGACAGCTCTTTGCTTGGATGGCACCTCGGTTACAGACGGCCGTCCGCGGTAGCCAAGCGGTTCTAGGCGCAGCAGTCCGGAACAGCGCTACTGCTACGGTCGCAGGTTCGAATCCTACCTCGGGCATGGATATGTGTGATGTCCATAGGTTAGTTAGGTTTAAGTACTTCTGAGTTCTAGGGGACCGATGTACCGCAAGTCTCTAGAGGAACGGAAGATTCCAAATGATTGGAAAAGAGCACAGGTAGATCCAGTTTTCAAGAAGCGTCGTCGAGCAGATGCACAAAACTATAGGCCTATATCACTGACATCGATCTATTGTAGAATTTTAGAACATATTTTTTGCTCGCGTATCATGTCATTTCTGAAAACCCAGAATCTACTCTGTAGGAATCAACATGGATTCCGGAAACAGCGATCGTGTGAGACCCAACTCGCTTTATTTGTTCATGAGACCCAGAAAATATTAGATACAGGCTCCCAGGTAGATGCCATTTTCCTTGACTTCCGGAAGGCGTTTGATACAGTTCCGCACTGTCGCCAGATAAACAAAGTAAGAGCCTACGGAATATCAGACCAGCTGTGTGGCTGGAGTGAAGAGTTTTTAGAAAACAGAACACAGCATGTTGTTCTCAATGGAGAGACGTCTACAGACGTTAAAGTAACCTCTGGCGTGCCACAGGGGAGTGTTATGGGACCATTGCTTTTCACAATATATATAAATGACCTAGTAGATAGTGTCGGAAGTTCCATGCGGCTTTTCGCGGATGATGCTGTATTATACAGAGAAGTTGCAGCATTAGAAAATTGCAGCGAAATGCAGGAAGATCTGCAGCGGATAGGCACTTGGTGCAGGCAGTGGCAATTGACCATTAACATAGACAAATGTAATGTATTGCGAATACATAGAAAGAAGGATAATTTATTGTATGATTATATCATAGCGGAACAAACATTGGTAGCAGTTACTTCTGTAAAATAGCCGGCCGAAGTGGCCGTGCGGTTAAAGGCGCTGCAGTCTGGAACCGCAAGCCCGCTACGGTCGCAGGTTCGAATCCTGCCTCGGGCATGGATGTTTGTGATGTCCTTAGGTTAGTTAGGTTTAACTATTTCTAAGTTCTAGGGGACTAATGACCTCAGCAGTTGAGTCCCATAGTGCTCAGAGCCATTTGAACCATTTTTTTCTGTAAAATATCTGGGAGTATGCGTACGGAACGATTTGAAGTGGAATGATCATATAAAATTAATTGTTGGTTAGGCGGGTGCCAGGTTGAGATTCATTGGGAGAGTCCTCAGAAAATGTAGTCCATCAACAAAGGAGGTGGCTTACAAAACACTCGTTCGACCTATACTTGAGTATTGCTCATCAGTGTGGGATCCGTACCAGATCGGGTTGACGGAGGAGATAGAGAAGATCCAAAGAAGAGTGGCGCGTTTCGTCACAGGGTTATTTGGTAACCGTGATAGCGTTACGGAGATGTTTAGCAAACTCAAGTGGCAGACTCTGCATGAGAGGCGCTCTGCATCGCTGTGTAGCATTCTGTCCAGGTTTCGAGAGGGTGCGTTTCTGGATGAGGTATCGAATGTATTGCTTCCCCCTACTTATACCTCCCGAGGAGATCACGGATGTAAAATTAGAGAGATTCGAGCGCGCACGGAGGCTTTCCGGCAGTCGTTCTTCCCGCGAACCATACGCGACTGGAACAGGAAAGGGAGGTAATGACAGTGGCACGTAAAGTGCCCTCCGCCACACGCCGTTGGGTGGCTGCGGAGTATAAATGTAGATGTAGATGTTAAGTCCCATAGTGCTCAGAGACATTTGAACCGTTACCGACGTCCCTACCTATGAAACTACGAGTGTAGGGACTGATGCGGCAATATTGCAAATTTTGTATTTTTTCAACCAAAATTGTCCAAGAAAAAAATGGGTTTCTTTACTTATTAAACGTCTCCTGTATTTTCCCAGAGTGCTTCCGACAAATCTAACTACCCCATTCGTCTTCCCTAATACTGATTGTATGTGCTCGTCCTCTTTCGTACCGCTCCTCGTGTGCTCCTACGAGTCGGGGTCACGCAGAACTGCTTTGTACTTCCGCGCTCGCCCCAGTGACGTAACGCTGAGAGCCGGTGGGCGCGTGCGTCAGTGGCGGCGCGCGACCGCACGTATGAGACGGCCGCCCCTCGGCTGTAATATCGCCGCCCACCTCCTGCTCCCTGGCCCCTGGCCGCCGGCCCCTGACCGCGTCTCTGATTGCGCTCCGTGCCCTGCGGTCGGCCCGCTTTGCGGCGGTCGCCATCTGTCAGCGGCCGTCCTTCGCAGCCAGACAGATGCAGATGCGCGCTGCGGCCTCTCGGTGCCACCCGCACGGCCCTCCCTACTTGGCCGGCAAGCTATTGACTCTCCATGTACGTAATCTCGGCAGAATGCACGATATGGATACACTCCAGACTTTTCGAAGAGAGAGCTGCAGTGAATCCGTACATCGGATGACTCGTTGAGACGAAATTACTCTGAGGGGTAGCTGTGCACATACAGATGGAGTATCGCGTACGCAAGGTATAAAAGGGCGGTGCATTGGCGGAGCTGTCGTTTGTACTCAGGTGATTCACGTGAAAAAGTTTTCGACGTCTTTACGGACGCACGACGGGAATTCAGGGTTTGTATGCGGAGTGGTAGCTGGAGCTACACGTATGGGGAACCGTTAGGGAATTCAGTATTCCGAGATCCACAGAGTCAAGAGCATTGCCCAACGTAAAGTCCCGACCGACTGGAAAAAGCGCAGGTGACGCCTGTACATAATAAGGGTAGAAGGACGGAACCTCAAAATTACAGACCAATATCCTTAACATCGGTTTGTTGCAGGATTCTGGAACATATTCCTAGCTCCAACATAATGAATTTCCTTGAGACAGAGAAGTTGCTGTCCGTGCATCAGCACGGCTTTAGAAAGCATCGCTCCTTCGAAACGCCCTTTTTTCATATGATATCTTGCGAACCATGGATGAAGGGTATCAGACGGATGCCATATTCCTTGACTTCCCGAAAGCGTTTGACTCGGTGCCCCACTGCAGACTCCTAACTAAGGTACGAGCATATGGGACTGGTTCCCAAATATGTGAGTGGCTCGAAGACAAGTAATAGAACCCAGTACGTTGTCGTCGATGGGAGTGTTCATCGGAGGTGAGGGTATCATCTGGAGCGCCCCAGGGAAGTGTGGTAGGTCCGCAGTCGTTATCGATCTACATAAATGATCTTTTGGATAGGGTGGAAGGCAATGTGCGGCTGTTTGCTGATGATGCTGTGGTGTACGGGAAGGTATCGTCGTTGAGTGACTGTAGGAGGATACAAGATGACTTGGACAGGCTTTGTGATTGGTGTAAGGAATGGCAGCTAACTCTAAATACAGATAAATGTAAATTAATGCAGATGAATAGGAAAAAGAATCCCGTAATATTTGAATAAATTAGTACTGTAGCGCTTGACACGGTCACGTCGATTAAATATTTGGGCGTAACATTGCAGAGCGATAAGAAGTGGGACAAGCATGTAATGGCAGTTGTGGGGAAGACGGTAGAATGTTGGGAAGATGTGGTTCATCTGTAAATGAGACCGCTTATAAAACACTAATACGACCTATTCTCGAAAACTGCTCGAGCGTTTAGGATCCCTATCAGGTCGGATTGAGGGGGGCTGCTAGATTTGTTACTGGTAGGTTTGATGCTTCAGGAACTCGGGTGGGAGTCTCTAAAGGAAAGGAGGCGTTCTTTTCGTGAATCGCTACTGAGGAAATTTAGAGAACCAGCATTTGAGGCTGACTGCGGTACAGTTTTACTGCCGCCAACTTATATTTCGCGGAAAGACCACAAAGATAAGATAAGAGAGATTAGGGCTCGTACAGAGGCATATAGGCAGTCATTTTCCCCTCGTTCTCTTTGGGAGTGAAACAGGGAGAGAAGATGCTAGTTGTGGTATGAGGTACCCTCCGCCACGCACCGTATGGTGGATTGCGGAGTATGTATGTAGATGAAGATGTAGATGTAGATGTAGAATACCAGACTTCAGGCAGTACCTCTCACCACTGCCAATGGAGTGGCCGACGACCTTCACTTAACGACCGAGAGCAGCGGCGTTTGTGTAGAGTTGTCAGTGCTAACAGAGAAGCAATCGCAGAAATCAATGTAGGCGGTATACGACGAACGTAACAGTTAGGAAAAGATGCCGAACTTGGGTGTTAATGGGCTATGACAGCAAATTACCAATGGGAGACCCTTTGGTAACAGCACATCATCACCTGCAGCGGCTCTCCCGGGCTCGTGACCATATCAGTTGGACCTTAGACGATTGGGAAACCGCGGCGTGGTCAGACGAGACCCGGTTTTAGTTGGTAAGACCTGATGGTGAGGTTCGAGTATTGCGCAGACCCCACGAAGCCATGGAGCCCGGTTGTCAACAAGACACTGTGCGAGCTGGTGGTGGTTCCGTAATAGTGTGGCCTGTGTTTACATGGAATGAACTGGGTCCTCTGGTCGAACGAAGCGATCATTGATTGGGAATTGTTGTTGCTACTTGGAGACCATTGCGGACATTCATGGATTTCGTGTTTCAAAACAACGATGGAATTAGTATGGATGTCATGTCAGGATATGCTGTTCGAGCTAATGATTTGGTCACCGAGATCGCCGGACACGAATCCCATCGTACATTTACTGGACAAAATCGAGATGTCAATTCGTGCACAAAATCCTGCATCTGCAACACTTACGCAATTATGGACGGCTATAGAGGCAACATGGCTCTGTATTTTTGCGGGGGATTTCCAACGACTTATCGAGTCCGAGCCAAGACGAGTTTCTGCACTGCCCGGCAAATGGGAGCCTGACACGGACTAGGAGGTATCCTACGAGTTTTTGCACCATTGTAATCTCCGAAGTATCTAGACTCGGCTGGATGAAATTACAATTAGTAGACGACAAGTTCTGGGAACTACTGTCATATTTTTAGTTAATATGTTGTTATGTGTTTAATTTATAGGTCATTTAGTTTGACAAAGGTTTGTTCTTGCTAAAAGGGTGCAAATAACTCATTGAAATTTGCTCCATGCTGGTTGCTACAAGTCAACTGTAACGTGCTGCAGTGTCCATTCAGTCCTGAAGGAATGAATGTTAGGAAAGAGATGTGGAAGTACAACGAAGCATTAACATTCCTGAGTACATGTGTGCAAGGTAGTCATAAAGTTTAAATTACAGTGCTGTCCAAAATTAGGGCCGAGCTAGATAAAGTAACATAATATATTAACTATTCGGCGCAAATGAATAAAAGTGCGGAAGCTTGTTGCCAGAGGTGTCCAAGCCGTGGACAGAGAATTGGACGTCACATGGCGTGAAGTCAGCGTGACCACAGCGCCAAATTGGGCTGGTCCCGCTACACGAGGCACTGTGTGTGTGTGTGTGTGTGTGTGTGTGTGTGTGTGTGAATCAGTGAGCAGTTACGGTGCACTGTGGTGGTATTATTAATTACAACAAGGACCGGAGAAAACACCTCGTTGAGTTTACACGGGAAAGAGTGATCGGGAATCTGAAAGAAAGACGAAGTGTGACGAGTTTAGCCCAGTATCGTTTCACATGCCTGGGGAGCGTTTCGAACCACAGGCACTCCTGCGTGAAGGTGAGGATGTTGTCGACTACGGCAGCGGATGACCGCCGCATTGTGCAACGGGCAAGAAGGGGCGCGCGTCAAACAGCGGGTTCAATTGCAACCACATTCAGCAGGACTGCGAGGCATACCATCTCACAATGCACAGTGGCGACTATATGAGAGCAGTCTCTTTGCCCAGTGCGTTGACGTCCTCACATCGGCGGCAACGTTTGCGATGATGTAAAGAACCTAGGAATTGGAAAGGCAGGAAGTGGGGTTGCAGTCTCATAGTCAGTGGTTCTGTGCGTATCCTCATATGGTGACAGATGGAAATGCGTAATGCACCCAGCAACATAGTCGAACAAAATCGTTTTGGTGGTCCAGATATTATGGTGTGGGGAGGCCCAATGTTGCATGGCCGCACTGGCCTCCAAATATTTTAACAATGTCGGCCCCGATAGCTGAGTTGTCAGCGTAACGGATTGCCGTCCTATGGGCCCGGCTGGGTCGGGGATTTTCTCCACTCAGGGACTGGATGTTGTGTTGTCTTCATCATCATTTCGTCGCCATCCGGAGCGCAGGTCGCCCAATGTGGCGTCGAATGTAATAAGACCTGCACCAAGGCGGCCGGACCTGCCCCGTAAGGGGCCTCCCGGCCAATCACGCTCATTTCCATTTCCATTTGAACAATGTACACTCACCGATCAACGTTACTGTAACACTGTAGTCCTTCCCCCGTGTACGTCTTCTGGGTGCTGCCGACCTTAATTACCTTTTTATGGATGACAGTGCACGCCTACACGGAACAGTGCATGTGGTGAAGCTCTTGGAACGAGAGGATGTTTGGCGAATGGACGAGCCTGTCCATGTCCCCAGACTTAAATCCCATCTGCGTTGCAGAGACGACTTTTAGGAGTCGACAAGCACCAACGACCATCCAGCAGTGGGAAACCGCGCTGGTGGAGGATGGAACGCACTCTCGCAAGAACTGTTTATCAGCATTGTGCCCAGGATGGGAGCACTTTGCAGAACATGCATTGCCGTTTGTGGTCATCACACACGCTGCAAAGGACAATCTTCCGTCGTTTGTAGTGTTCAGCGGACCGTATAAACCGAAGTCACTTCAGTGTAAATATTGTCTTTGAATAAGAGTGTCGTTTCTCTTTATCTCATACGGTACTTCTGTCAGTTAGCGTCTGCACAATACTGTCGCAGTTCCTGCTATGTTTGCTGAGTATTGCTGTAAATGTAAAGTTACTTTCATCTTCACGTTTTTCACACCAGTGTGTCACCGATAAAGTGAAGGTGGGCTGCGCCACTTCGTTTTGGATCCTCCAGTGGAGTGCTGCGGTGCTGAGGCGCAGGTACGTATTTGCAGTGTTCACCGCGACTGCAGGCGTCTATTCCCAAACAAACAATAATATACAATCACTCTCATAAATTAAGGATACATGGTGAAACAATGCTCTGGTGGGCGGTTTGCGGGTTTAAATCACCTCGGGGTATGACGATGCGGTGCATTTGACCTGCGGTCGTCGCACGGTAGCGCTGGCAGCAGTCCACATACGCAGAGGTGTGTTGCTGCATGTCAGAGTACGGTGCAGCGAGTAAGTGTGCAGACGGCTTTAGACGTGCTAATGGTGACTGTGTGTTGAAAATAGCTCAAAGAACACATATTGATGACGTTAGGAGGGGTAGAATACTAGGGCGACTGGAGGCTGGTCAAACACAGCAGGTCGTCGCACAGGCCCTTCGTGTCCCACAAACTGTGATCTGAAGAGTATAACAACGATTCCAGCAGACAAGAAACGTGTCCAGGCGCTACAGTACGGGACGTCCACAATGTACAACACCACAAGAAGACCGATATCTCACCATCAGTGCCCGCAGACGGCCACGGAGTACTGCAGGTGGCACTGCTCGGGACCTTACCGCAGCCACTGGAACCGTTGTCTCCAAACACACAGTCTAAAGACGACTGAACAGACATGGTTTATTCGCCCGGAGACCTGCAAGGTGCATTCCACTGACCCCTGGTCGCAGGAGAACCCGTAAAGCCTGGCGTCAAGAACACAGTTCATGGTCATTGGAAAAGTGGTCCCAGATTATGTTCACGAACGAGTCCAGGTATAGTCTGAGCAGTGATTCCCGCCGGGTTTTCATCTGGCATGAACCAGGAACCAGATACCAATCCCTCAATGTCCTTGAAAGAGACCTGAATGGAGGTCGTGGTTTGATGGTGTCGGTGGTATTATGATGATTGGTGCAATTACACCCCTGCATGTCTTTGACAGTGGAACTGTAACACGTCAGGTGTATCGGGACGTCATTTTGCACCAGTATGTCCGCCTTTTCAGTGGTGCATTGGGTCCGACCTTCCTCCTGATAGATGATAACGCACGGCCCCACCGAGCTGCCATCGTGGGGGAGTACCTTGAAACAGAAGATATCAGGTGAATGGAGTGGCCTGTCTATTCTCCAGACCTAAACCCCATCGAGAACGTCTGGGATGCTCTCGGTCGACGTATCACTGCACGTCTTCAAACCCCTAGGACACTTCAGGAGCTCCGACAGGCACTGTACAAGAATGGGGGGCTATACCCCAGCAGTTGCTCGACCACCTGATCCAGAGTGTGTCAAGCCGTTGTGCGGCCTGTATACGTGTGCATGGTGATCATATCCCATATTGATGGCGGGGTACATGCGTGGTAAACAGTGGCTTTTTGTAGCACGTACGTTTCAGGACGGTTTTCTCAACTTACAGATTTGTGTCGTGTGTATTACATATGTGTCTATGCTATTTGCGCCAGTTTTCTGTAGTGCCACGTTATGTGGCACCACATTCTGCAATTATCCTTAATTTATGAGCATGAGTGTAAATACGTAACTTCAATTTCAAAAGTTATAATGAAAGCTTTATAACTACTGCTCGTAACACATAATTGTAAATGTCCATAAAACACAAGAAAACATAGTTACTATCAAATGGCTGACTGACAAAAATAAATATTGATCTGATAGTGAGCAATAATTTCCCAGATTACTTTGTCTGTATCTTATATGGCATTACGAGGTCTGACCTACGACTCGACAAGACTTACAAAAAGGAGACCCAGTCGCATACAAACTGTCAGTAGTGACGAGAGCTGTGTGGAGAGCAACACAGCAACAACGTTGCGCTTCTCTTGCTTCCTCAAAGAGGTGCGACGAATCTTGAACCATCATGATACACGCGAGTCCCTCAGCTGTCGGGTGCCAATGACTGACACTGGGAAGCCTACCTTCTCAGAGCAGCAGCCGCTAATGAGGCTCCAAGACTCGAACAGAGATACACTCTGTGTGCTAAGTGTTCTTCCCCAAGCCTCCAAGCAAACAGAACTCTGCCAAAAACTGTTCTACTTTGTTCTTATATTTCCATGGTACATTCTCATTACTTCGTCTATGGCACGCTGTCAGTCCAGTGGGATGTGCCAGTAGACACTCTTGGCTTGCAGTAAGTCAATTGGTGCCACTTTATTCATCAACCTAACGAAGTTACCTTGAGACTTGCTGCAATCGAAAATTTCTATGTTTATCTGCTGCGTGCCTAGCGCCTTGGAAAAGCTCCTTCGAGGAATGCCAGATTCCCATCGAGTCGCTATTATGTAATCGTCACTCTAGTGTACTTCTTGCACACTGTCGCAGTCCATTTCTAAAGACTGGCGTTTCCTGTGACCAAGTAGATGACCTAGGCTTTAGAGCAGTAAGCCGAACCGTCTACAGTCAAACAGGTAACTGGTTGTTTTCAGGAAGACTTCTCCGTGTCATAGCGGTATGACTTCCCCTCCGCACAAGTTGTCGGTGTGGGCTGGATTGTACACAGTTCTTACACCAACATGTGGAAGCACCGACGTGTTCAAACCCTTCATTCCTTTGTTTGTCTTCTCACACGTATTCGTTTAGCAGAATCACATAATATACTAAGATTAAATGTAATTAGAATCCACACGTGGTATGTACAACGTTATGGAGTCGCAAAAAACCAGTATCAACCCACTCGATAGTTTCGTCTTTGTGAATGAACATGTCAAGCATTTGGAAAGCCAAAAGTAGGCAGTACCGCGCTACCTACTGATACAGTTCAAGGATTTCCCATTGGCTGCTGCTCGAAAAGTAGACTGCAGCAGCGGTAGCTCAGTCTTGTCCCGAAACGCTGTCACAGGGTCCCGAAATGTTATCAACAACTTAAGCTAACAGATCAGATAAGAGCAAATCGAGGCTTAGTGGTTTAGACTATGTGGACTGAAAAGTCGCCAGAGATGACATATGGAGCGGAATACGAGTAGATATGATGACCTGGATCCCAAAACGGATAATAGACAGAGAGAAGGAGCAAGGAGCTAGCAGACAACAAGTCCCTACTTTCCCAATCGTGCTACTATACATTTCACTATAAAAAGTATATTATATTTTATAACATTGTTTGTTTTTATTAGACCAGACTGCGTATGATCTGCATTCTAGAGACACTATAGTCAGTTCGAGATTTCAAAAGTAATATATACAGTCTTCAGTTGAATGTTATTGTTTATTTACGTCTGTTGAAGGAAAGAAACACCCAGTCTGGGATATTCCATGATTGTATCAAAATTTTGACGTTAAACGGAATTAAGCTTACAGCTATATCAAAAGAACAACCCACTCCATATTCAGGTAAAATGTATATATATATATATATATATATATATATATATATATATATATATATATATATATATTACACTGTTCAAGTTTACAATGATGTGTGTCCAGGTGTAAAATTAGTGACAGTAACGTCATCATCAGTAATACTATTTACAACTTCAGTACTCTCACTAACTGCATTGCTAAAATGTTACCGAGAATTGCAAAAGATTCCTTACTGGAAAACAGAAACTTAAAGCTGATTATTTCCCTATAAGCAACTTTGACAATTTGATGTTCAGAACAGATTTCATTATTGGCACAGACTCAATACTTGTGAGGACAACGTACTTTTCCTATATTCTGAGACCAAGGTTGCTCTGGGCGACGGGTATTGAACCTGAGAGCCCTATTAGATTCATGGTTGTTTGCACATTTTATTCATTTTTTGATATTGGTTCTTGTTTCTCGTCCCCCTCGTGTTCCGGTTAGGTTAGAGCTACACTGTCATCAATGGGTTTCACTTTCCTTTATTCTCAAATTAACTAAAATTTGAATGGTGATATATCCAAGTTGTAATTGTGGTCATCACTTTTTTTAAAAAAAAGTATATGGGTATATAATTTAATAAACCTTTTTTGTTCGTATCACTTTAATAGTGGCAAATAACAGGGGTTTATCTAAAACAATGCGCCTTAAATGAGGTGAAAAATTTAGGGTTCATGTGTTACTACTGGCATCTAGCTTAATTTTCATTCACTTGATGTTATTGTTGTATTGTTACTATTTATTTGATACTTCGAATGTAGCCACTACTACACTGATAATTTTTGTCATTTCCTTTATTGTTTATTGTTAATATTATTAGAATAACAGTACTGATAGCAGACGTAACATGTAAGTAGAATGAGTAAAATAAATAACGTTTCTACTTTGGGGGCCTTATGGAACGGATCTTTACAGCGCTCTTACACTTATAGGAAAACTGTGATGATATCGAACAAGAAATGATAATCGAAACGACTGACTCACCGCACAGAAAAGTTAAAACAATTCACAAGTCAGTGAAATTAAAAGTAACAGTGGCAACATTAAGAATGAAATGGGAATTCCACTGTCGTACGCAGAGGAAAGGGTGTGTAGGTAGAAAGAACACAATAAAGACTTTTATGTGGAGAAGAACTTGCCTAATAACTTGATGGAAGAAGAAACTGGCGTCAGTAAGGAGATCCAGTATTAGAAAAAGTAATGTGGAATGGTGCCATATTTTGGAAATTCTGAAAAAAATAGAAGTAAGTCACTTTGAAAGACAGATAACATACAATATATACAAGAAGCAAAAGTGTGAAAATTGTAGGGAAAGACAGAGGTTGGAATACATCCAACAAATAACAGAGGATTTAGAGTGCGTGTATTATTCTGAAATGAGGAGGTTGGTGCAGAAGAGGAATTCATGGTGGGCCACATTAAACCAATCAGAAGACTAATGACACAAGCAAAAAATAAAGTTTTTGTTGGTCAGTATACATGCATCAATTTCCTAAAGCAGTATGATGCACACCTAAAAAGTAAAAATAAAACTTAGAAAAATCTCCTTTGCAGATCTGAAGATATCCAGGTGATATTAAATACAAAATATTTGTGATTTCTTAGCAAATTCATTGGTGAGTGGCACAATAGTACTGTCATTATGAAGTTATAGGTTCGAATGTACAAGTAATGTAGTTTCCTAATTTTTCTTTAAGTTTATATTTTGTAATAAATGGAAATGTTACTCAACAAATAATGAGTCATAATTTTCAATAAATTTAACATGTTTTCATTTTTAATACTTATTTACAGGAAAATACAATTATTCACAATAAATTAAAATTTTATACAATAGCACAAAACATGAAACTGAAAATCGAATATTTAGTTATTTCTAATGTTTGAACGTTACTATCGATGAATATCATTATTTTTACTTCACAAAAGTGATTTTCGTCAACTTATCAAATTTTAATTTATTTTAATGTGACCAGTAATTAAATATAAAAGATGTTACTTTTATTAAAAATCACAATTTAGGATTTGTTAATTAACATTTCTGTTTAATAATAAATATGTAATTAAGTATACTACTAGTGTGATTTCAGCTAACAATCTAATAATTATACTATTTTTATGCTACACACAAGGCTACTGATAAAATCATAAGTGCACAATGAATGTTTTACTCTTGAGATCACTTGTGAATCTAATAATCTTCACATCAATATTTTTTTTTTTTAGGAAAGGATGTCTAGCCATGGGTCTTCAGATCATAAGTATGAAGAAAATTGAGAAGGCCAATTTTTAAGGACCCTTGCAAGTGATAAATAATCCACCCATAAGCATTTTCATTTAAGACCTACAGGTTTTGCTCTATACAGAACACAGTAGTAATTAGTTGTAGGTAGAAACTGTACGCTGTGCACTGTAGAAGAGAGATAACAAAATGAACAACAACATATGATGGCAGGGGATACATTTTCATTATTTTTTTTTAATATGATGACCAAAATTTCTTCTGTTTTCAATTCTCATCTAGAATTTACTTATTCATGACAGTAAAACAGAAGGAAAAGCTAGTTATGGTGATATTACATCACGAAAACTTCTCTGGGTGGTGAGAATAAACAAGAAACTGATTTTTGTTCAAGGTAGATTCATCCAATCATATTTATTGTTCAAGGAAACATTGCCACCATTAGTCAGCTTTCGCTTAAGAAAAGTTACCTCAAGAAAGCTGAAAAAAAAATTCATTACTTTCCTGATTACCAGGTCTCTCAATTAGAAAATTTCTATGGTATGACTATTATAAATTTTTATTACTCTGCTGTATATAAAACATAAAAGAAGATACGTCACGTAAATTACAAATGCGTGCGAGTCCAGCTGTATCAATATTCGTCTAGAGGCGCTCGTCAACGCCAGCCACACATAGGATCCCCTCGCAAGCCTTCTCGGGCGACCAATCGCTCATCAACCTTTTTGGATTATACTCACTTTCGTGAAACGTAATCAGTTTATTTATGCAACAAACTGTGTTATTAAATTAATCTTCAATAGTATTTCATCGATTACTTTCTTTCACTAGTAGCTTCTCTAATATCTGAAATTATCGTTCATCATCTTTTGCTCAGAATGACAAATTTTATTGCTTATCAGTTCCTACAGCTACACGTATTCCGCTAACCAATAAGTGGCCTAGGGTGCTCCCTGTTCCATTCTAGTCAGATATGCATCGAGAACCGAAGTGCTGTCGGCACTCCTCCAGGTGGTAATCTAAACATTTTACAAAAAATTTAGAAAAAGTGTTTTGACCAACCATTTAGTCTGAAGTAAAAAAGATGTCCAAGTTCCTCGTACTTTCACTTATTAGTCTTCATTAGAGATTCTGCAGAAATTTTGGGATTTTCCAGATTGTTATGTTGACATATCTGCCAATAATGTTGTACATCGAAAGTACAAATTTCAGCAGAGTTGTAAAATGCACAAAAAAGTAAATTAAAGTTTACAGTGAAGTTTAAACAATAGGTTAAGAATTTTTCTTCAGTTGACACCATGCGCTATCTTCTTTTTCATAGTTTTTTCTGCTTCCCCTGACATACCGGGTGATCAAAAAGTCAATACAAATTTGAAAACTGAATAATCACGGAATAATGTAGATAGAGAGATACAAATTGACACACATGCTTGGAATGACATGGGGTTTTATTAGAACCAAAAAAATACAAACGTTCAAAAAATGTCCGACAGATGGCGCTTCATCTGCTCAGAATAGCAATAATTAGCATAACAAAGTAAGACAAATCAAAGTTGATGTTCTTTACAGGAAATGCTCAATATGTCCACCATCATTCCTCAACAATAGCTGTAGTCGAGGAGTAATGTTGTGAACAGCACTGTAAAGCATGTCCGGAGTTATGGTGAGGCATTGGCGTCGGATGTTGTCTTTCAGCATTCCTAGAGATGTCGGTCGATCACGATACACTTGCGACTTTAGGTAACGCCAAAGCCAATAATCGCACCGCGTGAGGTCTGGGGACATGGGAGGCCAGGCATGACGAAAGTGGCGGCTGAGCACACGATCATCACCAAACGACGCGCACAAGAGATCTTTCACGCGTCTAGCAATACCTTTTTTTTGTTCTAATGAAACCCCATGTCATTCCAAGCACGTGTGTCAATTTTTACCTCCCTACCTACATTATTCCGTGGTTTATTAAGTTTTCAAATTTATACTGACTTTTTGATCATCCGGTACTTTCCCACGTCGGCACCAGCTAAGCTAACTACAAGTGCCAAAGCACTTTCCATTCTGAGGAGTTCTGAACGGCGAACATTTGTTGTTCACAGCCTGACTCGATGCTCGTTCGACACCTTGGCGACCCCTCGCTCGGTCCTCACTGAACCCTTCCCGAAGCCCCCCCCCCCTCCCACCCCCTTGTCTGGTGCCCACCAGAGCCTCAGCGGTGTTCCCATTACGAATGCAGGTGGTGAAAGAATACGTGTCTCAGACAACTGCTCGAAAGCTCAGGGTGGTGAAGCCACTTCCCATCTCTAACGCGTAAACGTAATGTCTAAACGGCAGAGAGGCACAACAGGGCTTTTATGAGAGACGTTTCCGCGGAATATCCGCTTCAACCTGAGACAGCAACAGTCACAAGTGGGGCTTATAAAATCTTTTACGTCCCGGGACCTGGTGGTGAGGAGTGTAAGTGGAGAGGGCAGGGTGGGGAGGCTCGGATTGCACGCCGACACTGGCCGAGCCACGCCGCTACGTGGGACCCACAAATTGCGTTCTGCGGCACCAGCGCCCAGCGGCGGGCATTCTGGTCGTGGGGCGGCATTCTCGGAGCCTGGCCGCGCGTGCTATTGCCTGCCGCCAAGCAGCCATTACGGCGAACCACTGCGTGGCCGAGCCCGAAATACGCCGGCCTCACACACAGTAGCACGTGCTCAGTTCACCTGGCAGTGCATACCGCAACATTTGCACGTCAGACTTCTATCAACAACCTTCAGTCAGATGAGGTTCGCAGCGGTGATGAATTGTTTAAATTGAGTTTGGATTCCATTAGGAAGTTTGTGCAGCATGACCACAAAATAAGTATCGCAAACAAGGGAAATTCTAGCATTGGTCGTACAAATTTGAAACTGTTTTATTACACTACTGGCCATTAAAACTGTTACACCACGAAGATGACGTGCTACAGACGCGAAATTTAACCGACAGGAAGCAGATGCACTGATATGCAAATGATTAGCTTTTCAGTGCATTCACGCCGGCCGTTGTGGCCGAGCGGTTCTAGGCACTTCAGTCTGGAACCGTGCGACCGCTACGGTCGCAGGTTCCGATCCTGCCTCGGGCATGGATGTATATGATGTCCTTAGGTTAGTTAGGTTTAAGTAGTTTTAAGTTCTAGGGGACTGATGACCTCAGATGTTAAGTCCCATAGTGCTCAGAGCCATTTGAACCAAGTGCATTCACACAAGGTTGGCGCCGGTGGAGACACCTACAACGTGCTGACATGAGGATAGTCTCCAACCGATTTCTCATACACAAACAGCAGTTGACCGGCGTTGCCTGGTGGAGCGATGTTGTGATCCCTCGTGTAAGGAGGAGAAATGCATACCATCACGTTTCCAACTTTGAAGAAGGTCGGATTGTAGCCTATCGCGATTGCGGTTTATCGTATTTCGAGATTGCTGCTCGTGTTGGTCGAGATCCAATGACTGTTAGCAGAATATGGAATCGGTGGGTTCAGGAGGGTAATACGGAGCGCCGTGCTGGATCCCAACGGTCTCGTATCACTAGCAGTCGAGATGGCAGGCATCTTATCCGCATGGCTGTAACAGATCGTGCAGCCACGTCTCGATCCCTGAGTCAACAGATGGGGACGTTTGCAAGACAACAACCATCTGCACGAACAGTTCCACGACGTTTGCAGAAGCATGGACTATCAGCTCGGAGACCATGGCTGCGGTTACCCTTGACGCTGCATCACAGACAGTAGCGTCTGCGATGGTGTACTCAACGACGAACCTGGATGCACGAATGGCAAAATGTCATTTTTTTCGGATGAATCCAGGTTCTGTTTACAGCATCATGACGGTCGCATCAGTGTTTGGCGACATCGTGGTGAACGCACATTGGAAGCGTGTATTCGTCATCGCCATACTGGCGTATCACCCGGCGTGATGATATGGTATTCCATTGGTTACACGTCTCGGTCACCTCTTGTTCGCATTGACGTCACTTTGAACAGTGGACGTTACATTTCAGATGTGTTACGACCCGTGGCTCTACCCTTCATTCGATCCCTGCGAAACCCTACATTTCAGCAGGATAATGCCCGACCGCATGTAGCAGGTCCTGTACGGGCATTTCTGGATACAGAAAATGTTCAACTGCTGCCCTGGCCAGCACATTCTTCAGATCTCTCACCAATTGAAAACGTCTGGTCAATGGTGCCCGACCAACTGGCTCGTCACAATACGCCATTCACTACTCTTGATGAACTGTGGTATCGTGTTGAAACTGCATGGGCAGCTGTACCTGTTCACGCCATCCAAGCTCTGTTTGACTCGGCGTATCAAGGCCGTTATTACGGCCAGAGATGGTTGTTCTGGGTACTGATTTCTCAGGATCTATGCACTCAAATTGCGTGAAACTGTAATCACATGCCAGTTCCAGTATAACATATTTGTCCAATGAATGCCCGTTTATCATCTGCATTTCTTCTTGGTGTAACAATTTTAATGGCCACTAGTGTATTATTATTTCATATCGATTTCGATCGCAAGGTGATTATCTTCAGTACAAGACTTAGTCCAGCGGACCTACACAGTCATGCACAAAATATAATTTCAAAGACAGGTGCTTATTGTGAAGAATATGGCAACTACCAGTTAAGATTAAAGTAATAATTTAAAAAAGGATCCCGATTTGTACAACCAATGCTGGTGTTTCCCTTCTCTGCTATAATCGTTTAAATTATTTAGTGCGGACTCCAACTGTCATTTTTCTTGTATTGGTTGCACGATTGTACAGTTTCCCTTTTGGAGAATTGTCAATTATTTTACAATAGTATGTCTATTATGATTTGTAGGTTTCTTCTTTTCCTTTACTATTATTTCATCCCTCCTCGCCCCACGAAGGCGCGGGGGAACGGGAGATTGGGAGAGGGGGGGGGGGGGGGGGTGAGCGAACAGTGGTGCAATCAGCCCACTCTTCAGCCAGTAGATATTATTCAATAACACATAAAAGGAGACATGTGTACCATGAATTTAAAATTTTTAAAAACGTGACGTTAATGAGGGTCTGTAAGAAATAATGCTGTCTTCACGAATACTTTAACAATAGCGATAAAATATAGACATACAGCACAGTTAAAACCACATGAACAACACAGAAGAGACACTTACCAGTAAAAACGGAGCACCGTACACTTTCATTAAAATTGGAAAAGACCTGCGATGGTATATTATTGATGAAAACAAAGGTGGATATGGAGAGAAATAGGAAAGTAGTGATGATGAGGCCTGATGACTGTTAAGAGGTGGTGATGAAATAGAGGTGGTTGTGGGGACAGGGAGAGAGGAGTAGCTGGTATTGGGATCTAGAAATTTGAAAGAAAAAGGTAATGAGATGCGACAGAGAAGGGGACAGGGACGAGGTGTGATGCGGTTAGAACACGAGGAGAGAGTACAAGTCTCTGCTCCTGCGTATATTTAAATAGCGTCCACCGTTACTGTGCCTAAGAGCGCAGGTGCCACTAACTGCATCAAAATTGGAAACGTTATCCCCGTTCGTATAGAAGGACATTTCAGCTTTTAAAACTACATGCAGGGGTTGTACAAAAATACGGAGACACCGTGTAAGTAGGCTGTTTAGGTTTTTATGTTGGTAACGTCACGTAGCGCTCTGTATGAAAGTCACTGGCTGTGCTGTGTGCAGTTTGTGGCTGGTTGGCATTGTTGGAATATTCGCTATTGTAGTGCTGGGCAGTTGGATGACTGCACACAGAACAGCCAGTTATTTTCATACAGAGCGCTACGTGACGTTACCAACATAAATTCTAAACAGTCTACTTACAACCGCCATAAATGCATGTTTGAAAGTAGTACAGATTCTAGACGAGCCAGCGGGTTGAGGTGTTGTACTTGACCACGAACTGCACCTGTGCAATGTCCTCAAAAAGTCGCAAGTCGGTCGTGGTCGGAACAGTGTCCTGTCTAGTTGTGAGTGGATTATGTCGGAACTAAGTGAAATCGAACATGGGTAAGTTCTTGGAGGTCGTTTGGTGCATGCTGCCATTACCGAGAGAGACATAGTGATTGATGTTTCAAGAGACACCGTGCACAGATTTATATCGCATGTATGGGTAGCGAGAAACATCATCCGCTAAGTCACAACGTGGCCGAAAACGTGTGGTGAGTGATCGTGACAGACGATCACTGAAAAAGATTGTAACGAGAAGCAAGAGGGCGACAGATGCAAAAGTTACTCCTCAACTGAGCACGAACCCTGTCAGCGCCAAAACAGTGCGAAGGTAGCTTCATAAGTGGGGCATTTCAGCGTGAGATGGAATTCCAAAACCATAAGTCGGAGCTAAGTGAATTCGAACGTGGCTCAGTGATACAAATGTCCTTGACAGGGAAACGTGATATCGAAGCCATAAAACCTGGCCTATGGCCTATGGAGCAGTGGAAGAATATTTCGTCGTATGAGTCTTGTTCGACATTGTTTCCAACTTTTGGCTGAATTTGCGTTTCAAGAGTGAAAGATGATGGTTCGGGCAGCGATATCTTGATATTCTGCAAGGCCTCTTTACTGCCAAGGATTATGTGACCATTCTGGCTGATCAAGTCCATCCCATGGTACAGTGTTTGTTCCCCAACAGTGTAGCTGAGTTCCAAGACGACAGGGCCCTCTTGGCGCAGCCCGCAACTTCCAGGAGTTGGTTTGTAAGTATGACGCTGAACTTTCCCGTCTCCCCTGCTCACCACAGTCACCAGATCAAAGTAGATCTCCGTGATCTACTTTGGAGAGTAGGGTGCATCGTCGCTATCCAACTCCACAAGCGTTACCTGGACTTGCCAGTAATTTGCAGGAATAAAGCCATAAGATTTCCTCGAAAACCATGGGGGACCTGTATTTATCCACTTCGAGACGTCTGCAATCTGTTTTGAATGACAAGGTTTTCCTACATTTTATTAGTCTTGGTGACGTGTTGTGCTTTTGGTGTTCCCGTGTCTTTGTACATCCCCTGTACGCTGTAGATGGAGACTTGACGTGGAAGCTTTAGTCTAATTCTTCTGCTGATGAATTTCAAATGTTCCCTGTGCTGATTGTTGATATGGAGTAGGCGGGTTCGCAGATACACGAAACCACTTAGCTATACGTCCCACCAAATAGGATTGGTTGCTGGTGGTTGAAATAACTTCGATTAGCATGGCAATATCATTTAAACGCTGGTGTGATCAATACAGAGCTGCACATTGAGGCATGTCTACACAATTCTACCACTCAAAGGGAAGTGACAACGAGACCGTATTCATGAACGATGCACACTCGATCTCTTAAGCCAAACGATTTACAATGATTCGAGGAGCGAATTTGCATAACTACTGTATCACAGTCTTTTGTAGTGCAGTCTTTAAAATTCAAGAGCGGAAAATTTCATCATCAGTTTACAATTCTGTCATAATGACAGTCGCTTATGTATTTTGAAATTTACATGCTATGGGATGTAGAGACTCTTACGTGATATGGGTTCGCATAATTAGTATTGTACCTGCTTCCACTATTTCACGGGTTAATCTATGGTATAAACATGCAACATGTAATTAATTGCAGTGCAGCATGTAACAGCACTGGAAACATAAGATCTATGAACGCTTCATTAGTACGCGGGATATTCGGAAAGTAAGTTCCGATAGGTCGCGAAATGGATACCACTGTGAAATTCCGATGAAACTTTGCCCAGATTTGGTGGGCAGTGTCTCTAATACGACTGTCAATCGCGTCACGTCACTCTTCTCAGTTCTGAGTGCACAGTGAGTGCGTGAAAATGCATAGGAACTAGCGCCTCCCGCCGCGTGTGAGGGCGTTGTGAGAGATTTCTCCCAATGTCATGCATCCCACATAACACAACTGTTATGCGTTTCCGCCTTCACGACATTTATCAGCCGCACTCTGCAGCGGCAGTGTTTGATCACCCACAATAAAGCCCGAAACTGGCTGCCCCTGAGTTTCATCTCTGCTCACAAAAACCGCTGGCTTTGAAGACAACATTTTAGAACAGTCAGTGAGTGTAGACCAGTGTGGAGAATTGGCGGAAAGCACAGTCGGCAGCCTTCTACGACCAGATTACTGCTAAGGTGGCACAACGCTATGTCAAATGTCTAACTCGGAGCGGCGACTATCAAGAGCAATAGCTGGAAGTTGTAGATACCTGTTGCAAATAAAACATTTTTTATTTTCACAGTGGTTTCCATTTCGCGGCCGATCGCAACTTACTTTCCGAATAGCCCTCGTATGCTAAATGAGCGGCAACATTTATTACTGATTACACGAGCGAGAGAGAGACTGCTGCAATAAATCAATAATACGATTTGTAATCATGTAATAAAAATGTGCTTATAGGTACGAACTTAGAATTAAATTTCACCACGGTTGTAAGTGTAAGGCAAACAATAAAAGTCGAAAAATTATCCTTGTGTTGTGAAGCAATGTGTGTAATATTAACTTGATTTCTTAGTAGAGGCACGGAAACATAAACCAATAGTGCAGAAGCAACTTCCCAAGATAGAGTCATAGGTCCTTTGCTGTTCCTTATCAATATAAACGACTTGGGAGACACTCCGAGCAGCCAATTCAGGTTGTTTTCAGATGACGCTGTCGTTTATCGACTAGTAAAGTCATCAGAAGATCAAAAGAAATTGCAAAACCAATTTGAAAAGATACCTGTATGGCGTGAAAATTGGCACTGGACCCTAAATAACGAAAAGTGTGAGGTCATCCAAATGAGCGCTAAAAGGAATCCGTTAAACTTCGGTTACACGATAAATCATTCAAATTTAAAGGCCGTAAATGGAACTAAATACCTAGGAATTACAATTACGAACAACTTAAATTGGAAGGATCATAAAGTGGTTACAGCATTGGTGATTTCAGCCATGAAAAGAAATATCAAAAAAGGTTGGAAGATTTTTCTGTTTAGCAAAAGTGACAAAAAGCAGATTTCAGAGTGCTTGACGGCTCAACACAAACGTTTTATCTCAAGTACAGATAGTGTTGAGGATCAGTGGACAAAGTTCAGAACCATCGTACAATATGCATTAGATGAGTATGTGCCAAGCAAGATCGTAAGAGATGGAAAAGAGCCACCGTGGTACAACAACCAAGTTAGAAAACTGCTACGGCAGCCAAGGTAACTCCACAGCAAACATAAACATAGCCAAGGCCTTGCAGACAAACAAAAATTACACGAAGCGAAATGTAGTGTGAGGAGGGCTATGCGAGAGGCGTTCAACGAATCCGAAAGTAAAGTTCTATGTACTGACTTGGCAGAAAATCCTAAGAAATTTTGGTCTTATGTCAAAGCGATAGGTGGATCAAAACAAAAAGTCCAGACACTCTGTGATCAAAATGGTTCTGAAACAGAGGATGACTAAAGGCCTAAATACCACTAGTCTATTTCCAAAGCTGTTTCATAGAGGAAGATTGCACTGTAGTCCCTTCTCTAGATTGTCGCACAGGTGACAAAATGGTAGATATCGAAACAGATGACAGAGGGATAGTAAAACAAGTAAAATCGCTCAAAAGAGGAAAGGCCGCTGGACCCGATGGGATACCAGTTTGATTTTACACAGACTACGAGAAGTAACTTGCCCCCCTTCTTGCAGCGGTGTACCGTAGGTCTCTAGAAGAGCGTAGCATTCCAAAAGATTGGATAAGGGCACAGGTCATCCCCGTTTTCAAGAAAGGACTTCGAACAGATGTGCTGAACTATAGACCTATATCTCTAACGTCGATGTTGCAGAATTTTGGAACACGCGTTATGTTCGAGTATAATGACTTTTCTGGAGACTAGAAATCTACTTGGTAGCAATCAGCATGGGTTTCCAAAAAGACGATCGTGTGAAACCCAGCTCGCGCTATTCGTTCACGAGATTCAGAGGGCCACAGACACGGGTTCCCAGGTAGATACCGTGTTTCTTGACTTCCGCAGGGCGTTTGATACAGTTCTCCACAGTTGTTTAATGAACAAAGAGCATATGGACTATCAGACAAATTGTGTAATTGGATTGAAGAGTTCGTCGATAACAGAACACAACATGTCATTCTCAATGGAGAGAAGTCTTCCGAAGTAAGAGTGATTTCAGGTGTGCCGCAGGGGAGTGTCGTAGGACCGTTGCTATTCACAATATATATAAATTACCTTGTGGATAACATCGGAAGTTCACTGGGGATTTTTGCGGATGATGCTATAGTATATCGAGAAATTGTAACAATGGAAAATTGTACTGAAACGCAGGAGGAGCTGCAACGAATTGACGCATGGTGCAGGGAATGGCAATTGAATCTCAATGTAGACAAGTGTTATGTGCTGAGAATACATGGAAAGAAAATTCCTTTATCGTTTAGCTACAATATACCAGCAACTGGAAGCAGTAATTCCATAAATAATCTGGGAGTAGGCATGAGAAGTGATTTAAAACGGAATGACCATATAAAATTAATCGTCGGTAAAGCAGATGCCAGGCTGAGATTCATTGGAAGAATCCTAAGGAAATGCAGTCCGAAAACAAAGGAAGTAGGTTACAGAACACTTGTTCGCCCACTGCTTGAATACTGCCCACCGGTGTGGGATCTGTACCAGATAGGATTGATAGAAGAGATAGAAAAGATCCAACGGAGAGCAACGCGCTTCGTTACAGGATCATTTAGTAATCGCGAAAGCGTTACGGAGATGATAGATAAACTCCAGTGGAAGACTCTGCAAGAGAGACGCTCTGTAGCTCGGTGCGGGCTTTTGTTGAAGTTTCGAGAACATACCTTTACCGAAGAGTCAGGCAGTATATTGCTGCCTCCTACGTATATCTCGCAAAGAGACTATGAGGATAAACTCAGAGAGATTAGAGCCCACACAGAGGCATACCGACAATCTTTCTTTCCAGGAACAATACGTAACAGGAATAGGAGGGAGAACTGGTAGAAGCACTCAAGGTACCCTCCGCCACACACAGTCAGGTGGCTTGCGAAGTATCGATGTAGATGTAGATGTAGCACACAAAGAAAATGTTGTGGGGAAGACTAATCATAGACTGCGTTTTTCTTGTCAGGACACTTAGAAAATGTAACAGATCTACTAAGGAGACTGCCTACACTACGCTTATCCGTCCTCTTTTAGAATACTGCTGCGAAATGTGGAATCCTTACCAGATATGATTATCGGAGTACATCGAAAAAGTTCAAAAAAGGGCAGCACGTTTTGTATTACCGCGAAATAGTGGAGAGAGTCTCTCTAAAATAATGCTGGATTTAGGGTGGACATCATTAAAACAAAGGCGTTTTTCGTTGCGGAGAAATCTTCTCAGGAAATTCCAGTCACCAACTTTCTCCTCCGAATGCGAAAAAAATTTTGTTGACACCGCCGTACGTAGGGAGAAAGCATCACCATGACAAAAGAAGAGAAATCAGAGCTCGTACGGAAAGATATAGTTGTTCGCTATTCGAGATTGGAATAATTAAGAATTGTGAAGGTGGTTCGATGAACCCTTTGCCAGACACTTAAATGTGATTTGTAGAGTATCCATGTAGATGTTAATGTAACAAGATTGTAACGCCAAATCTAATCTCACGGTTGTATTCACGTAAGAGAAATGTAAAACTCATGACATGTATAGCTTCTCGCATACCAATAAACACAAACCAGTGTCAGTGGATTAGCCAGGTACGCTGGCTGTATCGCAATGGCGCTCGAGGCACCGTACAGCTGATAAACGTAACGCAAGGTTACGAGCGTATTAAATGCACTTTAAGAACTACCGAGATCAGGCGATATGTACATGGTTCAGGAGTGAGCAGTTATAGTAAGCTGGGAGAACATATCTAAACGAAACACTGTAATATATGTGCAGGTGTTACAACACAGTGTGCAAACTATAGGGCGAAGAAAACTGTACCAAGCTGTATTTGCTATCACGAATTATGTACAACCTTATGCGCATATTATTCCAATAATTACATATGACATTCAATACCTAACATATAAGATAACAGTTGATAACAGTGACCAATTTTATTGTTAATTACATACAATTGAGTGAATAAGTTGTGAGTAATGAAAAGTTTTCAGACTAGGCTCGAGCCGGATTTTCCGGCTTTCGCGAGCAATTGCGTTAAGAATTTGGCTATTTCAATGTGTCTCCGAATCTGACACATTTTTTAACTGAAGGTTCCTCCCTTAAATTTCTAACAAATATTGGTGGTTCTTCATTTCATAACACACTCATCAACAAAAGTTTCGCATCACCCTGATAGGTCGTGCAAGTATGTTACTATTTCGACTGCTCTCGTAGTGCTCTGGAGGTCACCCTAGACGTTTCTGTCAACATACACACAGTTAGCATGAGCTCTATCTACGGTTAGAAGGCATAGTAGAATGGAATGAAGCATTTCATTTGAAAGTGAAACACCAGTTGGGACACATTAGAGACACCAGTTTGCTTTGGTTCTACAATATTACTTCTATTGTTAACCGGTTTTCGGCTTACAAGGCCATCTTCAGACATTTACTGAGTATTATCACCAAAAAAGTCACAATGTTTGCAAACAACATTGGAAGAGAAGCAACACATCCAGACTGAAGTAGAAACATGTAGTGAGTAACTTCTTTGACTGTGTGGTGGTAACGCAATGAAAAAGTAAAAATTGAACAGTATATAAACAACAATAGAGCAAACACAAAATTTTACGTTAAACGTTTTCCTGTTTGCTCTATTGTTATTTATGTACTGTTCAATTTTTACTTTTTCATTGCGTTACCACCACACTGTCAAAGTTACTGTATGTTTCTACTTCAGTCTGGACGTGTTACTTCTCATCCAATGTTGTTTGCAAATATAGTAACTTCTTTGGTGATAATACTCAGTAAATGTCTGAAGATGGCCTTGTAAGCCGAAAACCGGTTAACAGTAAAAGTAATATTGTAGAACAAAAGCAAACTGCTGCTTTTCACTTATTATAATGTTGTTCTACCAAGAACCGACGGAAGATTCTGTTAACATTAGAGACATCTGTGGAATAGTAGATTGAACATCCAACATGCTACGAGGGATAGTCGCGGACGATGATTGTGTCCACATCATCACGTTAAGCGCAGAGTGCTTGCCAGTCAGGGAGGTAGCTCGAAGTGTGCAACAGAGTAAAACTGATGAGGTGCAGACAGGGAATCGGATCAAATGGTTCAAATGGCTCTGAGCACTATGGGACTTAACATCCGAGGTCATCAGTCCCCTAGAACGTAGAACTACTTAAACCTAAGTAACCTAAGGACATCACACACATCCATGCTGAGGCAGGATTCGAACCTGCGACCGTAGCGGACGCGCGGTTCCAGACTGAAGCGCCTAGAACCGCTCGGCCACACAGGCTGGCCAGGAATAGGTTCCATTTGATGTGTAGTGTTAAGGAATTACACCGCACAGGCCGTTCAAGTTCGACAGGTGCACTGGATGATCGATACCTACGACTTTTGAGTCAAAGGAACCGTAGGCTGAGTGCTCCAGAACTGAATTCGGCGTTCGAAGATGCTGTCTGAACTCAGCCGTTTTATCGCTCTGATCTATAGAAGTGTGGATTGCCAAAGAGCGGACGCACCACACAGGAATTACTCAAGTGGAGAAATAGTGAGGTGGCCCTCTCTCTCTTCGTCTGGGCTAATGGTTTCATAACATTCTACAAGCAAAAGCTTAGGTACATATAGAGTCATTCTGAATGTCTTTATTAGATGACTTTCTTTTCTGTTTTATACCAATTTCGCAACTGAATTTAAACTAATTTTCCACTGAGATTTGAGATTTTAAACATAGCTGGGAACTGATGACAATGTAACATTAACATACTTCCCTTATCTGTCTGATCCAGCTAGTTCCCATAGGGGCGTGAGTGATGTGAAAAGTGTTGTTAATGGTTGACGTTTTGGCTATGCTGTAGGACCGGTGTATTGAGCAGGTTGTAGTGTCGGCTGCTGCGTGACTCAGCACCGACACAAACAAGAGAAGAGAGAAGTTGCGATGGTCGGTAACAGAATCCAAAATGAGCTTAACATATCACATGCTGAATAATATAACACTTCTTTATTCCTATGCCTCCTACATACAAGTACTTTACTTTCTATTACCAGGGCTATTCAGAAAGTAAGGTCCGATCGGTCGCGAAATGGAAACCACTGTGAAAATCAAAAATGTTTTATTTTCAGCAGTTGGCTAACCTCCCAGATACTTCTCTACATAGTCGCCGCTCAGACTTAGACATTTGTCGTAGCACTGTACCAACTTTCCAGTACCCTCGCCATAGAAGGCAGTCGCCTCTGCTTTCTGCCAATTGGTTCAAATGGCTCTGAGCACTATGGGACTTAACATCTGAGGCCATCAGTCCCCTAGACGTAGAACTACTTAAACCTAACTAACCTAAGGACATCAGACACATCCATGCCCGAGGGAGGATTCGAGCCTGCGACCGCAGCAGCCGCGTGGTCACAGACTGAAGCGCCTAGAACCGCTCGGCCACCGCGGCCGGCTTTCTGCCAATTCTCTACGCTATTCTACAGCTCGTTGACTCTACCAAAATGTTATCTTCATGGCCTGCGGTTCATGTGAGCAGAGATGAAACTCAGGGGGAGCCAATTACGGTCTGTACTGCGGGTGACCAAACATTTCCCATCGAAAACGCTGCAGGAGCGTCTTCAATGCCCCTGCGGAGTACGGCCGAGAATTGTCATGAAGAAGGAAACGCATAACAGTTGTGTTACGGGGGCTGCATGACATTAGGCGGAATCTCTCATTAGGCCCCCATACTTGGCGGGAGACACTACTTTCTATGCGTCTTTACGTGCTCACTGTGCGCTCAGAGCTGAAAAGAGCGATTTACGCGAGCGACGAGTATACTAGAGACACTGCCCAACACATATGTGCAAAGCTTCATCAGCTTTTCACTACGGTTTCCATTTTGCGACCAGTTGGACCTTAATTTGCGAATGGTCCTCGTACTACTCGCAGAATGGAGGCTGAGTATTGTCTTCCTAGAACTCAGTACTGATATTCTCGAAGTCTGCCACCGTACCGGGCTCGATGGGCGATAGGCGACTGGTGAAATCACCACTGATAGTGGGCGCTAGATTCTGTCTTTCTGGAGGTGTGGTGCTCCCTGTTCTTTCCATTGGCGCATGGGTCAGCACCTTCTTGATGACGTTTCACAGAGCTGCGCTGGCCATGTACAGTCGATCCTTTAGGACTGCGCGCAGGTAGTATTGGAATGTATTCCAGATGGTATGCATGGAACTTGTTGACAGCCACTAGATCGCATTGCTACATCTGCGAGCGCTAGTATCACCTCTGCAGCACTAGGCTCGCTGCACCACAGGACAACGCCCATCTTGCCGGCCAATTAGTGCTCGATGCCTCACTATAAAAAAAATGTGTGTGAAATCTTATGGGACTTACCTGCTAAGGTCATCAGTCCCTAAGCTTACACACTACTTAACCCATATTATCCTAAGGATAAACACACACACCCATGCCCGAGGGAGGACACGAACCTCCGCCGGGACCAACCGCACAGCCCAAGACTGTAGCGCCCTAGACCGCTCGGCTAATCCCGCGCAGCGCCTCACTATTAAACTAGACCCATTGTAGCTCAGTTTTCAGTTGTGTATTCGCTGCGATCTCGTAACAGTTCTCATTATATGCCGTTGGTTTGGTCTCAATTTCCGCTACGCTTAAGGTTTTCGCTGTTGGATTACTCGTTTGAAGTTTGCCGTGCAGTCTCCATTAACCGTTTTGTTGTTGTCCTTCTGTTCACACTCGGTTAAGCACTGTTCCTCGTGGCTAGTCGGCCAGTCTCTACTGGTTCTTTGAGGCCTCCCCGATCACTGTCAGATTCCGGCGACGATAGTTTGTAACAATACAAATATTATAAAAATCATTCAAAACTAATTTGCTTGCTTTTTTATTTATTTTTTAGAAATAATAACCGTTAGACAGATTGATATATTATCAGCATCTGGGTATAACACCATTGTGTTTCAGATGTTATCGGGTGAAAAGACACCGTTGATCAATTTCACTCACACAAGACTAAAAAGCACAAAGTAATTACTTGAACATAAATATATTTTTAATGTAGCACGTTTTTAAATCAGATTAAAAAGTATAAAACTTCTTCTAGACCCATACAGATTTCTAACCCTATACAGATAGTTCTGAAAATTTGTAATTGTGACTTTTTAATAGCTATGAAAAATCTTGTTTTATAACGAAAAACTTGGGGTGACCTCCTATTACCTATTGCACGCCACCTACGTTTTTCGTCATAACTCTAACAAGTATTTTCACAACTATTAAAAGTTCACAATCACAAATTTGTAAGACTTCGTGTGTGGGGTTAGGAGTGTGTGTGGGGCTAGGTAATACTATTTTATACTTTTGAGTCTGATTTAAGAATGTGTTACATTAAAATCTTAACTCCTTAAGTAATTACTTTAAGAATATATAGCGTCATAAAAAATCAAATCTTTAGCCTTTTGATACATAACATTGCGTATTCACGTAACTTACACAATTAATAACACAGGTGAAAAACAGACCAATGAAGTTCCTAGTACCAAATGTTCCAAATGACAATCTTAATATGTATACGGCCTTTTTTTAAAAAATATATATATATTTCTTGCCCCTATCCGCTAAGCTGTTTTTCGCTATTTATTAGTTCATCGCCAAGTTTCTCAGAAACAGAGCCACTTCTTCCGAATTCACACTTGCAAGCTGTGTTCCTTTCCCTAAATAACGAATAAATAGAGTCGGTGATTCCAAAAGTCACTTGAGTCACAAATACTGCATTTCCGAATTATAACTAAGATTCAGATTTGTGTATTTCAAGAAACATCAACTCATCTTTCAACATTGTGAAACAATTCTCTATATTCACCTCTTGAAATGCAAAAGGTACCTGAGTCAGTGATTCGGGTACTATTACACATTCAATTTGCAAAAACAGATGACGAACTAGCGCTGTGCTCGTTGTTTAAATTAGAGGTACGAACATTAATTGGCGGTGGCCATTGTTGAGTTTCATCATCGTTACACGTTTTCAGGCAATGATACGGTAGATAATGGTAACAATGACACTATTTGACGTAGAATTAGTGAGAAATAATGACATCCAGTGACATAAACAGAGTGTGACTGTTCAAGAGCTGAAAAGCATTGTGAATTCAATAGAGATACTCATAAGGCACGTTTAACTGTCAAAATGTTTTTTACGGCGAAAAGAGAAATACCACAATATCTGAAATCTAATACAATAGCACTGTATCATGTAATAACAGTGGTACTGTAAATGTATAAGCACAGATCAACAAAGAAAATAAATACTCATACAGGCTTATAGCAATGATGAAACTTGTTTCTAAACACATACGTAATGAAATAGTGCTTGCTTTGGAAGCATATCACACTAAAGGTGTAAAATAAAAACATAAACTGAAATTATCACACTGTTCTCCTCACGTTTAACGAACAGTTTAGTGCGACGTGGCAATTAACAGAGTTGGGTGCTGCTAGTTTAGTGAACGTTCGGTGCCGAAATATCTTCATGACGATTATAAGGCCACTAGAGCCTGTTCGGCTACGGCGTTCCTGACGCGGCACGCACACGATAGTGATCGTTTTCTTGACCATATAATTATAGTTGATAACAAAAGGACTCCGCAAACGAACACCGAAACAGTGCATTCTACGGAACGGATTCACACTAGTTCACCAATTCTGAAGTGATTACTCTTCCAGCTCTGCTATCTAATGTACATTTCCTCAGTTTCCATGATATTTTGTTCATAAATAAGGCGTCAGATGCCTACGGTCTGAATCAGTTGCCTTGGACTGAAACAACGGTGAATAAGTAATATTCTATGCAAAATTTACATGTTTACAGGGTGTTAGGTTCAAAGTGCAGATATTTCTCTTGATGACTGAGAATGGTATACTGAACAGCATTACACCAGTATTTACTTCATTTCCACGTAAGAATTATAGCCATTACGACTAATGATTTTTAGGTTGGTTGGTGCCTCCAAGTACTCATGGTACAGGCAAGTCATTAATATTTACTTTCCCCTGGGCAGCGGGTCAAATATTGAAGTGTGATATCCGAACGCAAAAAGGATTGTCTACGCTGATAGGCGTAGTCCACGTTCCGTCGCAGTTACAACCATGTAGACAACATTAGGCAGTAAATTATGTGATGTGTTTGAGGGAGGACTGTTAGAGACAGAGAATAGCTAACACACTGCAGTGTGTGTATATAAAGGTACTAACGATCACAATATCGGTACCTATATCCCTAGTGCCCTGTATATTAGGACTCGTTGTTTAATATCTTTTACATTATTGTTATTATTATATTTTATATGAAACTGTTATAACTTGCAACTTGTAACTAACAGGCTTTTAGTGTAGGGGACGCCATTTACTATCCATGACACATCTCGTGGCTGGCTGTGCAGGCTTGCAAGCAGCGGCTTCAGTAATCTATGGACGACTTAAATCTTTTCCACAACACGTCCATATGCAAGCTTTCTAGGCCTACATGACTTACTACTAAATGATATTTTCGTCTCCTCTCCCCCCCCCCCCCTCGTAAATTTCAACCTGTAAAACTAAATGTTTCTATATAATCAATTCAACCTCCTGACTCCTATGTTCCCTTTTCCTTTTAGCACTGGTGATGACTGTACTGTAGTTGATTTTCTGTCACTCTTTTCTTGTCTGGCGTTTTAGGTGACGATAGACTGCAATTTTTCTCTTCCTCATTATGTTACTATTCGATCTATTCATCAATAAACTTCTTTACTATTTGTTAGTTTCCATTTCCCATTGTCATGTTTTGGCTGCAACTATTTTCGTTTACTTTCTTTTCTTCTTTAATGGTTAATTTTTTGCTATGTCTTAAGGCACACACGTAAATACAGGTGCATAGATCTCTTAAATTTATGGTCAGTCCTCAGTTTTATTCTTTGGGCATCAGTATATCTTTGCACATTTTTCCCACCTGAAGTGCATCGATTGTCCGTCAAATCATTAAGAACACTAAAATCTGGAAACCAAAACGAATGAAAGCATATCACGCGAATACATTGCCATTTTCCTACATATGGCGCTGTGCGCTTAGTAAATACCTTTCTGTTAAGTTACATTCACATCATTGTCTTCCCCTTCTGCGTTGGTAGTTTGACGTGATTTTTTTTAATGCAGCTAAACACAATTAAAAAGCCAAGACTAGTTAAGAAACGAGGCAGAGGTCTATACAGGGCGTTACAAAAAGGTACGGCCAAACTTTCAGGAAACATTCCTCACACACAAATAAAGAAAAAATGTTATGTGGACATGTGTCCGGAAACGCTTAATTTCCATGTTATAGCTCATTTTAGTTTCGTCAGTATGTACTGTACTTCCACGATTCGCCGCCAGTTGGCCCAATTGAAGGAAGGTAATGTTGACTTCGGTGCTTGTGTGAACGTTCTCTGAACGTTTGGGCACGCATTGTTGGCGATGTCTTGATTGGGCCCCATGTTCTTCCACCTACGCTCAATGGAGCACGTTATCATGAATTCATACGGGATACTCTACCTGTGCTGCTAGAACATGTGCCTTTACAAGTACGACACAACATGTGGTTCATGCACGATGGAGCTCCAGCACATTTCAGTCGAAGTATTCGTACGCTTCTCAACAACAGATTCGGTGACCGATGGATTGGTAGAGGCGGACCAATTCCATGGCCTCCACGCTCTCCTGACCTCAACCCTCTTGACTTTCATTTATGGGGGCATTTGAAAGCTCTTGTCTACGCAACCCCGGTACCAAATGTAGAGACTCTTCGTGCTCGTATTGTGGACGGCTGTGATACAATACGCCATTCTCCAGGGCTGCATCAGCGCATCAGGGATTCCATGCGACGGAGGGTGGATTCATGTATCCTCGCTAACGGAGGACATTTTGAACATTTCCTGTAACAAAGTGTTTGAAGTCACGCTGGTACGTTCTGTTGCTGTGTGTTTCCACTCCATGTGTAAGTAGGCTGTTTAGGTTTTTTTATTGGTAACGCCACCTCTGTATGAAAATCACTGGCTGTGCTGTGTGCAGTCTGTGGCTGCTTTGCATTGTTGTAATACTCGCCATTGTAGTGTTGGGCAGCGGCAGCTGGATGTGAACAACGCTTAGCGTTGCGCAGTTGGAGGAGAGCCGCCAGCAGTGGTGGATGTGGGGAGAGAGATGTCGGAGTTTTGAAATTTGTCATGAACTGCTATATTTATATATGATGATATCAAGTTTGAATCTTTTATTTAGCTGGCAGTAGTGGCGCTCGCTGTATTGCAGTAGCTTGAGCAGCGAAGATTTTTGTGAGGTAAGTGATTTGTGAAAGGTATAGTTTAATGTTAGTCAGGGCCATTCTTTTGTAGGGAATTTTGAAAGTCAGATTGCGTTGCGCTAACAAAATATTGTGTGTCAGTTTAAGCACAGTCATGTATAATTGTTCAAAGGGGACGTTTCATATTCTAATTTGTACATACTCTTCTGTGTCAGTGAAGGCTACAGGTCTTGTGTCATTCAGATCATCATCTACCTTTGTAGATAAGTTAGTGACCTGATCCGAAAGTTCGGCTACTTTCTCCGATAGTGTACTTATTTCTTCAGTGTGTTTTTCTGAACCAAGTTTCAGAGTATCTATTGTGTCCTTAAAGTTTTCCTGAGTTTTTGCAAGTTGCGTAACCGAATCGGTAGATGCAACTGAGTCAATTTTAGCCCACAAGGTCTCATGATTTTCATGAACAATGGTTTGCAGTTCTTTTATGGCTGCTTCGTGATTCTGCAATGCATTTTCATGCCGCGAAAAAATAGGTTGAAAATGCTCACAAATTTGTGTTTTTACGTCATTACATACTTTTTGACATTTCGATT
The DNA here is from genome assembly GCF_021461395.2 of Schistocerca americana. Lineage (NCBI taxonomy): Eukaryota > Metazoa > Arthropoda > Insecta > Orthoptera > Acrididae > Schistocerca > Schistocerca americana. Next base: position 507,721,496 of record NC_060124.1, on the reverse strand, counting down.
CAATGTTATGTAACTCAGTAGTTAAATCTTCACGTGTTTGTTCAAGTGTGGTGTCTAACTTTTGAAGATTTTGTTCCATTGTGTCTAACTGTTGCTGTGTTTGTCTCTGGTGTTGTTCCATTGTGTCTAACTTTTTAAGATTTTGTTCCACTGTGTCTAACTTTTTAAGATTTTGTCCCATTTGTTTCTGATTTTGTTCAAGTGTTGTGTCTAACTTTTGTAGTTTTTGTCCCATTTGTTGCATTAACTGTAATAACAATGCACTGGTGTCTGAAACATGTTCCTCAGTGCTTTTCGGCAGTGAATTTGCACCGGCAACATTGACATTTTGACAAGCAGAAAATGTGTCTTGACTTATTTGAGAAAACGGTGAGGACCCAAAACCTGAATCTGCAGTATTTGCAAGATTGTGTCCTGTCATTCCCGATTCCTGAGGCGACCTGTTGCCGACCGATCGATCGATAATGCTTCCCTGTTCACTATTTGTTTCACTGTCTGCGCCATTGTTTGCCGCCCGCTCCATTTCCCTATGCACTATTACCAAATTACTACTTTGAATGTCTGTTACTTCATTACACAGTGGTGCTGATAAGCTATGCTCGTCGTCACTATTATTTCTCAGTTTACTTTGGAGCCTAGTGTTACGTTTTTCACACGCCATTATTGTCACAATATTTCACACGATAACACAGAAAAGCACAATTTGAAGAGCAAAATAAAATAAGATAGCAATGGAAATAATGTCTACTTAATTGCCAGCGCAGCTGCGAAATACTTGGTGCAAATCTACATGCATGCCACAACTGTTTTACTGTACAACAATGAAAGACTGCAACTACAAAGGAGATTTTCTCTACAATTACGCGCTAGCAATAAACAAAATCTACACTAATTACACAAACTACAACAAAAAATCAGAAGATTCCAGTGAGGTATCCTCGGCTAAGGGTCGACATATGAAACGTCCCCTTTGAACAATTATACATGACTGTGCTTAAACTGACACACAATATTTTGTTAGCGCAACGCAATCTGACTTTCAAAATTCCCTACAAAAGAATGGCCCTGACTAACATTAAACTATACCTTTCACAAATCACTTACCTCACAAAAATCTTCGCTGCTCAAGCTACTGCAATACAGCGAGCGCCACTACTGCCAGCTAAATAAAAGATTCAAACTTGATATCATCATATATAAATATAGCAGTTCATGACAAATTTCAAAACTCCGCCATCTCTCTCCCCACATCCACCACTGCTGGCGGCTCACCTCCAACTGCGCAACGCTAAGCGCTGTTCACATCCAGCTGCCGCTGCCCAACACTACAATGGCGAGTATTACAACAATGCAAAGCAGCCACAGACTGCACACAGCACAGCCAGCGATTTTCATACAGAGGTGGCGTTGTTGTTGTTGTTGTGGTCTTCAGTCCTGAGACTGGTTTGATGCAGCTCTCCATGCTACACTATCCTGTGCAAGCTTTTTCATCTCCCAGTACCTACTGCAACCTACATCCTTCTGAATCTGCTTAGTGTATTCATCTCTTGGTCTCCCTCTACGATTTTTACCCTCCACGCTGCCCTCCAATACTAAATTGGTGATCCCTTGATGCCTCAGAACATGTCCTACCAACCGATCCCTTCTTCTGGTCAAGTTGTGCCACAAACTTCTCTTCTCCCCAATCCTATTCAATACTTCCTCATTAGTTATGTGATCTACCCATCTAATCTTCAGCATTCTTCTGTAGCACCACATTTCGAAAGCCTCTATTCTCTTCTTATCCAAACTATTTATCGTCCATGTTTCACTTCCATACATGGCTACACTCCATACGAATACTTTCAGAAATGACTTCCTGACACTTAAATCAATACTGGATGTTAACAAATTTCTCTTCTTCAGAAACGCTTTCCTTGCCATTGCCAGCCTACCTTTTATATCCCCTCTACTTCGACCATCATCAGTTATTTTGCTCCCCAAATAGCAAAACTCCTTCACTACTTTAAGTGCCTCATTCCCTAATCTAATTCCCTCAGCATCACCCGACTTAATTAGACTACATTCCATTATCCTTGTTTTGCTTTTGTTGATGTTCATCTTATATCCTCCTTTCAAGACACTGTCCAGTCCATTCAACTGCTCTTCCAAGTCCTTTGCTGTCTCTGACAGAATTACAATGTCATCGGCGAACCTCAAAGTTTTTATTTCTTCTCCATGGATTTTAATACCTACTCCGAATTTTTCTTTTGTTTCCATTACTGCTTGCTCAATATACAGATTGAACAACATCGGGGAGAGGCTACAACCCTGTCTTACTCCCTTCCCAACCACTGCTTCCCTTTCATGTCCCTCGACTCTTATAACTGCCATCTGGTTTCTGTACAAATTGTAAATAGCCTTTCGCTCCCTGTATTTTACCCCTGCCACCTTTAGAATTTGAAAGAGAGTATTCCAGTCAACATTGTCAAAAGCTTTCTCTAAGTCTACAAATGCTAGAAACGTAGGTTTGCCTTTCCTTAATCTTTCTTCTAAGATAAGTCGTAAGGTCAGTATTGCCTCACGTGTTCCAGTGTTTCTACGGAATCCAAACTGATCTTCCCCAAGGTTGGCTTCTACTAGTTTTTCCATTCGTCTGTAAAGAATTCGTGTTAGTATTTTGCAGCTGTGACTTATTAAGCTGATAGTTCGGTAATTTTCACATCTGTCAACACCTGCTTTCTTTGGGATTGGAATTATTATATTCTTCTTGAAGTCTGAGGGTATTTCGCTTGTCTCATACATCTTCCTCACCAGATGGTAGAGTTTTGTCAGGACTGGCTCTCCCACGGCCGTCAGTAGTTCCAATGGAATATTGTCTACTCCGGGGGCTTTGTTTCGACTCAGGTCTTTCAGTGCTCTGTCAAACTCTTCACGCAGTATCATATCTCCCATTTCATCTTCATCTACATCCTCTTCCATTTCCATAATATTGTCCTCAAGTACATCGCCCTTGTATAGACCCTCTATATACTCCTTCCACCTTTCTGCTTTCCCTTCTTTGCTTAGAACTGGGTTTCCATCTGAGCTCTTGATATTCATACAAGTGGTTCTCTTTTCTCCAAAGGTCTCTCTAATTTTCCTGTAGGCGGTATCTATCTTACCCCTAGTGAGATAGGCCTCTACATCCTTACATTTGTCCTCTAGCCATCCCTGCTTAGCCATTTTGCACTTTCTGTCGATCTCATTTTTGAGACGTTTGTATTCCTTTTTGCCTGTTTCACTTACTGCATTTTTATATTTTCTCCTTTCATCAATTAAATTCAATATTTCTTCTGTTACCCAAGGATTTCTACCAGCCCTCGTCTTTTTACCTACTTGATCCTCTGCTGCCTTCACTACTTCATCCCTCAAAGCTACCCATTCTTCTTCTACTGTATTTATTTCCCCCATTCCTGTCAATTGCTCCCTTATGCTCTCCCTGAATCTCTGTACAACCTCTGGTTCTTTTAGTTTATCCAGGTCCCATCTCCTTAAATTCCCACCTTTTTGCAGTTTCTTCAGTTTTAATCTACAGGTCATAACCAATAGATTGTGGTCAGAGTCCACATCTGCCCCTGGAAATGTCTTACAATTTAAAACCTGGTTCCTAAATCTCTGTCTTACCATTATATAATCTATCTGATACCTTTTAGTATCTCCAGGGTTCTTCCATGTATACAACCTTCTTTCATGATTCTTAAACCAAGTGTTAGTTATGATTATGTTGTGCTCTGTGCAAAATTCGACCAGGCGGCTTCCTCTTTCATTTCTGTCCCCCAATCCATATTCACCTACTATGTTTCCTTCTCTCCCTTTTCCTACACTCGAATTCCAGTCCCCCATGACTATTAAATTTTCGTCTCCCTTCACAATCTGAATAATTTCTTTTATTTCATCATACATTTCTTCAATTTCTTCGTCATCTGCAGAGCTAGTTGGCATATAAACTTGTACTACTGTAGTAGGCATGGGCTTCGTATCTATCTTCGCCACAATAATGCGTTCACTATGCTGTTTGTAGTAGCTTACCCGCATTCCTATTTTCCTATTCATTATTAAACCTACTCCTGCATTACCCCTATTTGATTTTGTGTTTATAACCCTGTAGTCACCTGACCAGAAGTCTTGTTCCTCCTGCCACCGAACTTCACTAATTCCCACTATATCTAACTTCAACCTATCCATTTCCCTTTTCAAATTTTCTAACCTACCTGCCCGATTAAGGGATCTGACATTCCACGCTCCGATCCGTAGAACGCCAGTTTTCTTTCTCCTGATAACGACATCCTCTTGAGTAGTCCCCGCCCGGAGATCCGAATGGGGGACTATTTTACCTCCGGAATATTTTACCCAAGAGGACGCCATCATCATGTAATCATACAGTAAAGCTGCATGCCCTCGGGAAAAATTACGGCTGTAGTTTCCCCTTGCTTTCAGCCGTTCGCAGTACCAGCACAGCAAGGCCGTTTTGGTTATTGTTACAAGGCCAGATCAGTCAATCATCCAGACTGTTGCCCTTGCAACTACTGAAAAGGCTGCTGCCCCTCTTCAGGAACCACACGTTTGTCTGGCCTCTCAACAGATACCCCTCCGTTGTGGTTGCACCTATGGTACGGCTATCTGTATCGCTGAGGCACGCAAGCCTCCCCACCAACGGCAAGGTCCATGGTTCATGGGGGGGGAGGTGGCGTTACCAATAAAAAAACCTAAACAGCCTACTTACACATGATTAATGTGATTTGAAGAGAAGTAATAAAATGAGGTCTAACATGGAAAGTAAGCGTTTTCGGACACATTTCCACATAACATATTTTCTTTCTTTGTGTGTGAGGAATGTTTCCTGTAAGTTGGGCCGTACCTTTTTGTAACACCCTGTATAAGCACATCCCAAGCAAAAAGAGTGTCTTCATTTACCTCTTTCGCTACCAATAATTTTTCGGAGTGAAAGACATTAATGCAACGTTATTTTAATTAATTTCATATTCGCAGGTGAAAAAAAAAACTGACCAATTGCGGGTAGCACTCTTGCACTGAGAGTTCCGCACAAACTTAGTTATGAGTATAAATACTTCATCCAGCCCGGAAATCGAAAGTCTCCCAGAACTGTATGAAAATCTATTCAGTGGTTCTGAGACTAGCCTGGACATATAAAAAGAAGCGAGCAGGGAAGTTCAGTTTATATATATAGAAATAAATATGATCTAGTGAAATATTTTATTCCTCAAACATGACTACAACTTACAACTATATTTGATGCAGTGATACTTCTCTATTTTGTTTTTGACGGGTGATGCATGCAACGTAAGCTCTAATGGCAGAAAGATGCTTTTTATGCAATGTAATTATAAATTAATAACCATCTGATTTTTTCCTGTACTTTACTGTGAAACTCTGCGTCTTGTCGCATTTCATGACTTCAAGACAGTAGGAAGTACCTGATAGGTTCTGATGAGTGAATTTTCGAGTACCAGAATACGTTACATAAGGGCCGTGTCTTTTGATTGCATTGACTTAGAAACTTGAACGATTTTTTCCGCCAAGGGACAGTAAACCTTAGATTTTTACCTGTTGAGTTACGGCACCCTAAAAATAGTCTCTCTAGTTTCGTTTTCCAGCATGGAGAGGGTTGGGACGTTCAGCGTTATTCATAATTACTTCTGGAAGATGATGTTCCGAAAGTACAAGACATACAGGTAATAAACACACAACAGTGGGCAGAGAACCTCTCAAAGTTTTTAGCGCATGTTACAGGTGCTCAGAACGGGCACCGTTTGTGGGGCGGCAAACGCAAGTATGTGAGTAGAGTGCACAAGTTGTGAACGAAAGTATGATAGCAACCCACTTTGCATATCTGTTCAGTGGATTACCTATTTACCGACGCGACCTGATTCGATAAGACAATGTGAAAAGGATGATGTATCCACTTGTTCAGACACGCGTGTCCTTTAGTGATGTCTGTAATTAAAAGAATTCTGCAAATCATTAGCAGGCTTCTCTCTACCGGAGAGATACTCATACATAGAAATAACACGCAGCGTATTTCCACTGTTTCTCTGATTTACCTATTGTGAGACACATTCATCCAGCGGAATCATTTCACTGTGATCTCTATCAGCAACAGCATTGAAGCACTATGCTTCGCCGACGTGTGTATCGTCAACGCCGCCACCGCATGCCTGTCTACAAACAAAAGGAACCTCGAAAACAAACTTGGCACAAATGGAACTGCACAAAGTGTTATATTGAATGGATCGATATTTTTCCGTGGATGTCGAGTAAATTTTAGTCTTGATGCTGGTACTGGGAATACTGGAAGTGGATGGTTTACTCTAGCTATCGTCCGATGTGAGAATGCGTCTTTAGCTGGACGCGAATCATTCGCCGACCGAGATGTCATCGCCTACAAGACCTGGCATTGTGGAATAGATGCTAAGTCCCAATCTAGACCTAGTTATGTGTATAGCAATATGCCTTTTACATTGTATACCCGTTCCTGTCGTAAAGTTAGTAAAGATGAAAAAAATACATGTATGGATTAAAGGACTTTGTGTACTTGCTGAGAATGTAATTCTTAAACTGGTGATGTAATTGTGTATTATAATTATTAATAAAGTGTGATCTGTAGCGTCAGCCAATAACCACACAAGGGTACATCTCAAACCGGGGGCTCAAGGATGCAACAGTTTGAAAAAAAAATTATAAAGCATAGTGCCGCACTGCCCGCATAGAAATAACGCGCAGCATATTTCCACTGTTTCTCTGATTCACCTATTGTGGGACACATTCATCCAAATGGTAGTGAAACGGTGGACGTCCATGGTTTGTTGATGGTGGAAGTGCGTTAGCAATGACACTTAATCAGTGTCTTGTAGAGACATACTCACGTCGCATCGCCGCTGTAGCTAAACCCTAAAATAATACTACATGCCTGTTACGCAGCTGTACTGGTGGTATCGATGAACCACGAAGTGGATGGACAAAATAAATTTTAAAAAGCAGATAGTTTCATCACGTGTTACTCTGTTGCTCGTTAGTAATTCAAAAGTAGCTAAGAATGTAAGCGAGCGAGCAGTTGCCGTCTGTGCTTGGTGCAGGGTACAGTACTGGAGCAGTGGTAAGTCAAGTTGTTGTTGTTGGGCGGGCAGCAGTAGCGGCAGCGGCGGCAGTGGCGGCGCCCCCACTCCACAGTGCTGTTGTGGTCAGGCGGGAGTCAGGCGACGGCGTTGTTCGCCGCAGAGGCCAGTGTTAGCGGCTGCTTGTATGCACTCTCGGCCTGTAGTCTTGCTTATTGTTTCCCAGGAGCCGGCGTTATTGTTGCGGATTGCAACATAATGTAACGTCAACTCAATTCATGTCGTATGATAATGGAGGCCAGGCGAGGCTGGGCCGGGGGGACGCGGGTTCGAGGCTAGCGTAGTGCTGGAGGGAGCGGTGTAGCGGGGGGAGGTGGGGGGGAGGGGGGGATGAGGGAGGGGCGGCCCTACTCTGCAGACCCCTGCTCCATTGTGCGCATCAAAACGGTGTTAAACATGATCCCCACGTAATCAACGCCCCCGCGCCCAAAGACCGCGATTGCCGCGAACAATGATGATATAAACTTGCTTATATACTGTACGGATATCGCCGCTCGGGGCCGCGCCGCGCGCCGCTGGGCGTCTTTTTTTCTCTTCCGTCTGGTGGCGTGGAAAGTGGAAAGCCAATGTGTGCGTGTATTTGTGGGTGAGGAAGACAGAAAGGGAGAGGAAGGCCGTGTGGATGGGGTGCAAGATGTTTTAGCGGGACACGTGTAAGAATGGATCTGCTGACTACAGCAAGAGGTTCAACGCATCTGCCTTCATAATTTAGACGTGAATCCTCTCTTTCGGGTTTCCGGACGAGTTATTAACTCCCGAGTCGTCTCAAGGCCCGAACATAAAAATGGATCTGAGCACTATGGGACTTAACTTCGAGCTCATCAGTCCTCTAGAACTTAAACCTAACTAACCTAAGGACATCACACACATCCATGCCCGAGGCAGGATTCGAAACTGCTGCCGTAGCGGTCGCGTGGTTCCAGACTGTAGCGCCTAGAACCACTCGGCTACTGCGGCCGGCTGGTCCGAACATACGATCATATTTAAAATCCCTTTTTTTCCTATATTAGTAAGCACACTGCATGTATTTTCAAATTCCTCTATTCGATTATTTGTGATTCAGGAGATTTCGTCATGCTTCCTTTGAATTCGATTACCATTTTGCAGGTATCTACTTTTCCCCTGCTTTCATTAAATCACTCGAAGAAGTGAATTATAATAATTGAAATACTTCTTCACAAACCTATTACAACACTGTTTACGTGGTGCCGGTGAATGACAAAGTGGATGGACAAAGTAATTTTTAAACGTCTGATACATCATTCGCGTGTTACATTATCCCTCAAAATATGATACACGTATACAAGCAAAACGCAATACACACACACACACACACACACACACATACACACACACATACACCCGTGTGCGAACATGAGAAAAATTCATATTAAAAATATTGAAGTTACGTTCTGTTTTCCCGCCATGAAGGTCGTCATATTCATATCATCATTTCCTTATCCTGTTCTTAATGGTCTTACGACTTATATTTTCGGGGTCGTTGATTTAGCAATGTTAGAATGGTCGAATACCATTCCTGTCACCACGACTGTCCCCCCTTCCCTCGTCCCACGACGAAATTTGTCTTCCCCTTTGTCTGTGTCTAATATTATTCCATGTGCCTCCTCGAATCGCCGAAAACGGCACACTAACGTAATCGGCTCTCTGTGCTGTCCTATATTCCTTTTCTTCCATTACTCATTTCGTTATCTCTCCAGCATCAATGAACGTCTTCCCTTGGCTTCCAGTCCATCCAAACACATCTAAAAAAGTTTTGCATCACCCCGATTCCCAGAACACCTGAACATAGACTTTGACTGTGGATATTGCATCACAGGCACAGTCCCTTTGACTGTTCAGAGATGCCACTAAACCCACCCAAAGATGTAAACAACCATGCATGAGCAGTGCCTATTAGACGGAGGTGGTCCGACAGCTGATCAGTTTCAGTCATTCCATCACGAAGGAGGTACACGGCTCGTGTTGTCTGTAGTTCAACAATGCCTAGACGGTCAATACCGCGGTTCGATCGCGTTCGCATCATTACTTTGTGACAGGAGGGGCTCTCAACAAGGGAAGTGTCCACGCATCTCGAAGTGCACCAAAGCGACGTTGTTCAGGCATGGAGGAGATACAGAGGGACAGGAACTGTCGGTGACATGTCTCGCTCAGGCCGCCCAAGTGCTAGTACTGGGGGAATGACCGCTATCTACGAATTATGGCTCGGAGGAACCCTGACAGCAACGCCTCCATGTTGAATAATGCTTTCTGTGCAGCCACATAACGTCGTGTTACGACTCAAACTGTGCGCAATAGGTTGCATGATGTGCAACTTCACCCCCGACGTCCATGTCGAGGACCATCTTTGCAACCACGACAAAATGCAGCGCGGTACAGATGGGCCCAACAACATGCCGAATGGACCGCTCAGGACTGGCACCAAGTTCTCTTCACCGATGAGTGTAGCATTTGCCTTCGACTAGAAAATCTTCGGAGACGTGTTTGGAGGCAGTTCGGTCAAGCTGAACGCCTTAGACACACTGTCCAGGAAGTGCAGCATGGTGGAGGTTTCCTGATGTTTTGGGGTGGCATTATGTTGGGCCGTGGTACGCCGCTGGTGCTCATGGAAGGCGCCGTAACGGCTGTACGGTACGTGAATGCCATCCTCCTACTGATAGTGCAACCATATCTGCAGCATAGTGGCGAGACATTCGTCATCATGGACGACAATGCGCACCCCCATCATGCACATCACGTGAATGACTTCCTTTAGAATAACGACATTGTTCGACTAAAGTGGCCAGCATGTTCTCCAGATATGAACCTTATCGAACTTGCCTGGGATAGATTGACATGGGCTGTTTATGTACGATGTGACCCACCAACCACTCTGAGGGATCTACGCTGAATCACCATTGAGGAGTGGGACAATCTGGACCAACAGTGCCTTGATGAGCATGTGGGTAGTAAGCCACGACCAATACAGAAATACAGACATGCATCAATGCAATAGGACGTGCTACTCTGTATTAGAGGTACTGGTGTGTACAGCTATCCGGACCACCACTTCTGAAGGTCTCGCTGTATGGTGGTACTATTGCAATGTGTGGTTTTCATGAGCCATAAAAAGGGCAGAAATGATGTTTATGTTGATCTCTATTCCAGTTTTCTGTACAGGTTCCGGAACTCTCGGAACCGAGGGGATGCAAAACTTTTTTTGAAGTGTGTATTTTCCATAGGCCGGTATCGCAACTCTACCTCGGCAACCCTTTGTCTGAGGTCGTTTGTATTGCAGTTACGTCTCTTAATATTTTGCTTATTTCCTCATTTACTGTTGCTGCCACAGGTCACTTCCTGCATGTTGGCTGTGTTCTTTGTCACTTAGCCTACAGTCTTTAATAAAATCAATTAAAGGCACTTTTATTCCCCTTCCACCACTCTTACTAGTATCCTAAATTTCAGTGCTTTACGGTAAAGCTGTAAAGCTGCGACACCATAAAACGTCAGGAGAATTACGTTCGAGCCTTCTACAGCTATATTTGCACCACACAAACCAACCTATATTTTCGTGCATTGTACACAGGAAAACGATCTTTTAATTCCCACTTATTGGTTGAAAATTTACAATGATTCCAGATAATTCTCTGCCTTTATACAGCTTACTTCACATCCCAAATATTTAATATCTGTGACGTGGTCTGCAGTTTGGCACTGAAGAACGAATTTCGATTTTTGTATGTTCTTTTCAATTAGAAGCTATGATTTTAGACTTTTGTCCCGAGAAATTAGTTCACATTAAAAATAAATTCCACACTCTATAAATATGTTGGTATTCACATATCTCTTTTGTGTATTATATTATAACTTAATCCTTTCTGTACAGCATCTCTTCCAGTATCTTCCGTTAGCCAGATGTGTTCCTCACTAACTCATCATCATCAGTTATCTGCTATATTAGCAGGTCCTTTGCCTCTCCATTTTCTGTGATCCATTGCTTCCTTCTTAAGGCTGCTGTATGTTGTACCGTCCATCATATCATCCAGTATCTGGAATCTCTTGCTTCCTCGCTTCCTTCTTTTCTTCTTCTCACGAACTACTTTCCTCCAATTGTCAGTACTGTAGCTGATGAACGTTCACACATCGGAAAGGGTGGATTTCGGGCTGTTGGTACCGTGCCTCTAGTTTCCTATTGCCTTTGTGTTCGACATAACAGACACAAATGGAAACAGTAGCCCACTAATTCAGAGTTATGTTAACAAATATTCCGTAACCATTACAGTTTTATCGAAACAAATGGCACAGTCGTAAATACACTGGATTCCCATTCGGAAGTAACGAGGTCCAAATCCCTGACTGGGCACCGAAATTTAGGTTTTTCTTGGTTTTCCTACATCTCTGAACTGAATGCTACAATAGTTCTTTGAAAAGGTGACAGCTGATTTCGCGTCCCTTCCGCCATGAAGCAGGGTTTGTGCTCCCTCTCATATGACCCCGTCGCCTATTTGTAAATATTTCACTCAGTAAACTTTGTACTGATAATAACAATAATAATCAATGAAAATATAAAACATACCACAGAATTTGTTAAGAATATTATCTTTCCTCATATAGGTACACTCTAAGATCGTTCAAATGGCTCTGAGCACAATGGGACTTAACATCTGACGTCATCAGTCCCCTAGACTTAGAACTACTTAAATCTAAATAACCTAAGGACATCACACACATCCGTAGCGATCGCGCGGTTCCAGACTGAAGCGCCTAGAACCGCTCGGTCACAACGGCCGGCTTACACTCTAAGACAAAAAATAAAAAGGCTCTCCACGAAGGACGAAGGAATTAGCCGAATCAGATGGAAGGCGGCTAATGTCGAGTGCACGTACAAACAAAGACAGTATCAGAAAAAATTGATGATTTATTCAAGAGAGTGAGTTTTACAAATAGAGCAATCTAGTAACACGTTGGTCCGCCCCTAGCCTTTTCCAGCAGTTATTCGGCTTGATGTTGATTGACAGGGTTGCTGGATGCCAAATTCTCTGCAACTGACACGTTAGACTGTCAAAACCCCGAGCTGGTTTGAGGGCCCTGCCCATATGCTCTAAACGTTCTCAATTGAGAGGAGATCCGACGACCTTGCTGGCCAAGGTAAAGTTTGGGAAGCACCGTGCATTAACTTGCTGAAATGAATGCCTGAAATGGCTTGTTATGAAGAGCAACAAAACGAGCCGTAGAATACCGTCGACGTAAAGCTGTGCTGTAAGGATGCCGCGGCTGACTACCAAAGGTTATCTGCTATGAAAAGAAAAGGCACCCCAGACCATCACTCCTGGTTGTCGAGCCGTGTGGCAGGTTGGTACCTCAGAGCTACCTGCAGCTCCTCCAGACCCGTTTACGATGGTCACCAGGGCTTAGTTCTAAGTGGAACTAATTACTGAAGACAATTCTACTCCAGTCAATGAAATTCCAGGCCGAAGACATGTCTGGGGATTCCCCTGACAGCGGTGGGATACCAACTTCACTTCCCCCCAACAAACAGCTCGACAACCAAGAGTGATGGTCTGGGGGTGCTACTTCATTTCATAGCAGGACTCCTTTGGTTGTCAGCCGCGGTACAACTACAGTACAGTGGAAAGTCGACGGCATTCTATGGCTCGCTTTGTTCCCCATCATGTCAAGCCGCTTTGGGCTTACATTTCACAAAGATAATGCCGGCCAGCACACGGTGACGTTTTCCATTGCTTGTCTTCTTGCTTGCCAAGCCCTACCTTGGCCAGAAAAGTCGCCGAATCTCTCCCCAGTCGGCGACGTTTGGGGTATTACAGGCAGTGTCCTCCAGCCATCTCGGTATTTTGACGATCCGCCTCGCCAATTGGAGAGAACGTGGCACAATATCACTCAGGACAACATCCAACATGTCTGTCAATCAATTCCAAGCCGAATAACTGCTTGCATAAGGGCTAAATGTAGATCAGCGCGTTATATACTTTCTCAATTTGTCAGGCTCTTTGTCTTGAATACAATATTCAGTTTTTTTATATTGTAATCATTTGTTCCTCTCTCAATTTATTAAAGGGGTATGTACTGTAGAGGTTTGCATTCTTTAGGAAGAATAATTGGTAATTTTTGCCACGCTGTGAAAAGACGTAGTTCATAAAAGACATACGTTTTTATACGAAGATACCATCGGCGACCATGCAGCTTGTAAGAATGAAATTACAATGAAATGAATACCCTTAGCTGCATACAGGCGTTCATATAAGTCAAAGGGGACAGTTGAAAATGTGTGCCCCGACCGGGACTCAAACCCGGGGTCTCCTGCTTGCATGGCAGACGTTCTATCCATCTTTTTTTTATTTATTTTATTCATTTTGTTCGATAGTGTTCGTTGCTTTTGGTCTGGGCGGACGTCACAAGACATCCGTTCAAGTTGATCGTTGATTCTTTGACTCATTTTTTTTTCTTTTTTTACAGAAAGCACGCAGCCCTCTGACCGAACACGCTGACTCATCTGAGCCACCGAGCACACAGGGGACAGTGCGACTGCAGGGACTTATCTCTGGCACGCATCCCGTGAGACACACTTTCGCAACTTACTGTCCCGCACTATATTCATAGTGCCCCTGCCCATCATACTCATTACTCGCGGCTTTACTGCCGATTCCCGTAAGAGTTCGTGCACTGTTTGTGCATCCGCACAGAAGCAGACGGCCAAATGGCCGGTGAGCCATATATATATATATATATATATATATATATATATATATATATATATATATATGGTACCTGTTCTTTCGGACATGTCAGGTACCATCTTCATATATATAGTAAAGGCCCACCGGCCACTTGACCATCTTCTTCTTCTGTGCGAATGCACAAACAGTGCCCGAACTCACGGGAATCGGCAGTAAAGCCGCGAGTAATGAGTATAATAGGCGGGGGCACTACGAATACAGTGCGGGACAATAAGTTGCGAATGTGGGTCTCACGGGAGGCGTGCCAGAGATAAGTCCCTGCAGTCGCACTGTCCCCTGTGTGCTCGGTGGCTCCGGTGGGTAGAGCGTCTGCCATGTAAGTAGGAGGTCTCGCGTTCGAGTCCCGGTCGGGGCACACATTTTCTACTGTCCCCGTCGACTTACATCAACCCCTGTTTGCAGCTAGGGGTATTCATTTCATTGTAATTACATGCGTTATTAGTAGTAGTATTATTGAAAGGTAAAGTGATCGATCTTGAAAAATGTAAAATATTTCATTCGTGAAATTCATAATGACAATTCTGCGCACATTCCTTATTTCCGTTTTTGGGACGATTATCCTAATAACTACAGCTTATGATTAACCAGTTTCTTCCGCTCCATTCAGTTACAGAAATTTTGCAAATATGAACATCCGTTTTTAGGATGAGGCTGAACATCTATCTGGAAGAGAGGTTAAATGACAATGTCACTGCCGTGTACTGTTAGACAGCAAGAGGGCTACTAACGTCTTAATTTTCAGGCAGTACATAATCCAAAAGTTGCGCTACGTTGACGTCTCTGTTGTATCAATATTGTGCTAATAATAATATCAGGGGCCTGTGGCGATGTACAATATTTACTGTCAGAAAAAGAGGTACCTCTGGACGTAGAAACAGAAGTTAGGAACCTACCTATTAGGAGCCAATATTAAAAAATCTAAGATCTTAGGTTTCTTATAAACCGGCAGGAGTTTTTTTCACTTGTTAGAAATGTTACCTATACAATTCCAAGGTTAACCTCCCCATCTGTTATTCTCTATTCACTTTCCAGTTTTTGTAGGTAATTGGAAAGTTTTTTTCGCTACTGCTCCAGCTGGCTGGTAGGAGCAACTTTCAGTGAGTTTATTTTCTGCGGCAATAGCTTTTTTTTGTAGATCTGGAATGAATATGCTACTTCTTTTGTTATGTCGAGTACAACGATGTTAAAGCTATTCTTCCTTTCACACAGAACTTTGAACTGTGCGCTTTTATTTGAGGGACTCAGTTGCAGTATCTCAGTAATGTTATCACATTATGGCTTTTGTAATTATTTCTCTGCCATTATATAGTTGTTAGTTGTTCAACAATGGTTATGCTATTGTTCCTTCCACGCAGAACTTTCAATTGTTTCCTTTTATTTGAGACACTCAGTTGCAGTATCTCAGTACTGTTATCACATTATGGATTTTGTAACTATTTCTCCGCCATTATTTAGTTGCTTGTTAACGCGTTTGTTTTGTGAAACGGAAGTGTAGTACGACTCTTTCAGACTTATTTGCTTAAAACTCTATTGGAATCTGACTTAAATTCGGTTAGTATGACTGCTACTTTGTAATGTTCTTGATAGCTGCAGAGATCTATTCGAGAAAATTTAGTGGTTGTAAATATACCACTGTATATTAATCCTTTGTACGGGTGATTCCAAAAGACTGTGTTGAAGGTTTACATAGAAAAAGACGAAGGAATCTCAAATGTCCCTTCATGAACACAAATCTCTTACAGCCACAAAAGTTTTTTAAAAACTCAGGACATCTCAAGATACATTTCCTAATGTAGACCGCCCAATCACACGAAATCACAGGATCACCTGTTTATTAACATACACTACGCGCTCAGCGCTGACAGTCATAGAAAGTTAAATCATGTGCAGAGCTTACTATCTGTCTCCACTAAAAGTGTTACTGAAATATAAATTTCAGTTATCTTAGATCGAAAACTCTCATGCAACTATCACTGCTTCAACCATCCACCGCTTCTGGGATCCAATAATCAAATGTACGCCCTCGATCCTCAATACCATCACCAATTTGGCTGTAACGTAGTCTAGTAGTCTAGCAAGTGGGGCATACAACTTGCACATCGAAGTCTTTTCTCTTTTTCTGGACAGAGTGCGGTTGCTGAATTATTTCATACAGTTCTTGCATCACCCTTCCTCTTTCACCAGTTTTTGCACTAGGTCAAAGATCAGTTATTCATTGTATACACCGCTAAATCTTTCAGCCAGCAACACTCTTATACTATTTTGCCTATTAACAGGAATTAATTGTACTCTCAAGTAATTAAGGTTAGGAATGAATAGAAACGGGGAAACATTCATTCTCCTATTAATACGTTTGAACCTCATTGTTCGAGCCAACGGACATACAAACTTTCCGAGAGTTTTTTGGCTTTGCCAAATCGATTAAGAGAAGACGTTTCACTTAGTGGAATCAGTTCGTCTCTTAAGGGGACCACACCCTGCCTATCTAACCCATGTTAATTTAGGCAAGTATTTGACCCACTTCTGAAAAAACTATTTGATGCAGGACCTTAATATTTTTACTGTATGTTACATGATGCTAATAGAGTTAACTGTACTAAAATCTACTTATTCATTCTATAGTTTTTAAGAAAAACTTTTTTTAAATTTATTAACAAAAAATATTAAGTTTTTTCTGCAGAAAATATTTTTTGTGAACTTCATAATGGAGAAATATTAATGAATGTAGTACCAGAGGTGGCTTTTTATGTTATGCAGGGTCTCTGAAAATTTCATCCATTTAGCTATGATAGCTTCTGATATAATGGGGCACATGTACTGAAAATTTTAGTACGCGGGAAATTGACTTTAAAGAAAAAACTTTTGAAATTTGTTACTTACAGTTAATTAAAACTGTCCTGCTGCATATGATGGCCCTTCTTTGGCCTCTATCAGGTCTTCCAGCTTCTTTTTCACCTTCCTGGATGTCTGTCTTGCTTTTTTGGCCATATTAGATCCAGACCTGTCTCCATCGGCTATCCTCATTTTCTCGCAATGTTGCAGCCCAGTGATCATATTTTCACCAGGATTAATTCCCAGTTTTTTCAATACCCAACACTTTACAATATTATCACAACTGAACGTAATAACAACATCATGAACTCCTAATTTCATTGTATGCATGCATACAAATACAGTTTTAGGAAGGCGGTTCCAAATTATGCTGTTGAATCATTCATTTGGGTTTCGTGTCTGCCCATGCAGACATTTCCTTAGAAGGTCAGGATGAGCAAAGACTCTGAAAATAGGTTTAATTGCTGTAATAACAGCAGCAGGAAGATAATGCTGGTGAGAATACGATTCTCCAGTTGCCTGAGCCCTATTGTATTTGCACTACGAATTTTCTCCTGATGGACACAATCCATGACATGACTTATCGTCAGTAGAGGGCTTATGGAAGAATATGGGCCAAACATCTCTCTTCATTGCCTCCAAATCTTCTTTATTTCTCGTAATTGCCTGCCCGCAGTATACCTGCATGTTTTCTATAACAACTACTCGCAATAACACTGGAACAAAACTAGCCGCGTGTTTCAAAGCGTGTTGTTTACAAACAGCAGAAACAAAAGAATACCGACAGTTGCATTCCAATGATAGCCAACACACTCGGGAGTAAGGAAAAAATCCCTAACGTGCAATGTAGGGGATATAAAGATCTAAAATATGTGCAGAAATGTGGGTGACACAAAAGTGGGTGTGGCACATAAACACACGTCGTATGAAAATGCTCTTTAAATGCTCGAAAAAAAATTTTTCAGCAAAATCCTTTTCAGAGTACTTAAATAAAACCTTAGTCTAACGAAATATGAAGAAAACCGAAAATCGATTTTTTTCGACCTGAACCACGGTGTGGTCCCCTTAAGCTTACTCAGAACTATCTTGAAAATTAAATTGGCTTTATTTTATCAAACAACACAGGAATTAGAGAGGACTCGAAATTGCATCAGTACACAAAAAACTAGCACAATACAGAGTAAAGATAGTTACATACCTATGAAGAAACAAACCCATCGGACAGAAAATGTAATTTATTTTGAGAACTGGATGGTGCAACAGATAAAATTAAACAATACGTTCAACGCCTTAGAAAATGAATATGGTACAGATACATACGAAATGAGTAATTATTCAATAAAGGTGCTTATGGCAACAGAAAAAGATATTATGTGAAATATGAAAGCAAAGAGACAGAAAATCTCAAAAAGTACAAGGTAATTGCTAAAGAATAGGTTTGCAACGATATTGCCTCCTGGTTGATCACGCGTATGAGTACGACTTTACGCTGTGAAGACAATAAGATAACAATTGCTAAATGATTTAAAATAATAAAAAACTTTTCTTCTTTCTACAATACTTCGCACATCAAGAGTTCTTACTGCAGACCATGCATCGAACCACCTCTCTAAAGAAAGGTAGTGCTAGCCAAGGATGTGCTATATTCTTTCATGAATATCAGCACAAGTTTCGAGTAAGCGGTATTTGAAAAAGGATGGAATATGCTGAAATAAAACTATTCGGAATTTTTCTTCGATGCGGGAAGACACAATGAAATTATGATAACAGGAACAACTGAAGACAGTAATATACTGTCCGACCACATTAATGGGAGGTTTACTATCTTTGGCCCGAAGAAAGAATGTTCTTTGAGAATTTTTTTCTTGGGGTGTGTTATAGATATCAATGTCAAAATGGTTCAAATGGCTCTGAGCACTATGCGACTTAACTTCTGAGGTCATCAGTCGTCTAGAACTTAGAACTAATTAAACCTAACTAACCTAAGGACATCACACACATCCATGCCCGAAGCAGGATTCGAACCTGCGACCGGAGCGGTCACTCGGCTCCAGACCGTAGCGCCTAAAACCGCATGGCCACTCCGGCCGGCTATCAATGTCAATTTTGGTCAAAATATTTATTGATATTTCCTCTACAAGCTGGAATTTTTTCGACCCGAAAGCCGGTAGTGCCGTCGGAACGAAACAAAATTTCGATGTAGACCTCCACGCGTGGTATGTCACAGGTCAGCCGGCTTGTCTGAAATCAAAATTGAGTTGACGTTAGAGAAGCATATAAGATTCTTTAGGAGTTGTACCTTGCTTATGTTATTTGGACCATAGGAAACAATATGGCGGCAGTTTGAAAAAAATAGGGTTTTTTAATCGATTTTTCGGGTTCGTCGGCCAAATAAAAATATTTATAATTGATGGATCGGAATAAAAGTGGTACAACTCCTAGACAATTTAGTTAGCTTCGTCGGAAACAAAAAATAATGCCAATCGGTTCAGTAGATTTGAAGCTACCATACCGCCCGATAAAAAAAAGTCATTTCAAGAAAAACGCGTTTGAAGTTTTGACTACATATAAATGCAATATTATGCAACTTACGTTCAGTCTGCTATTCCGGGTCCATAAACTAGTCCTTCCTCTTCCTCATAGAGAGCGTTCTGCTCGATCTGGGCCGTCTTGCGCTGCTCCAGAGCCGCTCGTACGGCCGGTGACAAGCAGTTTTCGGCCGCTTGAATTCGTTGGTCGTCCGAATGCTTGGAGAACTGCCCCAAATAGAGTCCCAGGGTGACGTCCATCGTTGGCATGGTCATCAGAATTGCTGAATACCCTACGTTGAAGCTGCTCACTGCCAGAAAAGTCGCAATCTCTATAGTCTTCGCACCTGAATGCAAATGCTTGGTGGCTAACTTCCAAACACACGCGTTCAAACTCCCATATGAATTTTGTGTGTTTTCTCCCAAGCACCGGTAAAATAACTCGTCCTCCGAAAGAAAAAAACTGGTGCGTGAAAAAGGCCGATTTCAGGCAGGTGCATTTTTTTTGTTCAACCGCGAATAACAAACATTTCCGTTCCGTATTCGGAAAAACGGTTTCAGAAGTGGATTCTAAACACTTTTATTGATCCAAAAATGCAATTTAAAAAAATCGATTTTTTTGAACCAAAAGATAGTAAACCTCCCCTTAAAGTGACCACCGGTCAAAATCCTGAATAACGACCTTTTGCAGCGCAGACCGTGCTTGACGTGTAGAAAGAGAGTCAGTGATGTTCTGGAAGGTATTAACGGGGATGTGGTGCCGTGGCCAGCAATGCCAGGTTTCTCAGTTGAGGATCCATGGCGCGAACAGTCCGCACGAGATGGCCCCACAGATTCCCGATTGGGTTTAAATCCGTGAATTTGATGGTCAGGGGAGTGTGGCAAACTGATACTGGTGCTCTCCAAACTACGCATACGCACTGCAAGCTGTGTGACACGGTGCATTGTCCTGTTGGTAAATGCCATCGTGCAGAGGAAAAAAAAATTGCATTTAGGATGGACATGGCCTCCAAGGATACATGCATACTTTTATTGACCCATTTGGCCTTCCAGAATCACGACATCACCATAACGCATCCTCCTCCGGCCTGGACTCTTCCAAGGATTGTAGAAGGGTGTTTGCTTTCAGACGTTCACACCGTACACGCCAATAGCCATTTACCCGTTGGAGCATAAAACGTGGTTCGCCTGAAAATGCCACTTGTCGCCACCTTGTGGACGTCCAGCTGCGGTACTGGCGTACGAGTTGCAGCCATCGTCACCGATGAATAGCAGTAAGCATGGTAGCATGAACCCATACGCAGCAACGGTCACTTGAGTGACCGTTGAGGAGATAATTTTGGTAGCGCCTTAGTTCATCTGGGCAACGGCCTTGCCGCAGTGGATACACCGGTACCCGTGAGATCACCGAAGTTAAGCACTGTCGGGCGTGGCCGGCGCTTGTATGGGTGACCATCCAGCCGCCGTGTGCTGTTGCCATTTTTCGGGGTGCACTCAGCATCGTGATGCCAATTGAGGAGCTACTCGACCAAATAGTAGCGGCTCCGGTCAGAGAAAACCATCATAGCGACCGGGAAAGCGGTGTGCTGACCACACGCATCTCCTATCCGCATCCTCACCTGAGGATGACACGGCGGTCGGATGCTCCCGATGGGCCATTTGTGGCCTACAGACGGAGTGCTTAGTTCATCTGGGTTGTCAGTTGCTGAACAGTTATTCCCCCACACACATCTCCGCAGCCATCGTCCCAATGGCCCGTGGTGCATCACAGTGCTGGTTTTGGATAGAGCCATTTTTCCATGCACGGTCTACTTTAACCGTGATGACACGTGAATAGTACACAGACTCAACTGTTGTCCAAATGTTTCCAACCTTGGCCTGAAAGCGAATCGTCATGCTCATTTGCACGTCAGATATATCGCTACATTTCCGCATTACGACAACGAGTGCAATGTTTCCTGCATCCTCCCGATACGCTTTATGTACACTCTACTGACAGTGGTGCCACCTGACGGCTGTGAGTGCTTATTCCACGTTGATGTCAAACGTAGGTGGTGGTCGCATTAATGGGAACGAACCGTGTAGTACGAGCAACGCAAAAGACAAATATAGGTGCATATCTTTAAAGGAGAACACTGGTCTGAAACTTCCTGGCAGGTTAAAACTGTGTGCCGGACAGAGACTCGAACTCGGGACCTTTGCCTTTCGCGGGCAAGTGCTCTACCAACTGAGGTATCCAAGCACGACTCACGCCCCGTCCTCACAGCTCTACTTCTGCCAGTACCTTGTCTCCTACCTTCCAAACTTCCTTTCTTTCAGGAGTGGTAGTTCTGCAAGGTTCGCAGGAGAGCTTCTGTAAAGTTCGGAAAGTAGGAGACAAGGTACTGGCAGAAGTAGAGCTGTGAGGACGGGGCGTGAGTCGTGCTTGGGTACCTCAGTTGGTAGAGCACTTGCCCGCGAAAGGCAAAGGTCCCGAGTTCGAGTCTCGGTCCGGCACACAGTTTTAATCTGCCAGGAACTTTCATATCAGCGCACATTCCGCTGCAGAGTGAAAATGTCATTCTGGAGAACACTGGTCGCTTTGAAGTGCTGTAGATGGATAGAACTGGTACCAGGCGGTTATGCAGCCCTCGATCGCTGACGTCAGCCTTGGCAGTGACGTGGTTTGTATATTCCAGTCGATTGCATGAACCAAATAACTGATATCACTCGACGTGGAGGCGTGACAAGTTGGCAGAATAGAGAGATTGTGTTTGGAGTTGCCCATGATGACACCATCAATATAGTTTCCCAATATTTCAGTTCTACAAGGAATTATGTAGAGTTTGCCGCCATGAAACATGATGGAAGAACAGCGATCGTTAGCAGACCCCAACTGACAGCGACTGAGGACGAGTGTCACATTTTGCTGATGACAATTGACTTCAATTCCTACAGCATTGGCTGCTGTCAGTGAAAGACGGTCTTTCTCAACTACACTGGAGAGTCAAAGAAACTAGTACACCTACCTAATATCGTGTAGAGCCCCGCGAGAGCCCAGACGTGCCGCAACACGACGTGTCACGGATTCAACTAATGTCTCAAGTAGTGCTGTAGGAAACTGACACCATGAAACATGCAGGGCTGTCCATAAATCCGTAAGAGTACAAGGGATGGAGATCTCTTCTGAACAGCACGTTGCAAGGCATTCCAGATGCGCTCAATAATTTTCATGTCTGGTGAGTTTGATGGGCAGCGGAAGTGTTTAATCTCACAAGAGTGTTCCTGGAGCCACTCTGTAGCAATTCTGGACGAGTGGGGTGTTCCATTGTCTTGCTCAAATGTGTGTGAAATCTTACGGGACTTAACTGCTAAGGTCATCAGTCCCTAAGCTTACACACTACTTAACCCAATTATCCTAAGGACAAACACACACACCCATGCCCGACGGAGGACTAGAACCTCCGCCGGGACCAGCCGCGCAGTCCATGACTGCAGCGCCTTAGACCGCTCGGCTAACCCCGAGCTCATTTTCCTGCTGGAATTGCCCAATTCCGGCGGAATGCACAATGGCCATGAATGGATTCAGGTGATCAGACAGGATGCTTACATACATGTCACTTGTCAGAATCGTATCTAGACGTATCAGGGTCCCATATCATTCCAACCTCACACCCCCCACTCTATTGCATAGCCTCCACTAGCTTGAAGAATCCCCTGCTGATACGCAGCGTCCATGGATTCATGAAGTTGTTCCATACCCGTACACGTCCATACAATTTGAAACGAGACTCGTTCAACCAGGAAACATGTTACCAGTCATCAACAGTCCACTTTCGGTGTTGACGGGCCCAGGTGAGGAGTAAACGGCTTTGTGTCGTGCAGTCACCAAGCGTACAAGAGTCGGCCTTCGGCTCCGAAAGCTCACACCGATGATGTTTCGTTGAATGTTTCGCGCGCTGACACTCATTGATGGCCCAGCACTGAAATCTGCAGCAATTTGCGTAAGGATTGCGCTTCTGTCACATTGGTACCGTACCTGGAGGATATCTTCCCGGCCGCAGCAGTGTCGGAGATTTGACGTTTTATCGGATTCCTGATATTCACGGTACAGTCGTGAAATGGTCGTTCGGGAAAATCCCCACTTCGTCGCTACCTCAGAGATGTTGTGTCCCATCGTTTGTGCGCCGTCCATAACACCACGTTGAAACTCACTTAAATCTTGATAACCTGCCATTGTAGCAACAGTAACCTATCTAACAACTGCGCCAGAGACTTGTCTTATAGAGGCGTTGCCGACCGCAGCGCCGCATTGTCCCTGTTTACTTATATCTGTATTTGGAAAATTGGAAATTTGTGGTAACGTCTTATGGGACCAAACTGCTGAGGTCATCGGTCCCTAAGCTTACACACTACTTAATCTAACTTCAACTAACTTAAGCTAAGGACGACACATTCACCCGTGCCCGAGGGAGGACTCGAACCTCTGACGGGGGGAGTCGCGTGGACCGTGACAAGACGCCTCAGACTGCGCGGCTGCCCAGCGAGGCTCTGTATTTGAAAACGCATGCCTATATCAGTTTCTTTGGCGCTTCATTGTAGTCTCCGAGTGATTTCTCGCAGCGTCACATAAAGATGCATGTCTGCAAACAGAAAAATAGATGACTGGAAGCGTGCATTTGCGGGTTAGCCTCTTTTCAAATGATCCAAGGCGTCGATTGCACAGATTGTCCAATGAGGCCCTTAACCTGTAGTGCGTGAAAGGCGTAGTTCAGACCACAGATAGTTCTGTGATGTTTAGGTGGTGTTTCTCGAACTATGACTTGGGCCACTAATTTCAGTACTCTCTGTGAGCAAGTGTAGCTCTTCCTGCTACATCTTCATGTTGAGTATGCTTTGGACAATCCTGTTATCCAAGAAGACAGATTACGTCATTTCACCGCCTTATGTCGCTAGTAACAAGAGTCAATTTGCTGTTAACTCTGTTTTATTAACGCATGCTGATGATGGGCCATGTTCTAAACGCTTTAAGAAACCAAATTTAACAAATAAATATCCAAGTATGTGATATATTCATGACAATTTGACAATTGTTCCATATAACTTCATGCTGTTGCAAGTTTAATGACCAGCAACACAGTACTACCGAGAATGAAATCTATATTCTCTTCTCAAGAGTCTCTCTATTACACTGAACCTTCCGCCAAATGATTTATGCGTTGTTTTTCTGGCCTTCACCCCGGAGACTGGTTTAATGCACCTCTTGTTCCTAGTCTGGCCTCTGAAAGTTACTTCGTCACTGCGTCAACATTGAAACCTCGACGCATTTTATCCTGCTTACTGTAGTCATTTCTTTGTCTGTCTCCACAATTGTTAGCCCTCACACTTCCAACCATTATTATATGGATTAGTCCTTCATGCCCAAGTGTGTGCTCTCATCAATTGATCCCTTCTTTTAGCCAACCAGTACCATAAAATTATTTTCTCCCTATGTTTGATGTAGCACATCTTCGTCAGTTATCTGCTACACCCACCAAACCTTCAGCACTATTCTGTAGCACCACATGTCAAAACTGCTGATCTTTACATGTCCACGTTTCGCCCCCACACAAGGTTTCATTCCATAGAAGACTTCCAAACACTCAAATTTATATCCGTTGTTAACAATTTTCTTTTTTTTTCTGAAACGCTTTTCTTACTAATGCAACCTATACTGGCAACTTTGGATTGTATTGGATGGTGTTCGAATCATACTTAACAAAGTGCAAAAAGGTGTGCTGAATAGCTGAAACAATATTGTAAGGGGGAAAATTTTAGTGACTTCGAAGAAATTACGAAGGGGCCACACAAGGACCAATCTTGGGTAACCTATGTGCGATAAATGTGAATGACCTTCCAGTTACATTCATCAAGTAGAAATGGTACCTTTTGCAGAGGATACTCTCTATCTCTCTCTCTCTCTCTCCCTGTTTTCCTCTCCCTCTACGTCCGAACAGGCGTCAGGAGGCTCAACGGTACCTACCTACCACCGTGTCATCCTCAGCCGATAGATGTCACTGGATGCGGATATGGTCAGGACACCACTCTCCCGGCCACTGTCAGCTTTAGTAACTGGAGCCACTGCTTCTCAGTCAAGTCGTACCTCACTTGACCTCACAACAGCTGGGGGCACCCCGCTTGCAATAGCGATCGGCTGACTTGCACGGTCACCCATCCAAGTGTTACCCAAGCCCGAAAGCTCTTAACTTCGCTCATCTGACGGGCACCAGTGTTACAGCTGTGGTAAGGCCGCTGGTGCATCGCATTAGAGAGAAAATATAATATGTTACTTATTATATTATATTAAATGCAATATATTAATGATATAATGTATTAAATTAAATTATTTATATTAAAACTGAAGCAAAAAGAAATTTCGCAATAAAGAAATAAAACTGACTAAAATTATAGAAAATTGGACATGTAAAAATTTAAAGACCTTTCAATTTATATATTAAATAACAAATAATGGAGTGCCGTAACAGAAAGGATTTTTAATGATCTTCTTCAAAGAACTATTAAGTGGTTATCTGCCTAAAATTTTGATAGAACACACTATATTCTGTTCTGTGCAGCAAATAGTCATAACAGTTGATGTACCTCATTAACAGGAGTCAGTACAATGGGTACAATGCTCCAATTCGTTTGGTGTATTTATTGACGAAAACTTCACCTGGAAGAAGCATGCTACTGAGCTGATCAAAAAATTATGTTCAGCTGCTTTTTCTCTTCGTATAACTGCTGGTCTTGTAAACAAACGAATTAATCTCTTGACATATTCTGCATATTTCCACTCAGTAATGTCTTACGGAATACTTTTCTGGTCTAATCCACCAATTAGAAAGAAAGTATCGATTGCACAAAAGCTATCAGTGAGAGTAATATGCAGTGTACACCTGCAGTCGTCATGCAGGTATCTCTTCATCGAGTTAGACTTTTCAGCTGCACCATCAAAGTGCACATATTTGTTAATGAAAGTCATCATAAATAATTCATCACAATTTTCGACTAGATGATCCTGATACGATTGTATGTTATTAGATGCGATGCGTCAAGACAATATGACATGTTCACCGAAATACATATTACTTAAATCAGTAACAATGCAGTCCAGCGATTTCATAGCTTTTTGCAATAAAAATATCCTTCTTAATGATAACTACATCGTGACATCCTTGATTAGACAGTTATCCTGAACGACAACCACAAATCTGTGACTTGGACTTACTGAAGACTGATTCGATATATGAATTAAAGCAGCCCTTGCTTTTCTAGAATGTCTACGGCAATCTTATGTACTCTCAACTGTGTAGTAGACGTTTGTGTGTGTATGTATCTTTTTCCACGCGCTTACTCAGTATTTATATATGTGTTTCATTTTGAAAATTATCTGAAGGCCTATGACAATATATTAACTTAAGATCATCTGTGACGCACGTTATGATGAAAAGTGAAAGATGGAAAATACGAGGAAAAAGTTATGCCAGACACAGTGAAAATGACTTTTTGTTAGTACAAAAATGGACATTTTGTCATATTTTCCATTAGTTACACACCAAAGTAAACGACCAGGTATTGTGTACTTTCCTAGCATAAACTTACCGTTGAAGACGATAACCGGATTGTCATGTCAAATCACAGGCGATCTCAGTGTGAAAATTCGGTATACCTTTCCTTCTATAACTGAACCACATCTGAAGGACGTCTGCTTATTTCTTGATTACGAGTGCTGTCATGTCCAGATTTAAAAATCTGAGCCGACCAACGAATCAGTGATTCGCTTACTACTTCAGCCATTAATATTCGCTAAAGTCGCATTTCACTCAACCACAGGCAAATAGCAGCTCAAATTTTAAACGAGACAATTGTTTACATTTTATTGAGTCGCATTGCTCCCCTGCACTTACCAGTAAAGGAACTCGCATATATGCCCAACCAGTAAGATACTTTTTGTCTAGTTCATGTGTAAACTGGTAGCTACTTTCAAAGTTCTCAGTTTCGCCTCTGGAACTTAGTTCCGAGTGACCACTCGTATAATATATTGTTGTAGTCGAAGAAATATATCTAGAAACCCTCTTATCTGCTGAGTAGATCGCAGATATGAAAATTATACTATGTACAATAGTCTCTGATTAACAGAAAATATTTATTATAAGACGTACGGGAGCACCTATTTCAAGTATTCTCAAACACAGCTGCTTCTAAAAATTAAAATAATCAGTCATAAAACAAGTGCGATTTGACTGATTTGATGATAAACATTTAAATATTGCTCTTGTTTTTTGGAAACTAAAAGAGCAATATCGGTCCTCAGCTGCATAGTACTTCCTATTTATATTAATATCCTTAATAGTTGCGATTCTAGAGATACATCAACAGTAAGCTCTGAGGAATGTTCTGAAGATAATGGAGCAGTAATATTACATCTGTCCTAGGGCAGGACCCATGCAATACATTGTGGGCTGGAGCTGCCTATGCTGCTGCTTAGCATTACTTCGAAGTTGATTTGAATTTACGTTTAATTGACAGCGTTTCGAGCTTTGTAATCCTTGGTGAAGAAGATTCTGATTCAATAGAGGGGTGAATAGCAACTGACTATCGCATCTTGAGAAGCAGCAGAACGCAATCTTTCGAGGCGGGACTTTGATTCGGCTGAACAAGGAATGTGACTAGCGATCATCCTTCCCTGTTCTCACAACTGAAATACTCTCCATCCGTGAATTTGAACTGTCTACTACTGCCACATACAATGAGTAAAACCGGATACCTGTTAATGATAACGCGCATTCAGCAATGCTAGTTATACAGGACGTAACAGATATACATGCAGATATTTTGTAAATGGTTCCTTAATACGTACATGCATCAGCGTGTTAGCTCTTTTTCCTGACTCGAACAGTCTTCCCACAGACAACTTTACGACCTGATGTTGTCTGCACAGTCGTAACTGCACCACTAAGTGGACTACGCCTGTCAATATAGACCAACTGTTTTGCGTTCACACATCCACACTGCAACACCTGACATGCTGCCCAGGAGAAAATAGGCATTAATGGTCTGCTCTTGCCACATGTACGTGAAGGTACTACGCAGCTTAAAAAGATAAGACTTTAATAGCTATAATTATAATTAGTCTGCAACTGACGTAAATACCGATGTAATGTTGTTCAGTACACTTATCTGTGCCACCAGTAGAATATATACCATTATACCCGTTACATGATGTATGTTAGCGAAAGATACATTCCATTTAACACACAAATTGGTGCAATACATACTAAACAAACTGAATCATGTTGCTGAACGCCTGCATTCAACACACTCGTATTTTGTAAAAATTATTGATATTTTTCCAACGGTGCAGTATTCAAGTTTTTATTGTATTTTTAAGAGCACGATAATTTCTCTGTTCGTTTGGTGGCAGTCATCACAGTTTAGTCTTGTGGTTTTCATATGATACCAGGCTGCGTGTGCCATACGTAGATCATCATTCTTCTGCATGTGAAACTGTCAGTTCGTATTTAGTTATTTGCATCAGGAGTTGTAATTACAGTTGCCTAATTTATTTTACACTTCTTGTACCATCATCGTTACCTGTTAATTTACATTAATGAGTGCACCATGTAAATACTCCCGTCTTTCGAAAGTGTGCCTTTTGAACGTTTTGTCGAGATTTTGATTCCAGTATGAGTGTTCTACTGTGCAAATACACAACATGCGTCATGAAACGTGGCGAAGTGCTCCCCGCTGAACGCGGATTTTCCTTTGTACGCTGCTGTTGGTAACGTTATCCATAACGAATGAATACGATAAATCGTCAGTCGGATGTGGGTATCCATTGCTCGTTAGCAATTTCGTTTGCTTTGTAAATGAAGTTAACCGATATTTTGCGCAGGGTCCCGAGCTAATCACATTCTTGGAATTTGAGGCAAGTACCTAACTGTGTGAATAAACGAAAATCTCATGTTAGGATAAGCATCAGTCTCTATTTAATAAAATAATTGCTGTCGTTTGGTTGAAGTTTTTATTATTCATTTATTTCTGTATCTCGAGTGTAAGGCAAACTGAGGAGTTATTTAACTGAGCAGTAGCAGCTCGGGTCTCGTAAACTGACATACGGCCGGGAGAGCGGTGTGCTGGTCACATGACCCTCCACATCCGCATCCAGTGACGCCTGTGGGTTGAGCATGACACGGGGACAGGCCTTCATGGCATGTTCAGGCTGGGTGCTGTAGAGACCTTTTCAAGTGGAAAGGTGGAAAAAAAGTCAGTAAATCCCCGACATATCTGAATATTTCGATGTCGAAATACTACATGTGGGGTATATATATCAGTCATCTCATCTTAAGATACACTCCTGGAAATTGAAATAAGAACACCGTGAATTCATTGTCCCAGGAAGGGGAAACTTTATTGACACATTCCTGGGGTCAGATACATCACATGATCACACTGACAGAACCACAGGCACATAGACACAGGCAACAGAGCATGCACAATGTCGGCACTAGTACAGTGTATATCCACCTTTCGCAGCAATTCAGGCTGCTATTCTCCCATGGAGACGATCGTAGAGATGCTGGATGTAGTCCTGTGGAACGGCTTGCCATGCCATTTCCACCTGGCGCCTCAGTTGGACCAGCGTTCGTGCTGGACGTGCAGACCGCGTGAGACGACGCTTCATCCAGTCCCAAACATGCTCAATGGGGGACAGATCTGGAGATCTTGCTGGCCAGGGTAGTTGACTTACACCTTCTAGAGCACGTTGGGTGGCACGGGATACATGCGGACGTGCATTGTCCTGTTGGAACAGCAAGTTCCCTTGCCGGTCTAGGAATGGTAGAACGATGGGTTCGATGACGGTTTGGATGTACCGTGCACTATTCAGTGTCCCCTCGACGATCACCAGCGGTGTACGGCCAGTGTAGGAGATCGCTCCCCACACCATGATGCCGGGTGTTGGCCCTGTGTGCCTCGGTCGTATGCAGTCCTGATTGTGGCGCTCACCTGCACGGCGCCAAACACGCATACGACCATCATTGGCACCAAGGCAGAAGCGACTCTCATCGCTGAAGACGACACGTCTCCATTCGTCCCTCCATTCACGCCTGTCGCGACACCACTGGAGGCGGGCTGCACGATGTTGGGGCGTGAGCGGAAGACGGCCTAACGGTGTGCGGGACCGTAGCCCAGCTTCATGGAAACGGTTGCGAATGGTCCTCGCCGATACCCCAGGAGCAACAGTGTCCCTAATTTGCTGGGAAGTGGCGGTGCGGTCCCCTACGGCACTGCGTAGGATCCTACGGTCTTGGCGTGCATCCGTGCGTCGCTGCGGTCCGATCCCAGGTCGACGGGCACGTGCACCTTCCGCCGACCACTGGCGACAACATCGATGTACTGTGGAGACCTCACGCCCCACGTGTTCAGCAATTCGGCGGTACGTCCACCCGGCCTCCCGCATGCCCACTATACGCCCTCGCTCAAAGTCCGTCAACTGCACATACGGTTCACGTCCACGCTGTCGCGGCATGCTACCAGTGTTAATGACTGCGATGGAGCTCCGTATGCCACGGCAAACTGGCTGACACTGACGGCGGCGGTGCACAAATGCTGCGCAGCTAGCGCCATTCGACGGCCAACACCGCGGTTCCTGGTGTGTCCGCTGTGCCGTGCGTGTGATCATTGCTTGTACAGCCCTCTCGCAGTGTCCGGAGCAAGTATGGTGGGTCTAACACACCGGTGTCAATGTGTTCTTTTTTCCATTTCCAGGAGTGTATGTGTGCACCTAATAAGCTCATAGGAAAAAAAAATTAGCCACCCCTAGAGAAATCATTATCCGCATCATTTAATACTATGTAATTCTGCCTCTGGACTTGATAACCGGCCGGATTCGGCTGGGAAGAGAGGCCACAAGGCTATACAGGTACCTCATATCCACCCAGCCGCTGAGAATTTGATCTCGCAATTCCACCAAATTGCGTGGATTTTCATGGCGTTCTGCCCGTTATTCTAACACGTCCCACTGATTTTCTATGGGTTTCAAGTTAGCTGATTTTGAAGGCCAGTCGAGATGTAATACGAAGGGAGAGTGTTCAGAAAATCAGTCACATATTCTTTCAGCCAGATGAATTTTGCTTTCGTCGTATTTGTATGTCTGTGTGAGCAATGGCCTCTTGCGAGGTGACCGACTCCAATGTTCGGTGCATGCAGCTCCAGTCGCAACGTTCTCCTTCTAATAGGTTGGGATGGACCTTCATTTACGGCCTGCAGCAATTCCTGTCGGGTTTGGAACCGATTTTGATTCACAAGCCGTGAAACGCGTCTGCAGTCCTTCTCAGACAGGATCATTTTCTGACCACTGTTCTGACGTTTTGTTTCACGGTTACGTGTTTGACACCAGTGCTTACGGACACGTTGACGAGTCCACGGCGGCACACCAACAACTCCCGCAATTTAATACACGGTATGGCCATGGGCACGGCCAAACAGGATTGCCCGTTTTTGCCACTCTGTCACGTCCTGTCATACACGCATGTTTAGGTAAAACGTCCGCTTGAAACATGAATGTCACACTGATCGCTACTTACATATGCTAACGTAGACGCAGAGCGAACGAGGTTGAGCACGCGACTCGATCGCTGTACCTTGTATAAAGGCTTAACGATTTGTCTGTGCATGCGTACAGGTGACCTTATTAGGCTCCCAAGACTCATTTCAGTGTACTGTGCTGTGATAATGATGGCCGGCTGTATGTTATGCAAGCAGGATCCATCTCCAAATATGAACATAGTGTCAGAGCATTTTTTTTTTGCGAACCACATGCTCACCAACTGAGGTACCACAGCGGGTTTTCCGTCTTCCGCATCTGCAGTTCACTATAAGCTACACCCTATAAACATCCTCTAGACTGAGACGTTTGCAGTTCTTTTCCACAGAATAAAGTCTGAGATGGACGAAAGAGGTCCTGACAGACTAAAGCTTTGGATTGGTCTGTAATGCTCATTCAAACGCTTATTTGTTAAAAGTGCTGAATGTAGTGTGGGGAGATCCGTGTTATGCGTCCTAGTATGCAAAAAATTTTCCTTTATGTGAGATTTTAAAAACACCTGAATTTGCAAACATCGAAGAGGGTATTGAGAGGGTGACGACTTATATGCATTGAAATAGTTGTAGTCATAATATACTCTCCTTGTGAAAAACCGTAGGTTTTAAGGAGGGCAAATGTAACCGGATCACTGGGCATTTTGAGCAAGAATGCTGACATCAGCATCAGAACTTTCTTGTCGCTAAAGTCACCTGCATTTGTTAACCCCCCACCCCCACCCACGTCAC
The DNA here is from genome assembly GCF_021461395.2 of Schistocerca americana. Classification (NCBI taxonomy): domain Eukaryota; kingdom Metazoa; phylum Arthropoda; class Insecta; order Orthoptera; family Acrididae; genus Schistocerca; species Schistocerca americana. The sequence continues at coordinate 507,688,880 of NC_060124.1, read as the reverse complement.
CTCATGCTTGTACCCCCCCACCCAGTGCCCCTACTCAGCCAACTGCACGCAATTTCAGCCTCCCATCCTTCAAGCATCTTTTTCGTAAGAATTTGATTGTGTGTGCAAATTCAATTGCTGTCCAGCACAAAACACAACCAGCACCAGCAGCAATCGGTTGTGAAGAAGAAAGCTATCGATAAGTATTTTGTCAATCTATTATTATTATTATTATTATTCCAGACGAGGACATGCAGATGTTACACACATCACAGCAACAACCACTCTTTACAGGACGTGTTCCTGACCTAGTGTCATTCAATTATGCAGCAGCACAGCCACTGGAGCAGCAGTAGCAGCAACAAGCACCTGGTCCACTGCTGGACAAACGCCCTCAGATGTTCACACCTGAACCACAGCAGCAGCAACAGTCACTCTCCACAGAGTGTCTCCCTGACCTGACTATAGCACAACACAACCACAGCAGTGAAGTCCCACACGAGTACTGTTATTCACCGACATGTACAATGCAAATGTGGTGGCTTTAAACGTGGGAATGTAGGCCTGGCACGTGACAACAATTTTGTAGTAGTTAAGGAAATAGAAAATTCACAGTGTGTTGGTGCTAAACAGCAGTATTCATGGGATGAGGAGAACTATCCATGCAGTATGATGGCAAGATTACAGACAAGGGTATGACAGCTGCATGTTCGGTCATATAAATCTCTGGCACATGAATATAGATCACGCATTGTTAAAGTGGGAGATCTGTATTATGCATTATCAACTGCAACAGATCGATTGTGCCACTGGCCCCATCTATAACTGGGCTGTAGTATACACCTACACACTATGTTACAAGGAGAATATAGACAATGATAAACTGCTCCACTTCCTCCATCTGTAAGGGAAGTGTACTATGAATTTGCTGAGTATCTGGTCAACAACAAGGCTGTTCTTGACCGGATACTCAACAAATTCATAGTACAACCATCTCACATATGGAGCAAGTGGAGCAATGTGTCATTGTCTATATTCTCCCTGTACCTTAACATATAGGTGTTGAACCTGCAACTATAAAATCTGTGGAGGCCATTATTATTGAATCAATGTCAATGTATGTAATTGCACCTATATGTTTGAATACAATTCATGCCAAATTAAAGGTATATAGAAACAATTATTTGGACAGCACCATAAAACCCAGTGATGTATGTGTGCATGGCCGGCTGCGGTGGTCTAGCGGTTCTAGGCGCCCAGTCCGGAACCGCGCGACTGCTACGGTCGCAGGTTCGAATCCTGCCTCGGGCATGGATGTGTGTGATGTCCTTAGGTTAGTTAGGTTTAAGTAGTTCTAAGTTCTAGGGGACTGATGACCACAGATGTTAAGTCCCATAGTGCTCAGAACCATTTGAACCATTTGTATGTGTGCATGCAGGTGTGTGTGTGCGTGTGTGTGTGTGTGTGTGTGTGTGTGTGTGTGTGTGTGTGTGTGTGTATGTGTGTGTGTGTGTAGAAAGAAATGTTCTACAAAGATGCTGTTCAAATTTGCTACTAACCTACAATAATGTTAATGGTGAAATGATCAAATAATTAAAGAGATACAACGAAACTAAGTTATGGTTTACTAACAGTAACAACACATTTCATTCAAAAGTAGACTAAAGAGATACACCATTTTATGGGATAAGGAGAATGGTTCTGTATCCATTATTTATACAGCAGCAACTGATCAAATTCTGTGGTGGTTTACCTTTGTATATAAAATTTACCGCGTCACTCACTATACTTAACTAGCAAAGGTATGTTATACTAAGAGAGGAAGATAATGATTCTGTTTATTGTATTTACGCAACAGCAACTGATCAACTCTTATGGTATTTCTTTATATAGAATATTTACAGTGTACAGGGACTAGGAGCAACAGGTGAAGTATCACCAGTAGTGGTTGGGGCGGTTGGAGATAAACAAGGGAAAATCAAGTGAAATTATTTATTTCTTGATTTTCACTTAATGCTTCCACGTAATTTCCTCTTCAAATTTCCAAGAAAAATCCAAGAGAAAAAATTTCCAAGAGCAATCCAAGAGAAAACATTTCCAAGAGCAATCCAAGACAAAAATTTCCAAGAGCAATTAAAGAAAAAACGCTTTTAAGAGTAATCCAAGAGAAATGCTTTTGAGAGAAAAATATTTCCACAGAAATTTCCTGAGACAATATTGCAGCCACTTTTCTGAAGCCACTTTTTGGCAGCCGCCTTTTCTGAAGCAGCTTTTTCCGAAGCGGCTTGTTTTTAATGAAAAAAATTCACTTAAAAATTCTCAGTAATTATAGCTTGTTTAATCCATATGTCAATTTCTCTTGCCATACGTAATGATGTATGTCAAAATGTTTTCAGGAATAGGCACAATAGGAGTCGCTGAAAGTTTCATGTTGATGAGATAAATTGGATATGAATTAATAAAACTATATGCACTAATTTTTATGTCATCTTTTACCTCACTTATTCTCTTAAAATCTGTGAACGCATTGTATGCTTTGAAACAAGTATCAGGCAGATTAATTTTCCACAGTTCTTTAGGAAATATTTCGTTTCGGCCATTCTTGAGATAAATATTTTCTAGATTAACATGAGCCTACAACGATGAATCAGCATCTTGGTTTCCTTCCCTGTTGGTCTGAAAAACCGCAAACACAATAGATGGCATATCAAATTCCATACAATAATAGTAATTTGTTATGTCTAGTTCAAAATTTCTTTTGCCGCTAATTTCTGCAATTTCTTGTGGTTGAATGGCAAAACACGAAATAGTGATCTTAAGCTCTTTAAATATTTTCTCTCTCAATTCCAGTTCATAATTCGGCTCGTACTTAACAAATGGCACACGAATTTCCATGCTTGTAATCGTCACTTTACCTTGAGATGGTCGAGTGCCAGGCTCACCAGTACCATCTTTTTGTGAAAACCATCTATATAACGCATCACCAGAATTTCCACTACCAACAAACGTGATTGTTTAATAACCTTCCAACATGATTTCTCTGTAGTCTTTAAAAAAAGCCGCCCAACATTTTAAGCGGATATAACACCTTGTTTTCTTTCCTTTGCAACTTTCAGTTGTTAATGAAATTGCCTTCATATCCGATGTCATTGGCAAAAACATTGTGCAAAACCGTTGAAGAAATGCCTGGATGTTCTAACCTATAGATTATGTGGCCTCGTTCTTGGTGATTATTGACTCCACAATTAACTTGAAAAATTGTCAACTAATTTTACATTCGATTTTCCTTCATATGCTGTATAATCTGTACCATTTACAAGTGTAGCATTAAATGTCCTGTAAAGTAAGCATTATTGTCAAACCAGTCAAACCAGCCGTTACCAAGTTTGATATCTATTTCCACATCTTTATTTGGCAAGTGCAAGTTAATTTTCGTCTTCTCGTCTATTAGAAAAGACTGCCATTGATAACTTTCGATTTTGTTCATTCTTCGTTACGTACAAAATTTTTTATTGCAACATTTCCAAAAGTACAGTAGCATTTGCACCAGCGAAACCTATCACACAGTCGTTTTCATCGGTGATAATGACTAGCAGATTTTGCACTTTATCATGAATAGAAAAAAAAATGGATATTTTGGCTCATATATAATTGGGTAACGAAACTGTAAGTGGCCAGACAGTTGTTCCATTTTTGGCTTAAATGATGCGCTAATGTTTGATGAAAATGTTCAGAATCTTTGACAAACATGCCATCAGCTAAATTGAAGTGCACTTTAATTTTTTCAAATGGAGTAATTTTTGGCAATTCTGCTGCAACCCCTTTTTACTTCTGGTTCAACAATCTGCTTCTTAAAGCCCAACAAGAAGCCAATACTAATTTCTCTATCAAAAAGCAGCTTATATTTTTTGCTCTCAATATCTACGCGGCTTATTGTATTGTTGGGATTTATCATTAAATTATCAGCATTGAACAGCTGTTGTTTTTTAATATATTTTTCTAAATTGTCTAGACTGTACTGTCCTGTGGGAATAATCAAATTGTTAATGGCACCATCTTTTTCATAATGTAGTGTGTTGTTTTCACTTGTAACATTTGGCATCAAAATATTGTGTAAAATCCAACCAATCCTACTTCCGTAAATGCATTTCGTATTGGCACATTCTTTCTAAAATTGATAGCTTTCCAGTGAGCTCAAAAATTCTATTCATTTATAATAAAATTGAAAATGAGCAAAGATGCAATAGATTGGGAACAAAAGTCAGCAGAAAAAGCAACATGATGAACTTTTACCCAATTCTATTCGATGTGCCAACTGGCTGTAAAAAAACAACATTAATTATCGACAGTTATATCTTGGCATCTGGCTGGCTGGATTGGTACAAAATTAATCACCTATACATTTATTCAAGAAGTTTAGATCAACAGAAATATCAAGAATTTATAAAAAGAGCCAAAAAAATGGAAGAGAAAATTACATTCTCTATCAACAACAGCGACGATATCATTCCGCTTGACGAATGTATATACAATTCAATATTTTACTAGAGGTTGACATAAGAATTTGACTGCTATTATCTAGCTCAAACGTACTCAAAAGTTCCAAAGCAACTTTTGCGCGACAATCTCAATTTTTTGAACATATTTAGACAACACGACACAAATCCAAAGCACATATACGATGAATTTGTGGGCGGTGACATGAAGCGGAACGATTTTAGAGAAATTTGTAGTAATGTATGGAAAGACGATTTCGGTTTTATCACTGTTAATATAACATGAAAGCCAAATTAAGGTAAATATAGAGAAATAATCAAAACATTTGCATAAATTTTTAATGGAAAATTCCATTAAAATTAAAGTATAACAGTGCTTTTTTGCACCCAACTATTTCATGAATTTTTATAACTGTGCCAATTCACATACACTTTATTGCTCTTCTTTTTTAACAATTTTTCTACGAGATGAACATCAGGACATTTTGTCTTCTGTAATTCCTGTTCATATAAGCTACCTGAAATTTCTTCACCACTTGTGGCCTTCAGCTTATAAGTGGATGGTTTTCTATTACTAACATTAACGACATCAAAAATTTCAATGGAGCAATTTTCTGTGTAGACTTTCTCGAATAAACATTTTAATTTGCTTATTCAAACTATATCACCAGCCACAAACTTGATTGCTTCTACTCTTAGCTCAAGCAACTTCTCTTTAGAGAATTAGTCACATCTTTTGGTTTCATGCCTAATGTTCTATGCACAGCATTGTTTTAGTTGGCAAGAAATCGATCCATTTGTAATTGCTTGAATAACAAACTGCTTCCACATTTTTTCCTTGATTGTTCTGTTAAATCGATTGACAACTGAAACCTCAATTTTAGAAAATGTCGAGTAGTGACTGATGTTTCCAAGCTTCATCAGATCTCTGAAGTCTTTTTTGTAGAGTTTTTTGCCTTTATCTTTCTGCAAATTATTTGGCTTCCCTTTTTGCTAAATATACATGAAAACGTTAGCCACATATTCACCTGTTTCGTTTTTAACAGGAATTTCCCATGCAAATGTTGAAAACACGTCACTAATGGTCAACAAATATCACATATTTTTATTGATGTTTGATATTTTTTTAGGTTGCCAGAATACATCTCAACCAAGTCAGCTTGCCACAAATCGTTCATGCCACAAGCCGTGACTGGTTTTCTCATCGGTTTGTGCAATTCATTGACACCTTCTTCACGAATATTTACCTTTTCTTACAGACTTGCTTTTCTCGGTATTACAGGCAGCACAACTGCCGGCAACTCTTGTTAGCACGTTTTTTGTGGTAAATGTCTGTGGGTGCATTGTACCTCTAATTTTTTTGCATCTTGAGCACCATATATTTTTTTCTTCCATCATTGGTTTATTTCAACGAATAAAATAAATTTTGCATTTTCATCTCTAGCACATAAAGCCTTTTTTTCACTTTATCTCTTTATCTTGATGTTCCATGATACCATCGCAAATTCCATTTTATTTTTTGAAGTCAGCGAAAAATTTATCTAGCCCTTTTTAGCTGTAGTATTTGCTAAGCTCATCTTTGCATGCATAATCAGCAAAAATTTCTCTAGTTCTCTTTCCCTCCTATAACACCAAAAATTTTTCCAAGTCTTATTGCTGTAATAAGTATTAAACTGCGTGAGTATGCTTTTATATTCAGCTTTGCTCACATAATCAGCGAAAAATTTCTCTAGCTTTGTTTGCTGTAGTAGTTACTGAGGTCAGATTTCAAATGTTTTTCTAAATATCTTTTGTTTACGAAGTTTTTTAATGAATTGGATCATTTACATTCGCTATTATTCTGCCTCTAAAATCAATGACATCACTATATTCCTTAAAAACGTCATCTAGTTCCTTGTGAAATTTCTTGATAAAGTCATCTAATTCTTTTCTAATTTTCTGCGCCAAAGATTCACATACTTCCTGTTATTCTCTAATTTTCTGCTCTAAAACTTCACTTAATTCCTGTTGTTCTATAATTTTCTGCGCCAAAGATTCCTGCTGTTCAAACCATCACGTAGCTCCTGTTCTTGTTTAATTTTTTTCTTCAAAGATTCATTTGCTTCCTATGCCAATTCATCCAGGTATTCTCTAATGTTATCCTTCAGTTCTTCACATAGCAGCTTCAGGACTTGAATAATTGCTTGTATTAGCTGTTCATATCTTTCTTCCTCTTCTTTTTTGTTGCCAAAAATATCCATTTATTACATCAAGACTTTTAATAAACGACTAACCATCTGTAAATAGCTTCAAGACCAGAGAACACAAATGCCCTCTTATAAAGTGACCAAAACTTTGAAACATCTCTAAATTGTAAAACAAATTGTCAGGACCAAAATCTTTTACTAGCAAATTTGGAATTTCACCACTGAACGAATCAAACACAAATTTTTCACAGCCATTTTTGAAGTAGCATATCCAGTGTGTGCCGACATGATCAGATGTGTTTAGATTAACAATTCCTACTTCAACTTCTTCTGTTTCTTTTAGCAGCTCATCAGTAATAAAAATCCGTCTAAAATTTGTGATTTTCAGTTCATTCACTAATTTTTCTATGTAGGAATTCCTTAGCGGATGGTTATATTTTTGCATCATTTCTTTCACTTTTTTTCATTCACAAATCTGCGTCCACTTTTTTCCTTTCCATTTCTAGGTTATGTCCTTTTTGCTTAGCCAGTTCTGCATCTCCCTTCTGCTTCTTGTGTACACCGCTAGTTATTGCTGCTGCATCACTAGTCAATGACCCAATTTCATCCAAAGCTGCAAAAATCAACGGTAAAAAGCAGGATTCATGTTTACTCAAGACTGAACCTTTTATTCCAAGATATTCAAACAAATTTCTTACGACTGGTCTAGATCAAGATATGAGCAAACTGCCGCCTTTTCTAATCTTGTTTGTTTTTTGCTTTACTTGTGTTTCTGTGAGATAGGAGTCAAGCAAGCCATGACTTTTCAGTTCAACATTGGACAGCTTTATCTTGAAAGCTTTGGCTTTGGCTTGCCATTTCATGTCACATTATAATCAACACTAAAACTCTTCATTTATTATTTATTATACAGAAAATAAAATTTTTTTGACAATCATTGCATTATCATCTTTTGCTACCACAATCACTGCATCACCATCTTTTGCTTCATCTTTTGCGTGACAAAGTCAAGCATCAACAACTTTGCATGCAAAAGTCAAGCATCATCATCGCTGGATGCCTACACAATTTTTCATGAAAGTTATAATGTTCAGCCATTGTCGTCTACGTCTTGGCCTAATTTTAGTTTCCCATCCATTACACCATTCATTGCCGCCGCGGCTGTTCATTCACCTAACGATGCATCTTTGCTAAAAATTATTTCTTTTGTGGCCATCTACCATTTTTTATCAGCATGATTCCTGTGTTCAAGATCTTTATGATGTCTGTACGCAATATCGTATGCTTTGCATGCTTGATAAAGTTTCTTTATACGTTGATCTCCATGCTCTAATCTTTCCTCTAGTTCAGTGAACGGCCCCCAAAATCTGTAGCGAGGGATGTGAATTTCTGGCACTGGTAGATTATTTAGTGCCCAGTTCACTAGGCCTTTTCCATGTTTTTCCGACTTCCAAAATGTGTGTGGTAAATTGTTCAAAAATCTTATTAAATATGGAATTCCTTTTGAATTATTGATTACGAAGTCGTTAAATTTGCTGGTGAGCATTTTGTTATGTCAACGTTTTCGTTGTAATAGTTATTGTTGCCAGCCTTTTCTTCACCATGAATCACCGTCAATCTATCGGTCAAATCTCTGACATCATTCATTCAAAAGTATTCGACTGGTTTTGCTGCATATTTTTTAATGAAGCCCATACTATTGTGAAAGATTTTGGGCTCGTTTTAATATCAATCCATATTGGCTTAATAATGACATTGTATTTTTCACTAACTTGACTTTGGTTTATTTGCGTTAGGGTCGTTATGGTGAAATATTGTGTGTCATTTTCAACATAGATGTATATGCATTGAGATCATCAGTAGTAAAATCGTCACCTGACAAGCGATTTCGTTTCAAAAGTTTCATCTAGCCTTCAGTGACTTTGAAGTCGTTGCCATTAATATAAATATTATCATTGTTGAAACTTATTTCAGAATCACCCATGTAGTGTTTTCCACCAACAAATCTTAGGCCAAATGTTTCATCTTTGAGTGAATCTAAATATTTTGACACTATTGACCCAAGATATATCATAGAAAATTCATTTAAAACCTTCATCTTCTGCCGTTTTTCACTTTCAGTTAGTTGCAACATTGGGACGAGTTTTGAAGGTGTTTTTGGTGTGATGGGTTCATCAACAAATAATGATGACACTTCAGGCGTGGGTTGGAAATGGAAACATTTCAATGTAGTTTCCATCATATGGTATTAGCTGTTTTTCAATCTCACGATTTTTCTCCACTGCATCAATAACTTCTCTGCCTAAAGCATCCAGCGTATAGATAACTGGCTGATTATCTCCCTTGTACTTCTCACATTCAGTTATAGGCTTAATTTTCCACTCCTTGAAATAATCTTTCAACTGCTCAAATTTTTTACTATTATTTTTTGCTTGCTTAACAAGATTTTGATCATACTTTGCAAACATCTCTTTATTAACAGAAGAAAAATTTTTAGATCGAATGTTTTGCATCGAATGTTAGCGTTGAACGTAGCATCGAATGTATTGCTTTGAATGTTAGCAATGAATGTTTTACATAGAATGTTTTGCATCGAATGTTTTGCGTTGAATGTTTTGCATTGAATGTTAGCGTTGAATGTTTTACGTTGAATGTTTTACGTTGAATGTTTTACGTTGAATGTTTTGCATCGAATGTTTTGCATCAAACGTTAGCGCTGAATGTTTAACATCGAAGGTTTTGCATTGTATTTTAGCAGTGAATGTTGGCGCTGAATGTTTTTCATTGAATGTTGGCATTGAATGTTTTGCATCGAATGTTTTGCATTTTATCTTTGTGTGCAAAAGTCACACATCATAGCCCTTTTTTATGTGCAAAAGTTAAGTATCCACAATCATTGCAGCCACACACCAAGCATCACCTTTTGCGTGTAAAAGTCAAGCAGCCACAATCATACATCCATTTTTTAATCGATAAAATTCCTTAAAAATCACCTAAAGTTTCTTTTAATAACTGTTCTACACAGTTGGCAAATAATTTGCTCTTTAAACCGTTCGTCAATACCTTCTTTATGAAAAACGTGCTGACATATTGTCGCCACAAGTTGAGGTTGCTGTTTTTCTTCATCTAAACACATGGGACACTAAGTTGTTGTTCAGTCGATAAAATTTCGTATGGATGCTACAGCTTTTGTTTGAAAGACTCTGATAATCCACTCTGATATTTAAATATTGCAAGCAAGTCAACTTTATGTAGAAATTGCATTATAAAATCTTCAGACAGCTTTTGTTTCTGTGGTATATATTTCTAGGGTAATCTGTCTTGAAATTCCCTCATGAAATCTTCTGATAATGTTTGATTCAATGATACAGCTTGCCATTCAAGACGTTGTCGAAATTCCTTCATGAAACCTTCAGACAATTTTTGTATATGTGATATATCATCCCTCCCTAATTTGTCTTGAAGCTCTCTAGTGAAATCTTCTGGCAATTTTTGTGTATGTGATATAACACCCGTGAATAATTTGTCTTGAAACTCCCTCATGAAGTCTTCTGACATGTTTTCCTCACACGATATAACATACTAGTCTAATCTGTCTCGAAACTCCCTCATGAAATCTTCTGATAATGTTCGATATTTTGGTACAACTTGTCAGTCAAATGGATTTTGTTTTGTGACATAATCAGCAACTAGTGCTGCACATGCTTTATTTGCTGAACATATGCTGTATAGCTGTTTAAATTTTATTATTTACATGCAAGATGCAAGCCTTGAATTAGTTCTTCTTCTACACTATAATTCTTCTTCAGCCACGGGATTTTTATGATTATTGATAAAATAATAAATTGCTGTTTTTTCAGCTTTGAATAGTCTTTTAAGGCCATTTTTTCGCTTCATGCTTTAGTACTTGTACAGATGTCATTTTATATATACAATATATATTTATTAAAAGCCACATGGAAGAGTGTCAGTTATGTTGTCTTTTTCTTATTGCACCACACGTTTCTCATAGTTGAATGTAAACTCTTTTGCTCCAAATTTATTGACCAAATTTTTCGTCTGTTTGTCTCTATGGGTTGCAGCCTTTCACCAAACCGGTGAAACTGCTTGTACCCAAAAATGGCTCTGAGCACTATGGGACTCAACTGCTGTGGTCATAAGTCCCCTAGAACTTAGAACTACTTAAACCCAACTAACCTAAGGACAGCACACAACACCCAGCCATCACGAGGCAGAGAAAATCCCTGACCCCGCCGGGAATCGAACCCGGGAACCCGGGCGTGGGAAGCGAGAACGCTACCGCACGCTTGTACCCATATAAAATAACTTAACATCAGCGAAATACAGTTCTGCAAACTCATAGTGAGGTCAGTACATGTGGCGTTTGGAGAGGTCCAGAAAACATATACCGATGCAGACAGGCAATGTGAAATCCACTGAAACCTTAGCCATCTCCAAAGCAACTAGCCCTTCACTGAAGATTACGACCCACATAAAACCGGGCCTGGTGACGTAATCTTTTTCAGCATCACCCTCATCCCAGCGCTAAACCAAACGAATTTCGCGATAGTTTCCTACATTCTCCATGGTTTTGCTGAAAACTTAAATATTCATCAATTTACAAAAATCTTTTTCAAAATTGAACAAGCTCTTTGTTCTGTATTAACATCAGTGTACTCCTTGAACCAGGGACGCTTGTCGAAGGAGATGTCATAGGTGATTCTAAGAAGTTGCATCCCCAACTTGAGACACTGCTGGTAGTTTCTATAATGTAGAACGTATCTATGATTATATCCCCGTATTGCCATCAGCTTTTGAACTGAACCATTTCGTGGGACAAGGCACTTCTCATAGAGTGGCAAGTTGTTGTGCTTGTCATGCAAATCGGTGGGATGTTCTAGGTGTGCGACCAGGACATATCCTCCACCATTATCAGCAGCCACATCTTGGATCTTGTCCTTCAACCCGACGATTTCGTTTTTGGATTGCCACTGGAATCCTACAAATGGCAGGGTTTGTTGAATGGAATGTCCATAGGTATAATTAACATCCAAGTACAGGATGTACTGTAGTCTGTACCCCTCGTCACTCAATCATGACTTATTTGCCTTGGCATACCTTCGGACGCGGACGCACTGGGAAAGTTCCCCAAGAATACGAAGTTCGAAAACAGCAACATATCACTGTCAACGGATCGATGTTGACGTGTGTTGGCTCCGAGCACTATAGGACTTAACTTCTGAGATCATCAGTCACCTAGAACTTAGAACTACTTAAACCTAACTAACCTAAGGACACCACATACATCCATGCCCGAGGCAGGATTCGAACCTGTGACTGTAATGGTCGCGCGGTTCCAGACTGAAGCGCCTAGAACCACTCGGCCACTCCGGCCGGCTGACATGTGTGTCTTTCTTAACATCGCGCCCCTCAAAAGCCCTGGCATGGTGCAATAGGAGGCAGGATCCAGAGTGCAGGAGCTCAAGCATACACAGCAGAATTTCTTAAAAACGTCAACAAACAAGCAAACGCCTGTCTCCATGAACAATTTAAAATATTAAGCTTATACATTATGGATGTTTAAGAAGCTGTCACTGTTCAATGTAAATCCATAGAGCTGCAACCAGTCACTTTTTTGAAATAGTTATTAATTCAATCAATGAATCAGTTTTAGAACCTTATCAGACTTACCTTCAGATGGTGTACAACAAGTTACGTAGTTATTTCAAACACATTTCTGGGTGCCGCTCGTACTGTCGCATGTAAGCATCCAGCGATATGCTCGAAGTAGCCATGTAACTTCCTGTACACCATCTGAAGATGAATTTGAAAAGGTCCGACAACCAGTTCATGAAATGAATATTTAACAAAAATGACTGGTTGCAGTTTTATATATTTAGCTAAAATTTAGTATATCCCTCTAAATCAGAGACGCTGAACCCCTGCCAAACATTCTCCATGTGCCTATAGTCTGCATTTGTTATGGCATTGCCTTTTAGTTTTCTGGAGAACGTGATTCTGTCGGGTAGTGCGGTTTAGTGGAGTCCCTCCATCGAGTCCTGTTATTCGTATGCAAAGACCCCCTTGTTCGTCACAAGCTGACACTTTGCGTAATCGAGATGTATGACCCTGGCGATTTTCATATCCTCCTGAAGAATTGTTTTAGCAAGTTTTTGAAGAGGTGCCTGCATAAATCGTTAGGAATCCGAGGTAAAGTCTAAATGTTGTGTGAATAGGGCCTCCCGTCGGGTAGACCGTTCGCCGGGTTAACGCCACTTCGGCGACTTGCACATCGATGGGGACGAAATGATGATGATTAGGACAACACAACACCCAGTCCCTGAGCGGAGAAAATCTCCGACCCAGCCGGGAATCGAATCCGGGCCCTTAGGATTGACATTCTGTCGCGCTGACCATTCAGCTACCGGGGGCGGACAGGAATCCAACGTGCAGAGCGCTATTCTTGATGTGATTCGCTTGGAGAATGGAATGCAGTTTCCTACAACGTCAGGTATGATACTGAGATCATCATTCTGAAACCCGCAATCACCCAAGCGCTCAACAAGAAAGTGAGCATCATATCACTCAAATTATGGAAGTAGATGCGTGTGTGTCGTGGCAGTTTGTATTTCAAGTTGTACGCATTATTAGCTGCACCACGCAACTTTCTCATTAGATGACAGTGATCTCTATGAGGAGTTTTTGTTTCTCTATCCAGTGGCACACCACAGACATGATATTTAACTGTTCACTTGTATATGGCATCATTATCCTATAAGCTACTCACTGGAATGTTTTTGCCGTAGAGAGCATCAACAACGTGCAATAGCATTTGGAACTCAAAGAGCAACCACCTCGCAGGATTATTCCCTACGTATGTGTCAAGTTTGTTACGACTTGAATCATATGAACGTACAACTTGATACGTGCCTGCATACAGGACTGTTGTTCCATTAAAGCGGTGTGAGAGGCTGTGGGATCACCTTCACAACGTGCCACAGTAACTAGTAAGGGCTTGTTCGATGTGTGATTTTGAAAATGATTTTTATAAATTAATGAATAAAGAATTCGTGGTGGAGCGCATGAAACCAGTCAGAAGACTGATTACAAAAAAGAAGCAGGCACAGTGTACACAATAAAAGAACATTCCAGTGAGTAGCTTATAGGATAATGATGCCATATACAAGTGAAAAGTTAAATATCATGTCTGTGGTGTGCCACTGGATAGAGAAACAAAGCATCTAGAAAGTAAATGAGATGATGTATAAGTGGCAAAAGTGCCTCTTGCCATGATGTTTCGACAATAGAGCAGAAAGTAGGCAGGACATGTTCTTGATCCATAAAAAGGAATGCTAGTCACCTTTGCTGTATAGCAGTAAATCTAAGTGTTTAGGATGCTGACCGGCTATTTTGGAAAAGTAGGGAAGTCCATTTACTTTATGCTTCACATTTCCCGACTTTCTTCTTTTCTCTCCTCCATGCCAACTGTAAACATGAACCAAATAATTAAGGTTCCGCTTCTTGAATGCTGACAGCACTGGGATTGTGATGGGGAATGAGATGTCTTCGAAGTTATAATGCTGCTGACATTATTTGTTTCGTATGTATCAGTAAGACGTGCATGATCTGAATAACTTCTATCGCAAGCCACAAGCGACCATGCAAAGCACATTTATTATTTCTCATCTAGATTCTGAAGATTAATACATGCTTTTCCAGCAGCAATATCATCTGGAAGAGGGATGAAAGTCGACAACCCATTAACTGCATGAAAATCATGTGTGTACACTAACTGCAGCAGCATGTTATTGAAATTACGTTTTTTAAACTCGGCTATTTTTTGGCGAAAGAAGCAAAATTTGTCATTGCAGCAAGAGAAATGTTTTTGCCGAGAAATCGTATCTGATAACACTTCTCTGAAGAATAAAAATAAGGAGAATAATTCGACACTTTTGTTTACAATTGCCATGAAAACTTGTAAACCGGTATATTTTTACTAATGAGCAGCTGAAACTCTAACTTACTGAGGGATTTTCTTCCCGCATCTCAAAAATCTTTGAAATACGAAAAAAATTCACAATAAATTGCATACTAACTTTCCGTGCCCATCCCTACGCAGGGTGAAGGACTGAACTCTTTCACTTCAAGTATCTTACAGTTTGTCAAAGATATTGATAATCTATTTTCGTCTGGACAAGTAGTCATCTCGATTATGCAAGTCACAGCTTCAAATCTACAGATTAGTTACTTCGTCTGAACAAGGATTACTACTCCAGAACTAAAAATCTGCATAGTTCCAGTTGAAAAAAAATGTTGATTGCCGTGTATCTCTAAGATTAATAAGACTGGGAATTATCGCTGCTTATTAGTTTGTGAGCTGGTTGCGACAACTCATGTCAAGGACACACACACACACACACTCACTCACTCCACACACACACACACACACACACACATCTAATTTGCTGGGAAATTTTTCATATATTCAGAGTACTGAAGTTTATGGAGACAATACTTTCTTAGGTTCACATTGCAATTGTTCTTTATTGAAAAACCTATCTTCTAGAACTACACAGAAATTGCAAAAGAAGTAGTGATTTATTTTCGTCTGACTTTATAACCTTCACTTCTTTTAGAAAAGTGGCATTAGTGCCTACTTCTGAATTATATATCTTTTTCTTTTCCATGTACAATTTGACTCCTCTTACCAGATCATAGTGGGGTTTACAAATCGTAACTTCGAAAAAATAGAAAATGCTAATACACTTCTAATGGCGACAGAATCCAAAATCGTAGTCTGTTATTTAACAAGCAACTGAGGACAAGGCTGGTGAGCAGCTTATGAAATAGCTCTTTGTCGGTATAAAAATAAGTGTGTAATATCTTCATTTACGTTATTGCAAACCCACACAATTACTACTTCCACCAGTTATAGATCCCTTTGAAAGAAAATCTGTAGTTACTTTTACTGTATGGAAGTTTCGCATATTAACCACATGCTAAAATACTTATTTTTGTGTGCTATCATTTGACAATAATCTGTTGCGATATCTTGAACTCACTATTAAATATGATAGATGTTACGAATAATTCACTACTACCACATCTGACATTTTGTGATTGCTCTTATGATTTCAGTTTGCTGGCTACGCTAGACGCACTGGAAGATGAAATTTGCGAAGCGGAGAGGGGTAGGTGCATGAGTCTTTCTCAACATGTGCGCCTGCGTGACTCCGTTCACACGTGGAGAGAAGCACGAACGCTATTGGAGTGACAAGATATCAGGGTTGGTAGCACCATCTGCCGCAGGAGCCGGTATTACTTTGTCAAAAAGACGAAATCGTAGAAATAAGCACAGGTGTAGCGTTAAAGAATACCGCTTGTGTCGTAATGTTTGTGTGAGTGTGGTGGAAGAAATAAAGATGTTAAGTGGTGTGATGTTTAAAAACTTGACTCGATGTCGTGGTGTGATTTCGAGGTCATACTTGATCTTTTTGGGCCGTTTACAGATAAGGAGAATACGAAATATTGAGACTCTTTAACAGTAGCTCCAAGACTAGCTGTGACTCTTCGGTTTCTTGCTAATGGGGAGAATTTATTGACGTTCGATTCAAGATATCTACTGCAGCGATAGCTAACATAATACCAAACGTTTTCAGGAAAATTGCATTAAGGTACGTTGACTGCCAGTTACCGTTTGTCTGGCAAACGAACAACTTCGCTGATGCTTAACGTTTAAAGTTAAGAAGAACATGCGAATATGTTGTTATTTCAAAACATAAGAGCTGTCGAGGTACCTGAAATGGAACTGCGGGAAGGATAACACACTTTCATTTACATATACATCAGCCAAATTCCATCAGCATTGGCATATGTGTAGGTGTGTAGAAAGAGGACAGGTTGTTTTATTTTATCAAAAGTGTTTAATTTCGAGATTATCAGAGTTGCTTTTTTCGTTTGCTTTCAGCTTCCAGACTCTAAAGGAGAGTGGTAGGATGTTGTGTGGGATTTTGAAATGAAGTGGAATGTATCGCTTTGGACGGCAAATACGTGGTTCTGCAGTTTCAACATAATGGTGGAAGCATCAAATTCAAATAGAAGCATAATTTCACTTTTTATTTTATTTTATTTTTTGATTGGCTCTCACCGACGCAGAATATTTATTTCGGTACGTAAACGTAAATATTCCAGACCGAACATGGTTCGTGGGGTATTTGTCTAGACGTCATTATAATGCAAAGTTAAATATCCCTGAGAAAGACCTTCTTCCAGGAAGCACTAACCCAACATCATATGTGTTCACTGCAGATGGTGCCTTCATGATGAAACCATTTCCTAGTAAACTGCACTCAGGATCTCCGAGGCATGTGTACATTTACACACTATGTAGAACACGGTGTGTAGGAGAGAACACGTTGGATTTTTACGACCTGCACCGAGAATTTTTACAAAACCAATGAAACTGAAAAAAATTTACCTCGAAGATGTGTAGCTTCATTCACATCTGTATTGGCCTCCTGGCTACATTGATAGTGAAAATACTCGAGAAGCAAAATTAATATCAGGAAAAGAAAGAGCAGATGTTGGGAGTAACGTAGGACTTTTGGGTCTTCGAAGCACTCCACGAAATACCAGACCTGACGGAAGAGCTTTCCAAGGAAACTTTATGTATTACTTTACGTCTAATTACGGATGTGTCGCCTATCAAGACAAATTTGATCAACTTTCTATTATTTTACGAACCGCAGTACTTTGTTGCCTAACGTAAATTTTATTGTGAGAACAGATAAGTGTATTTAAGTGAAGCAGTGTTGCTTCTTCAACAACTTTTCTGTTAAGAAAAGTTGCTGCACCAGCTCAGCGTTTGGAGTGAGGGCTATCTAGAAAGTAACAGACGTTTTGGTTTACTGCGGCGGTAGGCGGGATTACAGCTTCCATCTTGGTGCCATAATGCTCCTACACCCAGTACGCAGCCATCAGTGGCAGCGTGTGGTCTGTGTCACTGCTACTATGCCTTTTTTCACGTGTTAAAATGGACGCCGCACTAGAAAATCTCGCCACTTGTGAGATGCGTTCTGTGATTAGGTTTCTTTATGGCAAAAACCAACTGAAATTTATCACCACCTTAGTGACGTGTACCGAAAAGGGATGATGAGTGAAATCCGAGTGAAGAAGTAGTGCACTGATTTTAAAAATGGCCGTACCATTGTTCACCATGAGGACTACAGTGGTGGGCCTAGCCTTGTGACTGACGATCTGGTGACGAAACTCAAAGACAAAATTCGTAAAAATCGACGTTTCACGAGTACGGAACTTTCGCAACATTGTCTCCAAACCACACGGAGTTTGGCAACGGCCTTTCCGCAGTGGATACACCGGTTCCCGTCAGATCACCCAAGTTAAACGCTCTCGGGCGTGGCCGGCACTTGGATGGGTGACCATCCGGGCCGCCATGTGCTGTTGCCATTTTTCGGGATGCTCTCAGCCTCGTGATGGTAACTGAGGACCTCCTCGACCGAATAGTAGCGGCTCCGGTCATAGAAAACCATCGTAACGATCGGGAGTGCTGACCACATGCCCCTCCTATCCGCATCCTCACCTGAGGATGACACGGCGGTCGGATTGTCCCGACGGGCCACTTGTGGCTTGATGACGGAGTGCATACACGGAGTTTGGTGCATGAAGTTGTGGTGGAGAGGCTTGGTTACCACAGCTTTTGAGTTACGTCGTTTCCCAAACTCCTAACGGAAGGCCATAAAGAGACTGGCTGCAGCACTGACTTTTTCGAAAATTAAGAGAAAAATAGTAACAAAGTTATCGATCATGCCATAACTGTGGACTAAAATTGAGTGAATCACATTAAATGTGAAGCAGAAAGGCAGTAGATGGAATGGAAACACACAAATTCTCCCAGTAATCCAGGGAAGTGTTTGCAAAAGGCTGTCAGGAAGAACGATCATGGCTACTTTGTTTTGGTTTTCTAAGAGACTGATTCTCTGATTTCCTTGAACGTGGCACAACAATTAACTGAGACAGGTATTGTCAAACACTGACAAAGTTAAGGCAGGCGATATAAAACAAGCGTCGGGGAAAACTTAGCGCAAAATTCATTCACGACAACGCACGTCCACACACGGCGAATCCTACTCGCGGGCACCTACGGGGTTTTGGATAGGAGGTGCCTGATCATATGCCATAAATGACAAAAGTCGAGAGAATCATCGTTTCACGATTACAGAACTTTCCCAACATTTTCCCCACATTTCACGAAGTTTGGTGCATGAAATTCTGGCGCCGAGCGGCTGCCACCTCTTCCCAGCAATGAAACATGGCTCTTGGCACAACGCTTTGATACTGACGCCGAACTGCCTGCAGGTTTAAATCAGTGGTTGCAATCGCAGATGGCAGATTTCTACAGAGACGGTATTGAAAAGCTTGTGCCACTGAATGATAAGTGCCTCAATGTGAATGGCGAGAATGTAGGAAAATAGCTTCAGTTTTAAAATGTGTATGATAAAATTTGGTGTTTCTGTATCGTTAATTTTTTATTTGAAAACTTGTGTTACTTTCTATATAACTCTCGTATACTAATTGAAGGGCCTGAAATTCACTGTTGACTTTACAAACCTTTAACTGAAGAGGCGAATTTTAAAATATAGCTACGTAGGGTCTTAATAGAGGTTATGAGGAAATCATGAAAGACTAAATTTAAGGGTTATGTTTACACTGCAGACTCACTGCCAGACTCGAGAACGTGATCGCTGCTCGCGCGGGTGCAGCTGCAGCTGCAGCTGTAGTTCAAACGCACCTGTGTGGAAAGGGTGGCCAGTGCTCTTTATGTGGGCCAGCGAGGCTGCAGCTTGAACGTGTCTTCTAACGACGGACTGGAGGTCACCAAATATTGCGTATAAGCTTGCTATGAAGAACAAAAGAGTTTATAAATTCATAACATTTGCAGTAAATAGTTCAAGAATAACAAAGAAAGTATTTTATTTTGGATCTCACAACGCCGTGTAATCCTAAAGACAAATTACAGATAAGAGAAAAGTTTTGCAAAAACAGACATGTCTCATGGGATACCGAAATGTTACTCATATGACCGGTTTCGGTTCCTCTAGAACCATCTTCAGATCTGAAACGATAATGATACTAATTTACTATTTCACAAATGCAATACCTTTTTCATCCTATCCGATCAACATCAAATGTGCTACAACGTACCTGCAATTTCGGTCACAGGAGTAACCCGTCCACACATAGCAACCTTCACATGCTGCGTCACATAAAAATGGGTGGCATAATGCACGTCATTTATATTAATTATAAATCTATTACCGACAGGTGGCGTCTGGTACATTTTTTACATATCATATTCACATACTGTATTTAGTAGATTTTTGTAATTTACTTTTATCTCTAAAAATAATTAAAATCTATAGACGTCAAGATTAAAATCTGTACCTGTCAAAATTAAAATACACAATAAAATTATCATTTTTGTACGATCTAAAACAAAGGACGATTTCTACAGAGGGGTCCAAAAAAATTTATCCACTGTTTAAAAGTCCATAACGGGCTAACTAATTGACGGAGTTGTCCCATCTTTGGTAGTGTAATAGTTTGTAGTTCCGGCAATCGCCACACAAGCGATGTATTGCGTTGTTTTGCTTTGGCAGATGACAGTCGCCAGATAGTCAGTGTTTTGTCCTTAGTTGCACCTAGTTACTCGAGTAAACATGGCTGGCACAAGGCTTACATTCGATGAAAGGAAGTCAGTTTTGAAGTGGTATTTTAAGTACGAAAACATTAATGAGGTTCAACGGCAATGGCGAAATGAGTATCAAACAGATCCACCGACACGTTTAACGATTCGTCGCATTCGAGACAAATTTGAAGCCGAAGGCTGTGTTAAAGATGTACACAAACAACGATCTGGACGACCTGTAAGAGTAACAAGTCCAGCTAACTCCCGTCGTGTGTTACAACAACTGACTCGCTCACCACAGAAGTCTGTGAGACAGTGTGCCCGTGAAACTGGATTGAGTCGCTCAAGTGTTCGGCGAATTTTGAACACAGCAATGTGGAAGTGCTACATCCCACGATTGCTACACATAATGAACGAGGACGACCCAGACCGTAGAATGGAGTACTGCGAGTGGTTTACTAACATGGTGCGCAACGATGAAGAGTTTGCAGAGATGACTGTGTGGTCTGATGAGGTACAGTTCAAACTCAATGGTACAGTAAATCGCCACAATTGCATCTACTGGGCGGCTGAAAATCCGAACGTCCATGTAGATAAAGCCGTGAATTTGCCAGGAGTAAACGTGTGGTGTGGGTTGTCTTACCGGGGTTTGAGTGGGCCATTCTTCTTTGACGGTACAGTTACCGCTGAAGTGTACCTTCAGAAGCTTCAGACATCCATTTTACCTGCCTTCCGAGACTTGTATGGAGACGGAAGAGTTTACTTTCAACAAGATGGTGCCCCAGCCCACTACCAAAAACGTGTTAGGGCGTATCTCGACGAAAATCCACCAGGAAGATGGATAGGCCGTAGAGGTGCTGTGGAGTATCCACCACGTTCCCCAGACCTAGCTCCTCTGGACTTTTAACTGTGGGGAACACTAAAGGATGTCGTTTATCGACAAAAGTCACGCCCATTGGATGAACTTCGGGAATCCATCGTACATTCATGTGCAAATATCCACGCTATATAAGCGAGCGCGCTCGCGCGCTACGCTCATTCTGTGTCTAGCTGCTGCACAGGCAACTGCATTGAACGCCGCCAACATTCCCTACAGGAGATATCGACGTCGTCGTCGCACAACAGTGTACAAACATATAGAAAACATTGAACTTACCACAACATCAGGAGACAAGAAAAATCGCATTCCAGTGAAGAGTGTTGCAGCCCACGCTCTCGTCGATGGACCTTGTGTATTTCTTGGATGTTCACTTAATTTTAGCTTGGATATAAACGATACATTCTCACATGGAAATGGATGGTTCACTGTTGCCATAGTGAGAGGTGGTAGTGGAGTTTCTAGTGTACCTGGTCTTGAAAGTTTTAATGATAAGGATGTAATTGCCTATCGTACGTACCATATGTTTGAAATAGCTAATAAAGATTTTGGTAAATCTGCTTATGATTCTACGTCTCCACTTGTATTGTATACACGTAACAAAAGAAAACTCAATCCTAATGAATCTGTATTTATTTGGATTAAAGGTGAAGGAGTATGTGAATATGTAAAATTTGTATCTGATTGTACTGTATATTTCCATAAATAAAGATCTGTAGCGTCAGCCACTAACCGGACAAGGGTACATCTCGAACCGAGGGCTCAAGGATGCAACAGTTTGAACAAATTTATAAAACATAGCGCCACGTTGCCCGCTTATCGTCTAGACGGTGGTTACGTAACCCGTCTGGCAGTCAGTAGTTCGTGCTGCAGTTCGGCGGCATCGTTTGTGCGTGGATGTTAATGGTGACCATTTCGAACACCTACAGTGATATCTTTAAGTTGAACTTTAAGCTACACTTTCACCAGAAATGAGACAACTCCATCAATTAGTTTGAAAGTTATGGAGTTTTAAACAGTGGGTAAATTTTTTTTTTGACCCCTCTGTATATCCATGGTGCTGATGGAGACTTATTTTCCTCCATGGTCTGCTTCCGTAGTTCCCGCTATTTCGGTGTTGCGCCGCGAGCCGTTCAGTCGTCTTATGCCCATCGCCGTGGGTAAGAGGGCCGTGCAGGAGGGTCCCGTCAACGACGCTCTTGTTCTCCTAAGGAAGTTAGGTGATCATACTTCGGTAAAGTTTGGTTCGCTGAGCGCAGGAGGGTAAAAATGTTCAAATGTGTGTGAAATCTTATGGGTCTTAACTGCTAAGGTCATTAGTCCCTAAACTTGCACACAACTTAACCTAAATTATCATACGGACAAACACACACACATACACCCATGCCCGAGGGAGGACTCGAACCTCCGCCAGGATCAGCCGCACAGTCCATGACTGCTGCGCCCTAGACCGCTCGGCTAATACCGCGTGGCGCAGGAGGGTAAGTGCCACGTCATTTGTAGGGTCTACGTCGTCATTTCCTCTGCGCTCTTGTTTTAGTCAAGCCTGAGAATTTGTAGAAGTGCTTTTCCTCACATCTGTTTTTGAACAGTAAAACTGCGACTATTGCTGTCCAACATATAGGGCTCGACAGCTGCAATCCAGATATATCCGGGACTTTAAATACTTCCGAAAGAGACACAACAGCATGTATTTCATCCTCTATATTTCAGAACACAATGAATTCGACACAAATGGTCTTCGTTCACCGTCGCATACAAGCAACAAACTTCGTAACTAGTTCCTCACAGGAAAATAAGTCAACAGCTAAGCGCAAGTACTTGGAATACTAGTTCTGGTTGAGGAAACAACGCAATAAAATCTTCTGCAGTCAGAGTTCGTTCTCCACTAGTGTGACTACCAAATGTTTGACTCCTCGCTCTTCTTGAGGGGATCACATTGGAATAGACCACCACGTAATTACGACCTGTGCGACTTCACATTTTCTATAGTCTTACCAACAGGCCCGCGAGCACATTGGCGAGGTCCCTAGACGGCGAAGGCGACGTGCGAACGGGCCAGCGCTGGATGCGGAGCAGACTTCTTCTCTTGGCTGGTTGAGCCATAATGGACGTTATCGGCGCGGGCGCGGTGCTAAATACCCGTACGATGTAGGTCCTCTTCCTCCTGACTGGCTCCTCGTGACACTGGCGGATGCAGCGGAGGGTTCGTGGCAGGAGTGCTGATTTCCACGCCCTCTGTGATTTGGTCCGGTGTACACGAAGTCCCATTCTAGGCCTGCTGCAAATTGAGGAGACGGGACGTCGCGAAGTCGCAGGGGCTTGGCTGGAAACCAACCCGGCGGCGGTGTGTTGCTATGAGGCGTCCACGCTGACGGCTTTTGCGACAAGCCAATTTCCTTATTCTTTTGCCTCCGTTACAACAGATGCAATGTTCTTTCCATACCAGAATCATCCACGGTGCCGCCACGCTCCTCGCTCTCGCGGCCATGCATACTCTACAACGAAATTATATGCCTATACGAAGGCAGTATTTTGTATGTATGTCACACAAACTCAAAGAATTTAAAATACGCGATGATATGAAAATAAAATTTTGTTCTTTAAACATACTTACTTCCTTATACTTACGTAAAAAACCTCATTTGTGAGTATATACACGTGTGTGTGTGTGTGTGTGTGTGTGTGTCTGTCTGTCTGTCTGTGTGTGTGTGTGTGTGTGTGTGTGTGTGTGTGTGTGTGTGTGGTAAGATAGAGACAGAGAGAGGAAAGAATGTTTTCTCGTTTATGTTCAACTTCCAAACACGACGAGGGTGGTCTGAAAAGGCTAGTAAAAGAAAGTGAAAACGTTTTGCTTTCGCACACAACTTGCCTCATTTCTCGACATAGTCTCCTTTAAGGGATACACGTTTGGTCCAGTAATCGCATCGGAAAAATACGTTCTGCCAAACCCTGTTAAATAATCTTTGTCTGCAAGTATCACTTCCTCATTTGACGGAAATTTCTTCCCAGTAATCCAAAGCTTCAAGTTGGGGAACAGGAAGAAGTCACCTGGGGCTAAGTCTGGCAAATGACGTGGATGCGGAACCAATTAAAAGCCAGGTCATTCAATTTCGGCATTGTTAACGTTTGTTTTGGATGGTGCATTATCCTGGAGAAAAAGCACTCCTTGTGTGCCAACCTTCGTCAAACGATTCAACAATGAAGCATAATAGGATCCAGTTACATTTCTTCCATTCTCCAAACAATCTATACTGATTATTCTTTGAGACTCCCAAAAAGTAGTGGCCACCAGCTGACAAAATAGTTTTTGCCTTCTTCGGTGTACTTTCACAAGGCTACCCCCATCATAGATGGCTCCCATACTTCAGTGGAACTTGCAAGGGTTCAGGACGCATGTGGAGGAACTTCGTCTACTATCTCAGGGTAGACCGCTGTGTCTATGTCTCCAGGAGACTTATTTCCATCCATCATACTCCCCTGAGATCCGAAGCTATACGCTTCACAAAAAGGACGACCTGCGTGGAGAGAGAGCTAGAGGAGGCGTAGGTATTTTCGTCAGGACGGACTACCACTCCTCGCCTCTCTCACTTACGACGACTTTACAGGCCGTCGCTGTGTCCGTGCACGTGCGTCATCCATTGACTGTATGTTCGCTTTACTTGCCCCCACATGATGCACTTGATGAAGCGGCCCTCACCGACCTTCTTACACAGCTCCCCCAGCCATTCATTATTTGTGGTGATTTTAATGCCCACAATGTGCATTGGGGCTCTGCACATACCTGCCCCAGGAATAGAGCAGTTGAGAGGCTTCTCCTGTCATCCTGTGCCTACTTGCTCAATGGAGGATAGAGTACTCATTTCTGCACAGCGACTGGGTCGTTCTCTGCCATTGATCTCTCGCTTTGCTCTCCAGCTCTTGCCGCCAGTACTCACTGGGAAGTGGTCGCTGACTTGCACGGCAGTGATCATTTCCCAATCTGGATTCACCTGCCCGATGGCGTGGGCGCCGAAAGGAGACCACCACGATGGGTGCTCAGTGGAGCCGACTGGACACTTTATAGCCAGTTGGCCCAGTTCGAACACTGTGCGAATGTTGAGGCGTGGGTGGACCATATTACCAAAACGGTCCACCACGCCGCTGCAACATCCATTCCACAGTCCACAGGCCATAGGAAGAGGCCACCTGTGCCTTGGTGGAATGCCGAATGCCGCTCTGCAATCAGGACCAGGCGTGCGGCTCTGCGTCGGTTCAAGTGTCGGCCGACTGCTGAGAATCTTGCAGCCTTTCGGGTGGCGAGGGCACGATGTCGCCGCATTATTCGTGAGAGTAAGAAGAGGTCATGGCAACAGTTCCTGAACACCATTAATCATTCCACCAACAGTTCCATTGTGTGGGAGACCATCTGGAGAATTTCTGGCAGAGGAGGGAGGTGCCCCATAGCTGCTGTAATGAATAACGGCACTCTCCACACGGATCCGCGAGACATTGCCCAGACTATGGCAGCGTATTTTGCCACAGTTACTGCAACAACCAGTCAGGATCCAGGTTTCCAGCGCCATAGAGCTGTTGCTGAGAGATGTCATCTAGACTTCCAGTCCACTTCTCATGAAGTTTACAACTGGATTCTGCATTGTCTGGAGCTCGTGACACATCCCCTGGTCACGACAAGATCCATTACAGTATGCTATGGCACCTCACACTGCACTTTTTAATGCACTTTTTAATGCCATTTGGGCCTCGGGTCACTTTCCTGACGCATGGCGTGAGGCTGTTTTAATCCCTTTTTTAAAACCTGGGAAAGACGGCATGAGCCCAAGTAGCTACCGTAGTGTTGCCCTCACTAGTTGCATAGGAAAGACCTTGGAGCGGATGGTCAACCGCCGCATTGTCTGGATGTTAGAATCCCGGCAACTCCTTAGTCGCTTTCAGTGTGGGTTCAGGAGGTTTCGTTCCACCTTCGATAACCTTGCCCTCCTGGAGGCGGCTATACAACAAGCTTTCCTACGCCGTCATCACCTTCTAGGTGTATTTTTCGATATCGAAAAGGCCTACGATACCACTTGGAGGCGTCTCATCCCGGAGCAGCTTCACGAATGGGGTTTTCGTGGTTGTCTTCCTCTTTTTATTCAGTCTTTCCTCTCGCCACGATATTTTAGGTACCGAATTGATGGCGTCCTGTCTGATCGCTTTGAGCAGGAGAACGGTGTCCCTCAGGGTAGCGTTTTAAGTGTGACTCTCTTTGCCATCGCTATTAATAGCATTACGTCCATAGTGAAAAGTCCTGTCCAGTGTTCTTTGTTTGTAGATGATTTTGTTTTGCTCTTCTTCAAGCCTTGCAACGACAACTCGTCAGTTGCAACTTACGATTAGGCGTTTGGATGACTGGGCGCAGAAGAGTGGTTTTAAGTTTTCCACCGAGAAGTCTGTATGTGTTCTTTTTAACCGTTCTCGTTCGATTTTAACCTTTCCTGAGTTGAGGATAAGGGACACTATTCTTACTTTTAAAGACACGGTGAGATTTCTGGGGCTTAGTTTTGACCCAAAGCTCACGTGGTTACCTCATCTTAAGGACCTGAAACCGCGGTCACTTAAGGCTTTAAGTATTTTAAAATGTCTTAGCCACAGTACATGGGGAGCTGACAGGACTTGTCTGCTCCAGTTTTACAGGGCGTTTGTGCGATCTCGGCTCGATTATGGGTGCACGGTGTATGGGTCTGCGAGGCCTTCTTACTTAAAGTTGTTGGACGTTGTGCACCATGAAGAGCCTCGGTTGGCCACTGGGGCATTCCGAACTAGCCCCATACCAAGCCTCTGCGCAGAGGCTGGTGAACCGCCACTTCATATGCGGCGACGGCTACTTACAGTACGCCAGGCGTATAAAACTTTGTCCACACCATACACACCTGCATACCATACCGTTGCTCAGCCTCCTCTGGCACGATTGTTTCATACCCGGCAACGTGCGACGCAGCCCTATGGGATTCGCGCACAGGATTGCCTCGGTGCGATGTCTATGGCTGGTCTTCGTGTTTTACGTCGCGGTTGGAGCAGATCTCCACCTTGGCTCCTGCGGAGACCCAAACTTATTTTAGATTTGACTAATTTTAAGAAAGATGGCACCAGATTTTACATTCCAATCTCTGTTTTCTAACATTTTAAATATGCATCACGGTTTTACTGTCGTTTACACTGATGGCTCCAAACAGGAGAATTTCCATGGCTGTTCTGTGGTGTTCCCTGATCATGTTACCCGGATTCGCCTCCCTGCTGAATATACCGTTTTCGCAGCGGAGCTCCACGTGATCCTGAAGGCAATGGAGCATATGAATCGTGTTCGGGGCGGTCGATTTCTTCTCTGCTCCGATTCTCTTAGTGCCTTACAATCACTGCAGAACCTGTACCCGACTGAGGAGATGGTCCAGCTGATACATGACCAACTGCACTTGCTCCAACGGCGGGGTAAAGAGGTATCCTTCTGCTGGGTGCCTGGTCATGTCGGAATATGGGGCAATGAACAGGCCGATCGGGCTGCCAAGGAGGCCTGCAGAGAGCAGGATGTGGTCCAGTGTCCTATCCCCTTGCAGTCAGTCATCGCTGCACTCCACAGGAAGTGCATGGCGTTGTGGGAGGACGAATGGCTGGCGGTGACGGCCAATAAACTGCGGTTGGTAAAGTCAACCACTCGGCCGTGGCGTTCCTCCTGCCGGTTGCTCAGGCGGGAAGAGGTGGCCCTCACACGTCTTCGGATCGGGCACTGTACTCTTACACATGGCTATGTATTACGGCGGGAGGATCCTCCGTTTTGTGATGCTTGTGGTGTGCACATCTCCGTCCGGCACATTTTAACAGACTGCATTTTATACCGTGATGCAAGGGCAGAAGCACAAGTTGATGGGGATCTGCCTTCTGTTTTAGCTAATGATGAGACGTGTGTGTCTAGGGTTTTTAATTTTTGTGATGTGTCTGGACTCTGGCCTAAACTTTTAGGCTGGAGGTTTTAGTGTATTGCAGAGTGGCTGACTCTTCCCCTTTTTTCTTGCGGTCAGCCAGCCACTTCCGTCTGCTACATTGTTTTAGCTACCTCTATCATTTTCTTCCTGTGTTGTCCATGTTTTACTGCTGACACCCAGCTTCATCCCACGCTTCGGTGTGGGTGAGCACATATTTTTCAACGATTGTTCCCCGTGTTTTATGTTCCGTTTTCTATTCCTGTTCTGGGATTTTTCTTGACACCCGTCTCACTATGTTAGTGAACGGGCGCTGAAGGCCTTGCTGTCGTGCGCCCAAAAAAAACCCTCTACTACTCTACTACTTCACAAGGCTTTGTCCATTGTTTTTACTGCCGTTTTCACTCTGGTGTGTAAGGATGGATCCAGGTTTCATCAACAGTCAGAAATAGGCGCAAAAAGTCTTCCGGGTTGGGATTAAACATCGCTAAACATTATGTTGAAATGGTTCGAAAAATGGTTCAAATGGCTCTGAGCACTATGGGACTTAACATCTGAGGTCATCAGTCCCCTAGAACTTAGATCTACTTAAACCTAACTAACCTAAGGACATCACACACATCCATGCTCGAGGCAGGATTCGAACCTACGACCGTAGCAGTCGCGAGGTTCCAGGCTGAAGCGCCTAGAACCGCTCGGCCACACCGGCCGGCTATGTTGAAATGCTGTGCCAGATGTGCTTCTGCTCGAACGTGAGCAATCACAGCTACCACTCCGCACACAGCTTCTTCATATCCAATTCTCTGTGCATGATATCACGCATTTGCTCGTTAGCGTTGCCTATAGTCTTAGCAGTTTCACGTATTTTTTATCGGTGGTCTTGCCTCAACATATCACGGATTTTGTCAGTGGTTTCCTTTGTGGTGACCTCAATTGGACGGCCTCATAGCGCTTCGATGCTTGTCCGACCACGTTTAAATTCATTAATCCAAAAGTAAACGGTCTTCAAGGACGGTGCAGAGTCCGCGTGAACTTCATCCACTTCTGCTTTGACTTGCACCGCAGTCCAACCTTCAAATGAAAATATTTAACAACAGCACACTAACCAGTTCACACGGCTGTTAGCAATAACTGTACGCTGTACTTTGTCGAATTTCCTTGCAATGATCAAGCTTACCAACCATGATGGCATAACAAAAATGTTCCATAGTTTCAAGGAGATTTACCAGACTGATTAAAGCCACCCTCGTAGAGAAGAATGCTTGTATCTTAAACTTGATTTTGAAATGACTGGGGAGTTTCGACGTTATATGGTGGCTGTGGACACGAAGCATGTAGTTTTTCAATGACGAAAACTTACCTTTCTGCCTCCCCGATGAAAGTGTAAAAGTTTCTCTGTCTGGCCATGTGAGGTATCACGACTGCTTCGGCAAGTCAGCGTCTCTAGAACCACTTTTCTTCTTCAAATGGTCGTTATACCTCAGAAGTGAAAACGAAGGCGTTTTTAACTTGTTCTGGGTTGCCTTCGTTGTTTGCGAGCCATGTTATGTTATGTTATATTACCGGGGACGTAGAAACGACGGAAAGGCTCCGTCCCCGCCGCAGCCGCAGTTGTCCGCAAGCCCACGACTACTATCGCAGTCCACTTCACCCCTCCGACGCCCCACACCGAACCCAGGGTAATTGTACAGTTCAGTCCCCGGTGAATCACCCTCCCCTCCCCCCCCCCCCCCCCCCCCCAGGGAATGTCTCACACCAGACGAGTGTAACCCCTATGTTTGCGTGGGTAGAGTAATGGTGGTGTACGCGTACGTGGAGAACTTGTTTGCGCAGCAATCGTCCACATAGTGTAGCTGAGGTGGAATAAGGGGAACCAGCCCGCATTCGCCGAGGCAGATGGAAATCCGCCTAAAAACCATCCACAGACTGGCCGGCTCACCGGACCTCGACACAAATCCGCCGGGCGGATTCGTGCCGGGGACCGGCGCTCCTTTCCGCCCGGTTGCGAGCCATACTTATTTTTGAGCACAGTAATTACTCTCAATTCTGTTT
Source organism: Schistocerca americana (assembly GCF_021461395.2). Lineage (NCBI taxonomy): Eukaryota > Metazoa > Arthropoda > Insecta > Orthoptera > Acrididae > Schistocerca > Schistocerca americana. The sequence goes on along the minus strand of NC_060124.1, from coordinate 507,658,632 downwards.
TTAGAATCGGCGGAACTGACAAATTACGAAAAAGGAAATGAGCGTCCACAAATTCTGTTTCTTTCTCATTAGCCCAATCAGCCGTGGTGCTGACTATCCCTGACAGACAAACAAATCAAGAGCTGCTGACAGTCGCAAAACTGTCACTCGAGTGAAGTGGGGAGATCCTACACCTGCTCACGGTAGCCCTTGCACGCACATCAAAGGCATGCGTGACAGCGCCGGTGCATGCACCCCCTTGCCTAACCTTGCAACGATCGCATGCGCTTAGTGCTCACGGAAAGTCGCACAGGTGTAAACGCACCGCAAAGGTACTGTAGTTTGCCCTACAAGGAATCAGAGGCGCACAGTGCGAATGCAGCTGCGAATGGAATCAGTCGCACGTACATGTTGAGGAAGAGACATGCAACGTATATGTGCGCCTCAGGAGACACGAAACCTACAACCGTGAGTCTACTTGTGTGTGGGGCAAGCACACTCGCACGGCGACTAGGCGCAAGGTGCACAGATGTAAATGCAACTTAAGGATGCTTCAGCCTAATGAGAAACATGTGGTGTGATTTGGGTCTGTTTTAATTAAACGAAGAACACTCAGAACGACAGTAGTTATAGCACGCACCTGTGGAACCAACTGGAGGCAAAAATAATGTGGGACTCGTCAATGAGTATATATTCCCATGTCACGACGACTCTCATTTCTCCTACAGACAGTTTGGAGAGACCACTGAGCACAAAGCTCATAATATACTGTGATAACTAACAGCAAAACATGTTTCTAGTCCGTTACTCACAACTGGTCCTGATAAGCAGAGAAAGTTTCTCGCGATGAAAAGCAATTTGACCTTGAAAGCTATGTATTTCAACTTACCAGACGTCTCACCTAAGAATCGTCAGGTGTTTCGGCAGATACTTACAATTTCGTTTCGCAGTGTGTAGCTGGAGTTAGCCCTAAGAATTACTGCTCGTCACGTCTTTCATGCGACCCCCAGTGCCAACGTTTTAAAATCGGAATTTCATGTGCCTATTCGACCGAGCGCTTTCAAATTAGTTTAATCCGATATTTGTTTCATCTTTATGTGTTAACAGGGACAGTAAAAGGCGAAGAATAAACGGCAGTCGAGCGGCGATTAACGAGGAGAACATGACAAGTGCCACAACCAGATTTCCCAGAAACTTCGCCCGGTGGAAGAGCAGTTAAAATAAGCGAACACGTATCTCGGCTTATCCGTAGATACTCGATCATTTCTGAGAAACCGACGGTCAGAGTTTTCGAGGCACTTTATGTACTTTGTAGCGTGTACAAATGCAGTCGAAGCGGTGGCGACTCGTGTTCGAAACTGCATTATTATTTTTGTTTTTGTTCTCCATTTATCTACGCATGTCCGTAGAAGACGACTACACGAATATTTTCCAATTTATATTGGAATAACGTTGTCCTCATTCGTCTACTAGTTGTATGCCTGGTGAATGAACTTAAAAAAAAAGGAAAAAAAACAAGGAATGAGTGAGAAAATTATTTGAAGTTGTTTTTGGTGAAATTCCTCTAGCGTATCTTTATTTATAATCAATCGTAAGCGCCAGTTTTCGATAAAGTGATCCGTTATGCATGGTTTGCCACAAAAGTATTGCCAACGGGTGAAATCTTCAACAATGTTAACATTTCCTTTCCGAGTGAGATTCGTACGAAGAAACGTCACTGTGGCAAGCCTATCGTTGTGCGACTGTTGTGGTGTTCTGAATTTCTATGTTTTAACTGTTTCTAAGATCTGTATCGTCCAACAAAAATGCACGAAATCTTCTATAAGACTAAAGATAAGAATAAAATATAAAAATTAAAAACAAGAATATGATAATTTAAAATGATTGCACTGTTAAGATAACATACTCACATAATCTGTACGGGGGTGAGTCAAATGAAGACCTTAAATTTGTAATAACAAACCGAAATTTCGCGCCGTTATCCTGTAAGTTGGTAAGCGTGCTACAAACAGCGTGCAGAATGGCCTGTGGGTGGCAGCATGGTGCAGATGCACACACACCGTCGCAGTATCAGTATAAAGATGGCCGTCCCACTTGCGACTTTCACCAAGGAAGAACAGCGCTCTGTTATTTGGTTTTGTGAAGGTGTGTAACCTATTGAAATTCAGCGACGAATGAAGGTTCAGTATGGTTATGCATGTTTGTCACAGCAGCAAGTCTACGAATGGAGTAGGAAGTTCGCAAATAGTGTGACTTCAGTGAAAGATGCTTCTCGTCCAGGTCAGGCACAACGAGTTGTGACTCCACAGAACATTGCAGCAGTTGAAGCCATAGTGAAGGAAAACCGCCGAGTGCCACTGAATGACATTGCAACATGTTTACAGATTAGTCATGGATCAGCACACCACATTGTGCATGATGTGCTCCATTTTCACAAAGTGTCTGCAAGATGGGTGCCACGGCAGCTGACTCCTGAAATGAGAGAACGACATATTGATGCTTGTGATGAACTTCTTCGGCGCTTTGAACGAGAAGGTGATGGCTTCCTTGCAAGAATCTTTACTGGGGATGAAACCTGGGTTCACTTCCACCAACCGGAAACGAAGAGTGCGAGCAAGGAATGGCGCCATTCCTCATCACCAAAACCGAAGAAGTTTCGAACAGAACCATCAGCAGGGAAGGTTATGCTGACTCTCTTGTGGGACGAGAAAGGCGTCATGTTGGAGCATTACATGCCTAGAGGGACCACTGTCACCAGTGCATCATACACAGATCTCTTAAAAAATCATCTGCGGCCTGCAATCAAATCAAAGCGACGTGGATTGCTGTCAGCAGGTGTCCTTTTGCAACATGACAATGCAAGGCCCCACACTGCTCGTACAACAGTTGCAACAATCACAGACCTGCATTTTGAGTGTCTTCCTCATCCACCATACTTACCAGAACTTGCCACAAGTGATTTCCATATGCCTGGACCACTCAGAGACGCAAAGGGAGAAAATAAGTTCCGTTCTGATGAAGAGGTACACCACGCGGTACATGAGTAGTTGCGCGGACTACCAAAAGAATTTTTTTCTAAAGGAATTTATGCACTTTGTAAGCTCTGAGGATTTGCATTGAGCGTGGGGAGATTATGTTGAAAAGTGATACAGCTTTGTACCACTTCTTCACAATAAATCATATTTAAAAAAATATTTAAGGTTTTCATTTGACTTGCCCTCGTATAATAAATGTATGACACATGTTGTGAAACCCAGTTGTGATTTTAAAATTAATAATAAAACAATAATATAAAATAAAATAAAATTAATAATAAAATTAATATAACGTCGTCGCACCCCTAACATTATAAGAACGTTGTATGGATATAGGTAGTTAAAGGAAAAAGCAAATAAATAAGACAGTAACCGGGTTTCGAACACGAGACGCAAAAGTGAGGCCGCAACGCTAGTCGCTGTGCTTCCATTTCGGCTGAGATTACTGCGAGCTAAAAGACACATAAATTGTATCGAACGCTCTGACCGTCGTTTTCTCAGAAACGGTCGAGTATCTACGGATAAACCGAGACACGAGTTCGTTTATTTTGACCGTTCTGCCACTGAGCAAAGTTTATGGGACATCCGGTTGCGGCACTTGCCGTGCTCTGCTCGTCAGCTGCGCTGCCTGCTTGGTAGTAGCAGTCAGCGCGGACCATGGCGGTCCTGTCGCTGCTGTACTGAAGGTTATTCTTCGTGTTTTACTGTGCCTGTTATTAGATATCGATAAAACGAATACTGCACTAGACTAACTTAGGAGTTCTCCATCGAAATGGGCATATTAAACTCCGCTTTAAAAAATCATTTTGTTTGTAACGCCAAACAAACGGACGCTTTCCACCGTCGTTGGGCATCGTATTAAAGACATGATGAGCTGACTCCAGCTACGCGTAGCATAAAGAAAGTTGCAAATGTCTCCCGAAACACCAGAGAAAATGAGCCTGACGACTCTTAGGAGATACACCCTGTGTATGTACGTTCCAGCTCCCCTTGTAAAGCACTGGATGGATTTCAGACAAACTTGGTACACATACACTACTGGCCATTAAAATTGCTACACCAAGAAGATGACGTGCTACAGACGCGAAATTTAACCGTCAGGAAGAAGATGCAGTGACATGCAAATGATAAGCTTTTCAGAGCATTCACACAAGGTTGGTGCCGGTGGCGACACCTATAACGTGCTGACATGAGGAAACTTTCCAACCGATTTCTCATACGCAAACAGCTATTGAACGGCGTTACCTGGTGAAACGTTATTGTGATGCCTCGTGTAAGGAGGAGAAATGCGTACCATCGCGTTTGCGACTTTCATAAAGGTCGGATTGTAGCCTATCGCGATTGCGGTTTATCGTATCGCGACATTGCTGCTCGCGTTGGTCGAGATCCAATGACTGTTAGCAGAATATCGAATCGGTGGATTCAGGAGGGAAATACGGAACGCCGTGCTGGATCCCAACGGCCTCGTATCACTAGCAGTCGAGATGACAGGCATCTTATCCGCAGGGCTGTGACGTATCGTGCAGCCACGTCTCGAACCCTGAGTCAACAGTTGGGGAAGTTTGCAAGACAACAACCATCTCCACGAACAGTTCGACGACGTTTTTTAAGCAGCATGGACTGTCAGCTCGGAGACCGTGGCTGCGGTTACCCTTGACGTTGCATCATAGACAGGAGCGCCTGCGATGGTGTACTCAACGACGAACCTGGGTGCACGAATGGCAAAACATCATGTTTTCGGATGAATCCAGGTTCTGTTTACAGTATCATGATGGCCGCATCCGTGTGTGGCTACATCGCGGTGAATGCACATTGGAAGCGTGTATTCGTCGTCGCCATAGTGCCGTATCACCCGGCGTGATGTTATGGGGTCCCACTGGTTACACGTCTCGGTCACCCCTTGACGACACTTTGAACAGTGGACGTTACATTTCAGATGTGTTACGACCCGTGGCTCTACCCTTCATTCGATCCCTGCGAAACCCTGCATTTCAGCAGGATAATGCACGACCGCATGTTGCAGGGCCTGTACGGGCCTTTCTGGATACAGAAAATTTTCAACTGCTGCCCTGGCCAGCACATTCTCCAGCTCTCTCAACAATTGAAAACGTCTAGTCAATGGTGGCCGAACAACTGGCTCGTCACAATACGCCAGTCACTACTCTTGATGAACTGTGGTATCGTGTTGAAGCTGCATGGGCAGCTGTACCTGTACACGCCATGCAAGCTCTGTTTGACACAATGCCCAGGCGTATCAAGGCCGTTATTAGGGCCAGAGGTGTTTGTTCTGGACGCTGCAGTCATGGACTGTGCGGCTGCTCCCGGCGGAGGTTCGAGTCCCCCCTCGGGCATGGGTGAGTGTGTTTGACCTTAGGATAATTTAGGTTAAGTAGTGTGTAAGCTTAGGGACTGATGACCTTAGCAGCTAAGTCCCATTAGATTTCACACACATTTTTTGTATTTGTTCTGGGTACTGATTTCTCAGGATGTATGCACCCAAACTGCGTAAAAATGTATCAGTTCTAGTATAATATATTTGTCCAATACATACCCGTTTTATCATCTACATTTCTTCTTGACGTAGCAATTTTAATGGCCAGTAGTGTATTACTTAGTATCTACAAAGAAGCTCTGTGGCGATAAGAAAGACTTGTATCCCGTAGGGACTGGGGCAGGGTAAAATGGGCTAACATAGAAGCATAATTCAGGAATGTCTGGAGCAACTGCAACTGCAGCTGATATTTACATGACTTATTAAATGTATAAAAATACTGTAGGAGTAAGGTACTCAGAGTATTCATAGGGGCTGGGGTGAATATGGAAAGAGGTGGTTCCGTATCAGGAAAAGGGCAAAATGTACTACTGAACTTTCCAAGAATTTATTTTTGGAATATTTGTAAGGTGAAATAAATGTTTTTTTTATTTAATCCCAGATCTTGCGATAAACACAATTTTTAACAAGTAAGGTACCTGAGTGATTTTGAAGAAATAAGCCGAAATGCCTACCCAATAACAAACGTAAGTTGTGTGTCGCATTTTCATAGCTAAAAAAACTAAAACTTGGTCCACGATTTTTTACACGCTTGTTATCGAGTTAGAAATTTCCTCTGGATTGAGAGGAAAATGTAGGGCTAAATTCGCTACAGTTACAGATGGAATATGTGTATAAATATGTGTGAAATTTGTTAAATATATGTGAAATATATATGTGTGTGAAATATATGTGACATACAGTAGCATGGATGAAACGTCGGAAAAAACGTAATATGGTAGTAAAAAATACACGTTGTTGGTAACAAGCTCGTAGCATTGGTCTTATTTGTTTAACGTTCTATTTGCGACGTTGATAGTATATACACTATCTGCCCAAAGTACTGGGACACCTATTAGGGACATTAATATTGGGTGCGTCCACCCTTCGTCTTTATGACGGCTTCAGTTCTGCTGGAGACACTTTCAAAGAGGTGCCTGAATGTCTATGAACAGCAGAAACCATGGATGGCAATGAGGTTGGACGCTGCGCTCTGGAGCGAGGTCGACGTTTCGATTCATTCCAGAGCTGTGCCATTGCTTTCAGGCTCGGATTCTGTGCAGACCAGTCCATTTCAGTATTGCTATTGTCTACAAACCATCGCCTCAGAGATGCTACCATATGACAGCGTGCATCTACAACTACATGACTACACCGCATTTCACACTTAAGTGCCTAACAGAGGGTTCATCGAACCACTTTCAAGTTATTTCTCTGCCATTCCACTCTCGAAAAAAGCATGGGAAAGCCGAACACAAGTCCTTTCGTCCGAGCTCTGGTCTCTCTTATTTTACTGTCATGGCCACTTCTCCCTATTTAGGTGAGTGCCAACACAATATTTCACATTCGAAGGAGAAAGCTGGTGATAGAAATTTCGTGAATAGATATCACCAGCACGCAAAAAACCTTTGTTTCGTTGACTGACACCCCCAACTCGCGCATCATATCCGTGGTACACTAGTGCACTGAAGAGCCAAAGAGACTGGCACACCTGCCTAGTATCGTGAAACGCCTAACGCGAGCACGCAGAAGTGCCGCAACACGACTTGGCATGGACTCGACTACTGTCTGAAGTAGTGCTGGAGGGAGCTGACACCACGAAACGTGCAGGGCTGTCCAAAAGTTCGTAAGAGTACGAGGTGGTGGAGATCTCTTTTGAACAGCACGTTACAAGGCATCCCAGATATGCTCAATAAAACTCACGTATGGGGAGTTTGGTGGCCAGCGGAAGCGTATAAACCCAGAAGAGTGTTCCTGGAGCCACTCTGTAGCAATTCCGGACGTGTGGGGTGCCACATTGTCCTGCTGGAATTACCCAATCCGTCGGAATGCACAATGGACATGAATGGTGGATGCAGGTGATCAGTCAGGATGCGCACGTACGTGTCACTTGTCAGAATCGTATCTAGACGTTCAGGGGTCCCATATCACTCCAACTGCACACGTCCCACACCACTGAAGAGACTCCATCAGCCTGAACAGTCTCCTAGTGACATGCAGGGTCCACGGATCCATGAGGTTGTCTCCGTACCCGTACACGTCCATTAGCTCGATACAATTTGAAACGAGACTCGTCCGACCAGGCAACATGTTTCCAGTATTCAACAGTTCAATGTTGGTGTTGACGGGCCCAGGCGAGGCGTAAACAGTTTTGTGCCGTGCAGTCATCAAGGGTACAAGAGTGGGCTTTCGGCTCCGAAAGCCCATGTCGATGATGTTTCGTTGAATGGTTCGCACGCTGACACTTGTTGATGGCCCAGCATTGAAATCTGCAGCGAAACCTTATTATTAAACAAGTCCCTTTTTTCGATTACGTCTCTTTAGATATACCAAAATAAAACTATTCAAGACCTCCATCAGTACAACTTTTATAGAACAGAATTGGCAACAAAAAGAAAACAAATCTTAAAACATTGTTCTAGTAACTGAAATTAGTAGACAATTACATATTTTCATTGGAAGGAAGCGACAGTTTTGGTCTGTCTGAAAACAGGAACGGCCCAAATTATTATTCTAACAACTGTTTAAAAATTCACTATCTAACAATTAATCGTCTTTTGGACAGAATAATTTATAATCACTGTCGGCCATGTTCGTACACAAGCACACACGCCATTAATGCAGTATATTCAAAACTGTTGAAGATGCAGTCTTATATTCTAAAGCACATTTACTGACACACTATGCAATATACGTACCAGTTGGCCAAGGTGAGATTTTAAGAAGTTGATAAATGGTTGAAATTTATGACCTGGCCAGAAATTTAATACAACAAACATTTCCAGTGATTTGATACTTTAATTAGTGTACCACAAACATTCATTGTTATTATTTCTTACATAAAGTAAGCTTATTAAATTTGCTTAAGTTTGACTATCTGTCTCGTTTCTTACAATAATTTTACTAATTAATTCGGCGTGTTTAGCTGTCAAATTGTGGCTCAATGCTCAAAATATTATTTTATTTTCCACCTACATACTTTTAATTAATAAATGTTTGAAGTTTTCTTTCTGCATGTTATTTACCCAGACCTTGCTCCATATAACTCACTGATTCATAGTAAGTAATTAAAACGTAATGTCTGATGCTCAAGTTTTGCTGTATGAACAGCGAAAACGAAGTAACAAATTAACTTTTTTCCTGTAGCCATTTAATGGAGGTTGTTAGCTTCAAAAATATTTGAAACTATGTGAAAAATTCGTTGGAATTCGCCAAGCGATCCAATTCCAAAATACTGGATGAACATACTGCGGGAGATTTGTGCGCCGTGAGTTCACTGCCTCAATACAAATACACACCTTCTAGCTTTAATACTTTTCTAATTGTGTAAAAGCCTTAGCGTAGGACTCTTAACGAGTGGATTATGGCAGCATTCTAATTTTTTTAAATTGCATCACTAAGTCTATGAAATACTGAATATCAAATTTTTGTTGTCTGTGGTATCCGTTACATAACTAAGTTGTAACTGGGAGAGGGTGATCGTTATAGCCGTTTAGTAAAACAAATTACGCCAATTGAAGATGGGTGTAAACACGGATCACAACTTGGCATAAATACACTGATGTGGCAAAAGTCATGGTATGCGTCCTGATATCGTGTAGAACCTTCTTTTGCCCGACGTAGTACAACAGCTCGCCGTGACAAGCTGGAAGACTCATACTGAAATATTAAGCCATGGTGCCTCTATAGCCGTCCATAATTGCCAAGACGGTACCGGTGCAGGTCCAGAGGACCCAGTCCATTCCATGTAAACACAGCCCACAGCACTATGGAGCCTCCACCAGCTTGCACAGTGCCTTGTTGACAAATTGTGTCCATCACTTTGTGGGGGTCTGCGCCTCAGTCGAACCCTACCATCAGATCTTACCAATTGAAACTGGGGCTCATCCGACCGGGCCACGGTTTCCCAGTCGTCTAGAGTCCAGCCGATATGATCACGAGCCCAAGAGAGACGCTGCGGGCGATGTCGTTCTGTTAGCAAAGGTACTCGCGATGGCCGTGTGCTGCCGTGGCCCATTAACGCCAGATTTAGCCACACTGTCCTAACGAATACGTTCGACGTACGGTTTCACGTCGTTTTCTGAGGCTATTTCACGCCGTGTTGCTTGTCTGTTAGCACTGACAACTCTAGACAAGCACCACTGCTCTCAGAATGAGATTTTCACTCTGCAGCGGAGTGTGCGCTGATATGAAACTTCTTGGCAGATTAAAACTGTTTGCCGGACCGTGACTTGAACTCGGGACTTTTTCAAAAACAGACATAATGTCTGATAACCGCAATCACTGGTTTTTACAATGTTATTTACAGCCCGTCTTGATTGCAAAAAATGTTTAATCACATGACCGGTTTCGGTTCATCTAGAATCATCTTCAGATCTGCAATTTCGGCTACAGTAGTAACCCGTCCATACACAGCAACCTTTCACATGTTACGTCACATGCGCAGATCTGAAGATGGTTCTAGATGAACCGAAACCGGTCATGTGATTAAAAATTTTTTTGCAATCAAGACGGGTTATAAATAATATCGGGACCTTTGCTATTATCGGGTAAGTGCTCTACCAACTGAGCTACCTAAGCACGACTCACGACCCGTCCTCACAGCTTCAGTTCCGCCAGTACCTCGTCTGCTACCTTCCATTGCTTTCGGTCGTTAAGTGAAGGCCGTCAGGCACTGTGGTGTCTGCGGTGAGAGGTAATGCCTGAGATTTGGTATTTTCGGCACTTTATTGACGCTGTGGGTGTCGGAATATTGAACCAACCACCACTCCGCGCTGAAAGTCCGTTAATTCCATGCATGCGGCGATAATCACGTCGGACACCTTTTCATATGAATCATCCGAGTACTAATGACAGCAACGCGAATGTACTGCCCTTTTATACCTTGTGTACGCTATTAAAAGAATATGGAATGAAGATTAACAAGAAGAAAACGACAAGCGTGGCAGCTGGAGGAAAGCGAAGGAAATGCCCTATGAAAATAGGGAGAGAGGAAATAGAGCAAGTGAATAAGTTAAATAACTTGGGAATTGCAATAATGGATGATATGCATTGCTCAACAGAAATTAGGAAAAGAATTACAACGGCGAAATAAGGATTCAAGAGGAAACGGAAATTCCTTTGTGGGGCTCTAAACAGAGATCTGAGGACAAGACGTGCCAAATGTTACGAGGGTCGCTCCATAAAAATGCACACTATTTTTGTAAAAAACACAGTTTTCATTCTGCATGTGTGCAAGTTTTTCAGTGTGTAGACACATCTTTCCTGATGGTTTTCAAACAGTCCAACCTGTTGCCGCGAGTGGCGCCGTCACAGCGTGTCTTCAAGATGGTTGCTGCACTTGACGTTCATCAGAAGCAACGTGCTGTCATAGAATTCCTGTGCTGTGGAAACGAGGCATTGGGAAACATCCACAAGACGTTGAAAAAGATGTATGGAGATGCTGCTGTCGATCGCAGTACGGTTAGTCGGAGGGCCAGCAGCTTACGTGATGAAAGCGGGCGCGGCAATACTGAGGATTGTCCTCGCAGCGGCAGGCCTCGTACTGCACACACTCCAGACAATGTGCAGAGAGTTAGCGAAATGGTGACTGCTGACAGACGCTTCACAGTAAACGAATTGTCATGCTACTTTGGGATAGGGGAAGGAAGTGTTTACAGAATACTGAAAGTGTTGGCGTTAAAAAAGGTTTGTGCCAGGTGGGTTCCCAGGATGTTGACAGTGGCTCACAAAGAAACAAGAAAAACGGTATGCAGCGAACTTTCGGAAGAGTACGGTAATGGTGGAGATGAATTTCTTGGAAGAATTGTGACAGGAGATGAAAGATAGCTCCATCATATTTCACCAGAGACGAAGAGGCAATCAATGGAGTGGCATTATGCAAATTCACCCAAGAAAAAAAATTCAAAACCACACCTTCTACTGGAAAAGTTGCGGCTACGGTGTTTTTCGATTCCGAAGGACTCCTGCTTGTGGACATCATGCCAAGTGGAACAACCATAAATTCTGATGCGTATGTGACGACGCTGAAGAAACTTCAAGCTCGACTGAGTGGTGTTCGACCACATGGGCAAAAAGCAGGATGTTTTGCTGTTGCACGACAATGCGCGGCCACACGTCAGTCAAAAAACCATGAAAGCGATCACAAAACTAGGATGGACAACACTGAAACACCCGCCTTACAGTCCCAACCTGGCTCCATGTGACTATCATCTCTTTGGCAAACTGAAAGACTCTCTTCGTGGAACAACGTTTGAAGATGATGACTCCCTTGTGCACGCTGCCAAACAGTGGCACCAACAAGTTGGTCCAGAATTTCACCGTGCGGGTATACAGGCTCTGCCTCCAAGATGGCGTAAGGCAGTTGAGAAGGATGGAAATTATGTGGAGAAATGAAAATATTGTTCCTAAAAGATGTATCTACACACTGTAAGACTTTCAAACATGTGTAATAAAAGATGGGTTTAAAAAAAATTGTGTGCATTTCTTTTGGAGTGACCCTCGTACATGTGGAGCGTCGCACTGTATGGTGCGGAGACTTGGACATTGAGGAAGGAAAAGGATAGAAGATTGGAGGCACTAGAGATGTGGATATGGAGAATAAAGGAAAAAGTTAGATGGGAATGAATAAGTATTAACAAGAGTTGGAGAAGAAAAAAAATCATGCTGAAACGTATCAGAAAGAGAAAACAGAACTGGATTGGACTGCGCGGCTGCATGCCCAAAATTTAATGGACTATCCATAACACCGCGAGAAGTTGAAGATGCACATGGATTGGATATTGTTTGAGGAGGGACTGTATATTGAAGGAAGGAATAGAAGGAATGATGGAGGGAAAAGGGGGAAGAGGAGAAAGAAGACATCAAATGCTGGGTAGTATCAAAGGAGACAAAAGTTCAGAAATGAAAACACTGGCTATGGACAGACAAAAGTGGAAGTAGCTTAATCCATGACAAGACCTGGCGTAAGGCATAATACCATACTACTACTACTACGAGATACTACTGTCATCTGTATATGTGCATATCGCTATCCCATGACGTTTATCACTTCAGTGTAAAGTTACATGAAAGGAGATCGGTTGTTCATTTCTTCAAGTAAAGAATGTATAGCGGCGAACAGTGCAAGTAACTTACGGTACGGCAGCTATCTATGTAATCTCCAGCCACTATGTGCGCAGCGAGGTGGCAAGAAGCGAATGAAGTGCGGTAGCGGGGCTGTTGTTCCAGCGCAGTTGACCGTGGTCCGAGCCGGGATTGGAAGCGGTGTGGGGGCGGCGGTGGAGGGAGGAGGGAAGTCGGGTGGTGTGAGAAGTGTGCGCTGCGGCGTGTTGGTCCTCGCCCGTACCGGCCGCCAGCTACCAGGTACCAGGTGGTCGTGGAAATGACACGATGGCCGCGCCACGCCACGGCACGCGCCGGGGACCGGGTTAATTTGGAAAGGACAACAGCGCCGGCCGTAATCTGGCGAGACAGGCGAGCGCGTCCGCCAGCGCGCGCGCAGTGCCGGCCGCCGCCCAGAAGACTGTGCGGGGCCGGCGGGGGCGGCGGGGGCGGGCGGGCCCAGTAAATTAGGGGCGCGGACAATGAGGCGGCCAGGTCGCCGCAACATGTGGCGTATCGGCGGCGGCCGTTCCAGCTGAACGCGGTCCCACAATGGCGCCATTGAGGGGGCGGCGATAGCGCGCGCCGCCCGCCTCTGCAGACATTATCACGTGCCATCAGCAATCGCCAGGGCCGGGCGCCGCCCCTGAAGACCGCCCGCCGGCCGCGCGACACCGCCTGCCCACAGCGCCACCGACACCTGGTTCTGCAGCAGCAGCTGCTGCTGCTGCAATCGGGTGCCTTCCACGTGCCGCGTGAGTTGGTGAACGGTTTTCAGGCGATACTTATTTACCAGGGATAAAGTCAGAAAGGACGGCAGGGCAGAAAAGGACGTTGTCTTCTACACAGAGGTTACTCAGTGTTCCAGATAATCAGCGTGACAAAGAAGTTACACTAGGATACATGATAGTTACGACTGATAAAACGCCTGATGGAAATCGATGGTAGTGTAGTGTCTAGGAAGTCTGCATACTTGATTCGCTAGACAAACAGTCAAATAATTCGTATTAATAAGTTTTATTGCGAAAAGAAAATTACAGGTATTATGTTTGGCAGTTACACAGATGTGACGCAAGCAAAGGGCGCCACATAAAATAATCAACCGCCTTCAGTATAGACAATCCCAACTCTATACAGGGTGTTACAAAAAGGTATGGCCAAACTTTCAGGAAACATTCCTCACACACAAAGAAAGAAAATATGTTTTGTGGACATGTGTCCGGAAACGCTTACTTTCCATGTTAGAGTTCATTTTATTACTTCTCTTCAAATCACATTAATCATGGAATGGAAACACACAGAAACAGAACGTACCAGCGTCGCTTCAAACACTTTGTTACAGGAAATGTTCAAAATGTCCTCCGTTAGCGAGGATACATGCATCCACCCACCGTCGTATGGAATCCCTGATGCGGTGATGCAGCCCTGGAGAATGGCGTCTTGTATCACAGCCGTCCACCATGCGAGCACGAAGAGTCTCTACATTTGGTACCGGGGTTGCGTAGACAAGAGCTTTCAAACGCCCCCACAAATGAAAGTCAAGAGGGTTGAGGTCAGGAGAGCGTGGAGGCCATGGAATTGGTCCGCCTCTACCAATCCATCGGTCACCGAATCTGTTGTTGAGAAGCGGACGAACACTTCGACTGAAATGTGCAGGAGCTCCATCGTGCATGAACCACATGTTGTGTCGTACTTGTAAAGGCACATGTTCTAGCAGCATAGGTAGAGTATCCCTATGAAATCATGACAACGTGCTCCATTGAGCGTAGGTGGAAGAAACTAAAATGACCTCTAACATGGAAAGTAAGCGTTTCCGGACACATGTCCACATAACATCTTTTCTTTATTTGTGTGTGAGGAATATTTCCTGAAAGTTTGGCCGTACATTTTTGTAACACCCTGTATACGAAGGTAGTATCTGTTCCCGAAAGAACAGATACCATTGATGACTGTGCAACTTCTCTAGAATGAAATGATAATTAAATCGACACCCTAGCTGCAAACAGGCGTTGATATACATCATAGAGGACATGTTGAAAATGTGTGCCCAGACCGGGACTGCAACCTCGGATCTCTTGCTTACATGGCAGACGCTCTATCCATCTGAGCCACCGAGGATAGTGCGCGTGCAGGCGCTTATCCCTTGCACGAGGGTCTCACGGAGAGAGCGTGCTCTCGGTGTGTCAGATGGATACAGCTTCTGCCATGTAAGCAGGAGATCCCAGGTTCGAATCCCGCTCTCGGCACACATTTTCAACATGTCCCCAACGATATATATCGACGCCTGTTTGCAGCTAGGGTGTCCATTTAATTATCATTTCATTCTAAAGAATCTGCACGGTCATCAATGGTATCTGTTCTTTCGGGAACAGATACTATCTTCATATACAGTTAAAATATGGCTACCCGGCCATTGACCTTCTTGTGGGGATACACACGCTATGCCCCCACTCGTACGGGACTTGGTAGATGAATCTGCCACGAGTAATGAGCGCGATGGGCAAACATCTATTAGGCGCACTACGAATGTAGTGGGATGGACATGTTGGGAATGTGGGTCTCACGGGGAGCGTGCAAGGGATAAGTTCCTGCAAGCGCACTATCTTCTGTGCCCTCCGTGGCTCAGATGGATAGAGCGTCTGCCATGTAAGCAGTAGAGCCAAGGTTCGAGTCCCGGTCTGGCCACACATTTTCAACACGGCCCCAGTTATGTATATCAACGCCTGTCTGCAGCTAGGGTGTCGATTTAATTATCATTTAATCCCAAGTCTGTACTACATAGAGAGTACAAGCGAAGTAACTAGCGTTGACGCTGTTATCGAAGTCGCTAATCTTGAAGCTGCTATTGATATGAGACGTCACCAGTCGGTCGCGGCGCTTATGTCCTCTCCACATAGGGGCCGCCACTGTCGCACTGTCGTCCCGGAGGAAAGTACGGTTAGCGTGCGATTGGCTGACGTCTTTTGACAGCCTTGTCTTCACTGTCGTTCCCGACTGGCGCACCGGCGCTTGACTTTACGCCGTACCAGGTAGCAAGTGAAGATAAACACTGTCAGAGGACACAAAGTCCAGGACATTTTACCGCATCGACACGAAGCAAGATCCATTAATTTCAACTGCCAGTTAAAAGGGTAGTTCGCTTTGAAAATGTCCCAAAGTCTTTTTATTTTGCTTAAAAGTTTCTCTATGACATCTACTCTGGTTGGCTGGAACCATCACGACATTCGCCTGGAATGATTTAGGGAAATCACGGACAAACTAAATCAGGATGACCGGACGTGGGTTTTTGAACCGTCGTTCTCCCGAATGCGAGTCCACTGTGCTAACAACTGCACCACCTCAGTCGGTGACATCTACTTTATTGCACAAATAACTTACGCGGATGGTTGCGGGTGACGTCGTCGACAACCGCCGATATTTCTACAGGAGCACACCCCGCCATTTTCAAGGCATAAGGTATCCCTTGAAAATAGGGTGTTCTCTTGTCGAAATACCGTCGAATGTCGGTGACGTCACCCGACTGAACGCCCGTAAGTTATCTGAATACTGTATACGCCGGGGGAGACTCAGGTCTCACATTACTTTATTATAGTTTTCGTATTAGTTTCGCTAAAAATCCACTATCGAGTTACCAGTCGATATGTGGAAAAGTAGCTTCGAAAACCATTTACAGTGGTAAAAAGGTAGTCGACATCATGGCCAATGTGCTAGCATGTAATTTTAACGACACCCTAAAAGGCATAAAGGAAATTAAGAGAAGTGCTCAAACTTGATTTCGGACCGGCCTGTAGCAACTTTTGCACAAAAGCGGTCGAAAGGTGCATCGAGCGAGCAGAGCAGCGGATGACAGGAACTGCCAAAGAGCTCCACATGACCACCATGGACACGAATGAGATGGGGGACGACCTCCTTTTTTTTCTGGAAAGATTGTTGTATGGTATAGGGATCGGTGACTATATATATGTTTAATTTAACAACAAAAGTTGTAAACCAAAACATAAAACACGTTTTTCTCGAAATCGTGCTTTTTAGATTGACGGGAAACATAACACCAGAACAGTACATACGATTTTGATCGCCATTTGATGCCAGCATTGTAAACTGAATTCCCTATTAGCGTACGTAGCCGTAATGCTATATCATCAAAAGTCTATTTTTCGTTCAGGCTTTTGTTCCGATTTCATGGGCCAAGAAAATGACATTTATTCAAGCACGTCATCACTTTCCTAGAACTTAATATTTTTCTATTATCTAATGAACGCTGAAAATGACTTATCAAAATTTTTTTGTTCAGGTCCATTAGGAGCGCTTCGGGAACTCCGGCCGATGACCAGTGTTGCGTCTATGATGGGTCCTTCCAGCTGATGCAGCTGTTACAGGTAGGCCCGATGTGGAGACAAAGGTTACCTTTTTTTACGCCACAAGTGTAAGGAATGAAATTATATTGTCAGGTTTAGCACTACCTTTTATTTTACTTACAAACATCACGAAAATCACTTGTGTTTTATCTGTTCAGAAAAGACTACCCCCTGAGTTGGATAATACCTTATTTCTATATCATTTTCAAGACTTCTGTGTAAAACGATCTGGAATGATTTTTTTTCTTTTCGTGTTCTAGTGCACTGTTCTTTCGCCAACAACTTCCTTGTCCTCCCCTTTATGCACAGACTTTAGGAATATCTTTGAAGTGAGCATTCATATGCGCAGAACAGAAATTTTATCGTCAATATACACAGATTCTCAGGTCATGTGACTGTATACTTACCTACAAAAAGTAACTTGGCCTTTCTTCACATATTTCGATTTGCGTCTGTAACAGCAAGTTTTCACCACTTTTGTCACTAATGACACTGGACAACAGTGAAAATACTTCGGAGATAAGAGTATCCATTTACTACTAATTGAAGACGTTGATGACTAGCATACCATCAGTTTTTAAAGATTGGTTGGCGTTTAGAAGAAACACATTATCGCCGGATATGCCCACAAAATAATGGTTCATGACAATAATAGTTGACTGCTTATTTAATAAGCATCCATTGTTTGGCTGTCAGCTACATCGATATTTTTATAGTTAGCACAGGTAAAGATCAACAACCTCATCAATGTTGCCAGTGTAGTAGTTTTGCCACTAAATCTTGTGGATCTGGGACATTCTTCAGGAGGACACATTTTATTTTAGTGGGTTTCCAAACTACTGCTACTGGGGAAAAGATATTTTTTTTTACACTGAAGACGTAAAAGTTAGCTGATTTGTTTACCAGCTTTTGGTGGTTTTGCTTGAAATTAATTAGAAACACAGAATGTCAAGCCTTAGTTTTTATTAAAACTTTGCTAGCGAAAACATGTTGTTTAAAGTTCTTCTGCAGTTACAATTTGCATTCCAAGAGGTGGTCATGGTGAGATATTAGGTGTGCTGGCGTAAGCGGTCGCCAGGTCACAGGCCGACAAAGATGAAGATCGATTAGCAGGCGCTGGATCAAGCGTGGTTATCACGAGAGAGGCCAGAGACAGACCGACAGGCAACACGCCGCCAACGCCCTCTCGACAGCAAGTATTCAGGCCGCCGCCGCTGAACGGGAGGCCCCACTGCCTCAGTCATCCAGTTTGGCGTCCGTCAGCACATTCGCAGAGTGGGCTCAGTTCACGTCGCAGCCTATGACAGTATATAGTGACCAGATTAGTGACTATAGCGGGACTTGTACTTAACCAGCAGTGAGATTAAAGACTGTAATAGCGAGATTACCGATATTGTCTGCAAGAAGACTATTACTGATGAGCTTGCACCATGGGCTCTAGTTCCAGTTAAGTAAAGGTCCATGTAAATAAAGAATCGTATTAATCCACGTGTGCATTTGTGTTGGATAAAAAGGAAACTGGCCACCCATAACAACATCCTCTCCCTTCGTTCCTTGCGGTACAAGACTCTACAGTGGCGATGAGGATACTACATTAGGCTACTGTGTCATGTTAAATCTGTTATCGTTAGTTGAAGTGAGTTGTTTGATACATACCGCCAAAATGTTTTGACAATGCACAGAAAGTTGTTTACGATGACGTGACACTTGACCACCAAAAAAGTAATTTCTGCTCGTCAAAAGATGTCCTACCACAACTTGTACGTTTGGAGTGGTGATAGAATTTGCAGTTGCGAATGTGACAGTGGTGACATACTAGGTGAGTGTGTGGTGTTTCTTTTATCTATGCTGACCAGAAACATGTTACGTATATGTGTGAACAGTGCAGACAATTTTTGTTATGTTTGCAGTGAGGTAACATTTGCCAATCGAAAGAGCAATTTTGCGCCTATCATAAAGAAAGCCTAATACTTGTATTTTGGTTGTAAAGTGGGAGATACGGACAAGAAGTGGACACCACACATTTTTTCGTAATATGTCCTCTAGGTACTTGCGGGACTGGCAACTTGGAAAAGAACAAAGCTTGCCGTTTGCTGTTACCATGATACAGAGAGAGCTGACCAATCATTCTACAAAGTGCTATATTTGAATCATTCTTGTAATTAAGGACACACCCAGAAAATAAGTGGAATATCACTTATCACAATATCCGTTCAGCTATTCGTCCAGTGCCACATTCTGAAGAACAACCTGTTTGAAAGCCTCACGCAACTTACTCCAGTGGTTCATCTGACGAAGAGGAAGATCCGGACAAACTCGACGGATGTATGCCAAATGCTACTGTAGATTCATCTTCTTCCACTGAGCCTCAGTTCACAGCCAACATCTCATCACCCAAACGCCATCTCAATGTGAATTAAATGATCTTGTGAGGGAAGTCGGGTTGTCAAAAAATGGCTCTGATCTCCTGATACCTAGATTCAAGCAGTTGGGAGTTCTTGCTGAAGATATTAAGCTATCTGGTTTTTGGACACGTCAAAAGACTGTGGGAGATTTTTTTCGGTGTAAAATGATCTAGTGTCCTGTAGAAACGTAACTGATCTTATGTGTAAACTTAACATATAACCCAGTGATTGGTGACTGACTGTTCTTAGACGCATCAAAACTGAGACTTAAAGCTGCGTTAGTGCACAATGGAAACGTGTTGCCATCAATTTCAATCGGCTATGCAGTGCACTGTGAGAAGGAATCTGCCAACATGGAAAAGCTGTTGAGAGCTATAAATTATATCGAATACTAATGGAATACTTTGGCGACTTCAAAGTTTTGTCTATACTTTTTGGCCTGCAGCTCGCTACACAAAATATTGCTGTATCCTGTGCCTGTGGGATAGCCAAGATAAGACTTCCCACTACGTAGAAAAAGACTGACCTCTCTGTAAATCTTTGGAGCCACGAAAAAAGAACGTTCAGCATGTCACTTTGATAGATTGCTACGGGGTTTTACTTCCTCCTTCACATATTAAAGTAGCTTTAATCAAGAATTTTGTGAAGAGTTCCAACCAAGTCAGAGACGCATTCAAATACATTCTGAGTAAATTTCCACGAATTACTGAAAGCTAAATCAGAGAAGGAATGTTTATCGGACCCCAAATTCGAGAACTCCCCAATGGTCCTGAATTTCATGCACTGTTACAGGATACGGAGATTGCATGGGATTCTTTCCAAAAGGTGGTCATCAATTTCTTGGAAGAACCTAGTTGAGCATCCTGTATCATCGTACCGATCAATAGGGTGTCATCTGTCATTAAAAATACATATGTTACAATCCCACATAAACTTCTTTCCTGAAAACTGGGGAGCATCTAGCGACGAACAAGGGTAGCATTTCCACCAAGTGACATCTACAATGAAAAAAACGATATCAGGGCCACTGAAGAAAGTCTAAGCTTTCTGAGATGTTCCAGATGAACACTAAAAGTGACAGGCAAAAACGTGCCAGTTGTAATATCCCGGTAAGGTATGTTTTTATCACGTTCACTGTGTGCACTCCTGTTTATTTCACATTAACGCTAGGTAGCACTGACGCTTTACACTCACCTTAAACTCGAACCAGTTCAACATTTTTGTTGTGATTTTTGAATTCATTACCCTCGATTTCATAAGAAAATTCACTTTTCATTTCCAAAGCACGAAAAATGTTAAATTTTGTTGTCTATTGTAACTGAATATGTAAGTAAACGACAAATACAAATAATAACAAAGTTTATGTCGTAGACCAAAATGTAAACAAAAAGCATTACAATGAAGTTCCAGTTTCATGCTGGTATGCTGTTCTCACTCCATACAGGGCGTTTAAGGAAAGTATCACGATCCCTACACGCTGCAGTATTGGTCAAAACTAGAAGAAAATTCCCATAGTGTCAGGAAACCGATACTTCGTGGGATATCGGCCAATCTGTCCTCTCATATCTATCTATCTTTTACGTAAAAGTAGACACTATAGGCAGTGCTGTATGTGATTACCACACATCCTGATACATCCTTCTGCCATTCTTCGTAGTGGATCACGCACTCCTTCGAACACACCTAACTCCATTCAGATTGTGTCACATGCATTGCTCGAATTTTCCTCTAACTTCTGTACATTGTGCATGGGATAGTCAGACGCCAGTGTCTTTAAATGTCCCCATAGCCACAAATGCAACGGGTTCAGGTCCGTTGAAAGGGGAGGTGATGCTAATGGACCAAGCCATAGCCTAAGAAACGTTACGGTGATGTACTGTCGCATACAGAGAATGGGGCAGTGCTCTGTAGTGTGTGTATGTGTGTGTGTGTGTGTAAAAAGAGACCGCTGTCTTTCTGCAAGGGTAACTTTCTCCAATAACGCTGGTAATTCATGACGAAAATATCAGTGATTCACAGAACCTGCTAATATGTTTAGTAACGTGTTCTGCCCTCGGATTGATACTGAAGCGATACTGATGCTTCAGTTCGTATGCTCGAGGATTTGTATCTTCACACAACTGCCCATTGCGATAATTTACAATGCCGTGGGATAGCGATATGCACACATACGGACGGCGGTAGTACCGCGTACACAAGGTATAAAAATGGTTCAAATGGCTCTGAGCACTATGAGACTTAACATCTGAGGTCATCAGTCCCCTAGACTTAGAACTACTTAAACCTAACTAACCTAGGGACATCACACACATCCATGCCCGAGGCAGGATTCGAACCTGCGACCGTAGCAGTCGCGCGGTTCCGGATTGTAGCGTCTAGAACCGCTCGGCCACCGTGGTCGGCCTCAAGGTATAAAAGGGCAGTGCATTGGCGGAGCTGTCATTTGTACCCAGGTGATTCATGTTGAAAGGTTTCCGACAAATTAACAAACTCTGGACGTGGAATGGTAGTTAGAGCTGCATGCATGGAACATTCGAAAATCGTTAGGGAATTCTGTACTCAGAGATCAACAGTGTCAAGAGCGTGCCGAGAAAATCAAATTTTAGACATTGCCTCTCACCATGGGCAACACAATCGCCGACGGAATTCACTTACCGACCGGCGTTTGCGTAGAATCGTCAGTGCTAACAGATAAGCAACAATGCGTGAAACAACCACAGAAATAAATGTGGGGCATACAACGTACGTATCCCTTAGGACAGTGTGGCATTGATGGGTTATGGCAGCAGGCGACTGACGCGAGTGCCGTTGTTCTCTCCCAGGCTCGTGACCATATCGGTTGTACCCTGTTGTTGTTGTTGTGGTCTTCAATCCTGAGACTGGTTTGATGCAGCTCTCCATGCTACTCTATCCTGTGCAAGCTTATTCATCTCCCAGTACCTACTGCAACCTACATCCTTCTGAATCTGCTTAGTGTATTCATCTCTTGGTCTCCCTCTACGATTTTTACCCTCCATGCTGCCCTCCAATGCTAAATTTGTGATCCCTTGATGCCTCAAAACATGTCCTACCAACCGATCCCTTCTTCTAGTCAAGTTGTGCCACAAACTTCTCTTTTCCCCAATCCTGTTCAATACCTCCTCATTAGCTACGTGATCTACCCACCTTATCTTCAGCATTCTTCTGTAGCACCACATTTCGAAAGCTTCTATTCTCTTCTTGTCCAAACTAGTTATCGTCCATGTTTCACTTCCATACATGGCTACACTCCATACAAATACTTTCAGAAACGACTTCCTGATACTTAAATCTATACTCGATGTTAACAAATTTCTCTTCTTCAGAAACGATTTCCTTGCCATTGCCAGTCTACATTTTATATCCTCTCTACTTGAAAACGGTAGCCTGGTCAGGTGAATCCCGACTTCAGTTGGTAAGAGCCGAAGATAGGATTCGAGAGTGGCGCAGACATCACGAAGCCACGTTGTCAACAAGGCACTGTGCAAGCTGGTGATCTCTCCATAAAGGCGTGGGCTACATTTACTTGGAAGGAACTGGGTCCTTTGGTCCAACTGAACTGATCATTGGCTGCGAATGGTTACGTTCGGCTACTTGGAGAGCATTTGCATCCATTTATGGACTTCACGTTTCTGGATGTGACCGAGCCACTGTTGTTCGTGATTGATTAGAAGAACATCCTGGACAGTTCGAGAATGATTTGGCCACTCATCCGACATGAATCCCATTGAACATTTATGGGACATAATCCAGAGATCGGTTCGCGCACAGAATCCTGCGCCAGCTATACTTTTTATGGACGGCTGTAGAGGTGGCACGGCTCTATATTCCTGCAGGGGACTTCCGACGACTTGTTGAGTCCATGCAATGTCGAGCCGCTGCACTTTGTCGGGCAAAAGGAAGGACGCGATAGTAAGAGGTATCCCATGACTTTTCTCAGCTCAGCGTATCTCCTATAAGAATAAGTGATACAATTTTTTGAACTCCTTGTAAATACACCTATTATATGGCCTTATTACCGTTTCTGTTTAACGTTTACATCAATCTAAGTGGAATCCGTGAGAACATTATGCTTTTGCATTATAACACGCTGGATATCAATTCGGCACACGATCGAGCTTTATTTGCTAATAATGAAGGTGAATTATAATACTCCATTCACCATCTAAATATCACTGCAGTTACTTCCAATATGTCAGTCTCAACAATGACAGGTAAAGTCGGGGGACTTTGAACAAACAAATTGTTTAGAAAAGCAAGTGCTATTGACGTCCGGTTTTCACAGAATCGATTGGTAGTCAGGGGCTAATATTGTTAGCCAATAAACAGATTGTCTCATTGTGGTAACAGATTACAACAATACTAATAAAGTGTATTTTTGTGCAAATATACACTTTTTAAATTGAACAATGCCTATAGACATTAACAAATTAAAAGTAGGGTTAATTAGAAAGTAAGTGGTGTTTGTTGCAAGGTTGTAATAGGAGTCGTTTACGACATATCGTATTTCAAAAAGTTCCGACGTCGACACTTGTACACTACTTGTGGTAGCACACATTAAAGAACAGCACGAGTCCATACACTAGTTATGAGTATTCTGACAAGTAACGAGACAGTTGACCACCACAGGTTTTATTCATTGTTACCATCGGCAGCGTCAGCACACGCTTCTAGTCTGTTAAGCTACACACGTGCTAGCATTTCAGCGGAGTTGTCCTAGCAGGTTGCAGGTAATACGTCGTTGCATGTCATTGGGTGTAGTTGGTATGTCATTGTAGACAGCGTCTATGTACTTTTTCCACAGGAAAAGTCTACCAGCGTCAGATCCGGCGAAGGGGCTGGCCAAGGTACAGGTTCTCTGCGTCCAGTCCAACGATTTGGAAACAGTTTGTGAAGACGTACCGAAGTACTTCGTACACTATGGGCTGGACAGCCATCAAGTTGGTACCACATGTTGCTCCTAGTCTGCAGAGGAACGTTTTCTACCATCCGTGGAAGACGGTCTGTTAAGAGGCTGTGACACTTGTGCGCGTGCATGTTCCGTCCAAGAGAAACGGGCCTATGAGCTGATGTTTCACTACCCCACACCCCACGTTTACACCCCATGGACGCTGACCATGATTGGCTTCACCACTAAACAAGAAACGTGATACATCTGGAGTATCCTGTCTTAATACCCATGTACAGAAGTTAACACGATTCTCATAATGGTTTCCATGCAGCTCTTTTATGGAGAGACAAGCGATACGGATGAAACCTAAGCCGCTGGAGAATGCATAGAACACTTGCCAGAGTCGTGCCACTTCCTGGTGCAATTGCGCGGGAGTTAACATGCGGATGACCTGCAACAGCAACAAGAGCATTAATTTTCCCTTTTTACGTAGCCACTTGTTTCCTTCTGTTACGTACAGGTGTTACGCTACCACTTTCACGTAACTAGTTGAAGAGGTTGATAAATAACTGCCGAGATGGTTGACGCCGCGCGGATTAGCCGAGCGGTCTAAGGGCGCTGCAGTCATGGACTGTGCGGCTGGTCCCGGCGGAGGTTCGAGTCCTCCCTCGGGCATGGGTGTGTGTGTTTGTCCTTACGATAACAGTGTGTACACTTAGGGACTGATGACCTTAGCAGCTAAGTCCCATAAGATTTCACACACATTTGAACATTTTTTTGATGGGGGTGCAAGAACGACCTGCATTCTTCCTACACTCTCCATAATCCATAAGCGTGTCGGCTTTTTCTACATCGGTAGGTAACGTTGTCCACTCACGACCTACTGCTTGGACTGTCACACACTAACTGACTAGCAAGTCGCAAGCACACGTAACATCATTCCTAGCAACTACGCAAGATGAATGGTACAAACAAGTGCCCGTGTGGAAACTATTCAAAATACGATATCTCGTAAAAGACTCGCACTAGAATCCTGCAAAAAATGGTTCAAATGGCTCTGAGCACTATGGGACTTAACTTCTGAGGTCATCAGTCCCCTAGAACTTAGAACTACTTAAACCTAACTAACCTAAGGACATCACACACATCCATGCCCGAGGCAGGATTCGAACCTGCGACCATAGCGGTCACGCGGTTCCAGACTGAAGCGCCTAGAACCGCACGGTCACACCGGCCGGCTAGAATCCTGCAACAAACACCACAGACATTCTAATTTACCCTGCTTTTAGTTTGTTAATGTCAATAGGCATTGTTCGATTTAAAAAGTGTATGTTTGCATTAAAATATAAAGTATTATTACAATCTGTTTATCGGCTAACAAAACGAATCCCCCACGACCAATCGATTCTGCGAAAACCGCACTTCAACAGCAGTTGCTTTTCTAAGGTACTTGTTTTTTCGAAGTCCCTCGACTTTACGTATCATTGTTGAGATTAATGTATTGGAAGCAATTTCTGTGATATTTAGATGGTGAACGGAATATTACAATTCGTCTTCATTATTAACAAATAGAGCTCGATCGTGTGCTAACAGTACGATTGGCTAACGGTAGGAGCCCCTGACTATGAATCCATTCCGTGAAAACCACCATTAATAGCAATTTCCATCCGAAATACTTGCGGTGCAAGTTTCAGGTGATTCACCTTGCATATACAGGATGCTTGTTTTAACTTGAGACAACTAAATACCTCGAAAACGATGCATCGCACAAAAACATAGTTCTAGGTGAAAGCGGACAACCATCTGTGCTACAACTAGGCACCTCCTAAACCCCCTTCCTGTGTGGACGCGGTCAACTTCGTATTATCAAATCGGAACCCTCCCATTTTTATAGCATGTTCGGATTCTACGTCAAAAATTACGTGCGGCTTAGTCAAACCATTGTTTCCCATTCGTGGTATATGGCGCTGTAATCGGCAAATATCAGATGTGGCTGTTTTTGCAAATAAGAACCGACACATTTGATTTCACATTTCGTTTACGATATAAGTATAAACCTATTTGAGTACTACATACGTGACTGTACAGTATAAATAATACGGCTAGAAATTGACATTTCCGGCAAATAAGCTACCTGTATGATAACGTAGCTAACGGAGTTGATTACGGTGACTCCAGAAACCATCGGAATGCTTTATTTCGGTGCTCGCGATAGTACCGGCTGGTTATAATGTGTTTCGAGTGCAGCAGTTCAGACTGTATACATCACAGGATGCTGAAACATCGCTGGTATACTGATTAATCTTTGTGCTCACAGAGTACACTGAAAAAAGAATAGTTCCACATTCGGTCACCAGGTGGAGATATGGCGCTGTGAATAGTAAGAGTGTGAAATATTTCCTGTTTTGAGTACAGTATGCTGTTTCTCATTTGGCGACACATGTTGATTTCTTTTGCACAGTGACTGTTGACGTAAAGGGTTAACGAGGTTGAAGTGTTCCGTAATGGCTATTGAGAGGAAAAAAAATTAGGCACTCCTTGTGACGTTATTTTATCGGAACAGAAACAATAGCAGCGCTTCACTGCGAAAATATCGGCCACAGAAACAGCTGCAAATGTGCCCAGTGGCAATAAATGGGCTAAGTAATATGGTTGAAAAATCTGAACAAACATGTGAATCAGGTGGTGAGCATGAAGAAGGAGTCGTTGACGGAGTTGCTGTAGCACACCTATCCGTGTAGCAGACGCCTCAGATTCTGCAGCCAGTGCTCGAGCCGCGTCATGGGAATTCTCTCTCCCCTGGTCAACAGTTCAAAAGATTTTCTGACGCATTTTACACCGGTATCCCTAAAAGATTCACAATATGCACCAAATGTACAGGATGGGATAAAAGCTGTGAGTTTGCCCTATGTTTTTTAATACACATGGAAATGGATAACACGTGGCGGGGATATATCCCTTGGATGGAAGAGGCTCATTTTACTCTGCATGGTGCCGAGAATGCGCAGAACCTTCGCATATGGGGCTCTGCTTCGCCACATGTTGTGCAAAAACATCCACTGCACTCAGCTTATGTGACTGTGTGGTGTGGTTTCACAAATCCCTTCATTCTCCGTCAGTTTTCCTTTCAGTAGATGACACCTCGAGGGTCTGTTAAGTGTACAACATCTGCAGGTTACAAGGACCTCATCGTGCAACACGTGATTCCAGATTTGCAAGCTGGCCGGTGTGGCAGAGCGGTCCTAGGGAACTTCAGTCTGGAACCGCGCGACAGCTACGGCCACAGGTTCGAATCCTACCTCGGACATGGATGTGTGTGATGTCCTTAGGTTAGTTATGTTTAAGTAGTTCTAAGTTCTATGGGATTGATGACCTCAGACTTTAAGTCTCATAGTGCTCAGAGCCATTTGAACCATTTTTGAAACAGATTTGGAAGAACGCAACTGTATCCAAAACACTATCTTCATGCAAGATGGGGCGACACCAGATGCTACTTCCCAGGTGAGAGATTTGCTTCGAGAAACCCTCGGTAACTACCGCATCGTCTCTAGGCCTTCCTGGTCCCCTGACCTCAATCCATGTGACTTCTGGTTGTGGGGATTTCTGAAAGATTGTGTCTATCACAGATCTATTCGGACTCCTCCTACTCTGACGGATAGACTACTATGACATATGGCTCTGATTACACTGGATATACTGCGAGCAACTGTCGACCATGCCGTGTTATGTTGCTGAGTCGGGAGACCATACTGAATACATATTGCAAATTGCGACCATATCCTAATAATCGTGTCAGGACCACTGTTACCACGTGTTTGATCGTTCGTGCTCCTTTCCGGCATCCACTCCACATTATGACAGCTTACAGAGCCATATTTTTACCCAGCAACTGAAGTGGAACTACTATTTTCGGCATACTCCGTGAGCACGTCGATTAATGAACATACCTACAGTGTATCATCATTCTGCAATATATACATCAGCTTTGCATCACTCGTAACATCACCATTTTTGTTACAAGCACCCAGTACATTACGTTCCCGAATCACAATAAGCATTGTTGCCGTAGGTGAGGATAATTGCTGCTGAGTCAGAAACATGCGCCGTAGATAATTTGCATGATTTCTACTTAGTTACTGCGAAACGGATTTTTCCACTTAATATCCTTCTGGATTCTTTTGTCGACAAGCCTTTGATTTCTTTTAGTTCAGTTGTAGGACAACGAGAAATTCTTTTTCAAGATAATTACACCCTGGATGCCATAATGTAGCGAGACAATCCACATTCGGAAAAAGAGTGGTTGGAATACCTTCCCGGCTATCCAGATTAAGGCATTTCGCAGATTCCCTAAAATTGCTTAAGACAAATGTTCGGATCGTTCCTCTGAAAAGGACACGTCTATTTCGTTACCCATTCTTCCACTATTTGAGTTGGAACTCCGTCTCTGATGACTTCGTCATCAACGTGACGCTAAACCCTAATGTTCCTTCTTTACTATTTTTATATGCAAACGATCATGCGTTCTTTGGTAATACTCAAGATATATTGCATTACTCTATTAAACAACTAAATGCCATAGCAACAAATTACATTATGATCCGTTCAATAACGAAAATTTCTGTAGACCAAGAACAGAGCAAATTAATTTCTTTTAACAGTTAGGCTTCACATCGCCTGTAGACGATCCATGTTGATCTTACAACTTGTATAACCACAACTCAGCATCCAAAATTATCAATCTAATTTTTAAAAGACTAACAATCTATAGACGAACAAAATTAAAAGCTTACAATTTCTTAGCACCATCAATACTTTGATACAAGAGCAAAGTATCCAACATACCATTCGAAATCAAGATAGAAAACGATTAGCAAGCATTGAAATGAAATATAGATCAGCTATTCTAAACCATAAATCCAATGAACCTTAGCGAAAAAGCTTTAGATAACAAATATAAAGAATGACTCCCAAGGTCACTGACAAAATTGGCTTCAACAGGTTAGAAGACTGGAATGTTTCAGATTGACACGACAGATTCTAAATTACATTCCATACACAAAGGAAAGAGATTGTTGGGTTGATCTGGCAAGAGATTTTACGACCGTAAGAGGCAACCAGGGCTGTTATTTGACACTATGATGATGATTGATGATGATGATGATGAGGTGTATACGTGCACCTGATTAGTTTGGGTGTATTACTGAATGTTCGTCATCTACAGGTTAAAAATAGTATGGTGGATTAAATTTAACAGAAATGAACAGATTGTCTATTGAGACTACTAATGTTACAACAGCAACACAAATTTCATAACAAAATAACAATATTTCTTTACTGTACCTGCAGAAAAGCAGAATAAATTATTTTACACTGGATTCAAGAAAGTGCATTCTCACCTGTCAGATAATTTGTTATTGGACAAATGATGCAACATATTTGTGGCTGCGTAGTGAACTTATTGAGTTACTGACAGCGTTAGTAAGGCGTAATGGCGCTACTGTTCTTTTTTCCTTATGGTAATAGGCTAGTATGCTCCTTCATCTTCTGTGGAGTGATTATGACGAATTTGATTATCGTGTGTATCTTTTTGTCTTTTTCCCACTTAAGGAGCGCGTTGAAACTTGGCATTTGCTTGATGTTTTATGTGTTCTTATCCTGCAAAAACTTTTCATGAAATCATTCCATCTTTTTATTTGCGCTTCGGCCGTGTCGTACCAAACTTCTTTTAAGCTTCTTATTGAATCTGTGCTTTGTTGCTATTGTTCCAGAAGCTTGACGGATTATTACGACTTCTGTTATTCTTATGTCTTTTAAATCGTCCTACTTTCTTCTAACCAGCTGTCCTTTGAATTAAGAGTGTTGGGTAGTCTTTTAGTGAGTCTACTGTTGTCCTTTCAATAAACATAGTCATAGTATTTCAAATGTCTCTTACGTATTGTGTTGCTGAACTTATCTATTTGCATCTAAAGCGCAGATCATCTCTTCATTTCATCAGTCTTCTGACCGGTGTGATACAGTCCAACATGAAATCCTCTCTTGTGCCAATCTCTTCACCTCAGAGCAGCTCATGCGCCATACGTCCTCACTCATTTGTTGGATTTATTCCAAATTGTCTTGCCCCACAGTTTTTACCTTCTTCCACTCCCTCAAGTACCACCAAAATTATTCCCTGATCTTACAACACATGTCAACTCATCCTGTTCCTTTTTCTTTTCAATATTTTCGAGATATTTTTGTCCTTTACGACTATGCAGAGAACCTCCTCGTTTCTTATCCGTCCACCTAATTTTCAGTACATTTCTGTAGCACCTCATCTCAGTCACTTCGCTTGCCTCCTTCTCGGCTTTCCACACAGTCCATGATTCACTACCATATAACGCTGTGCTCCAAACGGACATTCTCAGAAATTTCTTCCTCGGATTAAGGCCGATACTTGATATCAGCAGACTTCTCTTGGGCAGGAATTCCCTTTTTATATGCGTTAGCCAGCTTTTTAAATTCTCCTTGCTTTGCCCGTCATGCGTAATTTTGCTCCCAAGACATCAGAATTCCCTAATCTCGTCTATTTCGTGGTCGAGTTCATTGCTAATCTAATTTCTGCTACTCCTCATTACTTTCGTCTTTCTTCGGTTCTCCCTCAGACCGTAGTGTGTATTCATTAGACTGTTCATTTCATTCAAATGCTATTCTTCACTTTCATTGATGATAGCAATGTCATCATCGAATCTTATCGTTGATATTCTGTCACCACGAATTTTAATTGCGCTTATAGAATTTCTTTTACTTCCATCACTATTTCTTTGATGAAGAGATGAAACAGTAGAGATAAAACGCTGCAACCCTGTATTACAAGCTTTTTAATTCGAGCACTTCGTCCTTGGTCTTCTATTCTGATCGTCCCATCTGGGTTCTTCTACATATTGAATTTTGCCAGTCTTTCCTTACTGCTTCTTTCTTTAGAAATCTGATTATCTTGTTCCATTTCACATTCAAAAACACAAATCCTATGAACACGCCTTGATTTTTCTTAAGTCTTGCTTCCATTATCAACGTCGTAACACCCACTCTGATATCTTTACCTTCCATAAAGCCCAGCTGCACACGGGGTCTAGGGGTAGCGTCTTTGGTTATTAATCAAAAGGTCCTAGGTCCTAGGTTCGAAACCCGCCACTCCTTAAAATTTGATTAATAATCAGCATTGTTGGTCGAAGACTTCAGGCATAAGAAGTCACCCTCATTCTGGCAACGGTCTTGTCAAAGATTACGGAGGAGCGGACAGATGTTCAGGGTACTTTCTTGTCCTAAGGGTGGGAAACTGCCCTTAGAGGCGGAAGAATCAGCAATGATCAACGGCATGAGGATGCAGATGCCAATGGAAACTTCTGCATTAAAGACACATAAGGTGTATCCACAGGACATGTGGCCTGTAAATTGAAAAAAATGTCATGATGGTTTCTCCATTTCAAAAGATTCCGGAATAGTCCACCACTCGGCTCTCCGGCAGGGGACTGCCACGGGGGAAGTGACCCTGAGAAAAAGATTGAATAATCAACTAAAGGATAACGTTCTACGAGTCGGGGCGTGGAATCTCACAAACTTGAACGTGGTAGGGAAACTAGAAAATCTGAAAAGGAAATGCAAAGGCTCAGTCTAGACATACACTACTGGCCATTAAAATTGCTACACCATGAATATGACGTGCGAAATTTAACCGACAGAAATAAGATGCTGAGATATGCAAATTATTAGTTTTTCAGAGCATTCAGACAAGGTTGGCGCCGGTGGCGACACCTACAACATGCTGACATGAAGAAAGTTTCCAACCGATTTCTCGTACACAAACAGCAGTTGACCGGCGTTGCCTGGTGAAACGTTGTTGTGATGCCTCGTGTCGTGTAAGGAGGAGAAATGAGTGCCATCACGTTTCCGACTTCGACAAAGGTCGGATTGTAGCCTATCACGATTGCGGTTTATCGTATCGCGACATTGCCGCTCGCGTTGGTCGAGATCCAATGACTGTTAGCAGAATATGGAATCGGTGGGTTCAGGAGGGTAATACGGAACGCTGTGCTGCATCCCAACGGCCTCGTATCACTGGCGGTCGAGATGACAGGCATCTTATCTGCATGGCTGTAACGGATCGTGTAGCCACGTCTCGATCCCTGAGTCAACAGATGGGGACGTTTGCAAGACAACTATCTGCACGAACAGTTCGACGACGTTTTCAGCAGCATAGACTATCAGCTCGGAGGCCATGGCTGCGGTTACCCTTGACGCTGCATCTCAGACAGGAGCGCCTGCGATGGTGTACTCAACGAAGAACCTAGGTGCACGAATCGCAAAACGTCATTATTTCGGATGAATCCATGTTCCTTTTACAGCATCATGATGGTCGCATCCGTGTTGGGCGACATCGCGGTAAACGCACATTGGAAGCGTGTATTCGTCATCGCCATACTGGCGTATCACCTGGCGTGATGCTATGGGATGCCATTGATTCCACGTCTCGGTCACCTCTTGTTCGCATTGACGGCGCTTTGAACAGTGGACGTTACATTTCAGATGTGCTACGACCCGTGGCTCTACCCTTCATTCGATCCCTGCGAAAGCCTACACTTCATCAGGATAATGCACGACCGCATGTTGCAGGTCCTGTACGGGCCTTTCTGGATACAGAAAATGTGCGACTGCTGCCGTGGCCAGCACGTTCTCCACATCTCTCACCAACTGAAAACGTCTGGTCAATGGTGGCCGAGCAACTGGCTCGTCACAATACGCCAGTCACTACTCTTCATGAACTGTGGTATCGTGTTGTAGCTGCATGGGCAGCTTTACCTGTACACGCCATCCAAGCTCTGTTTGACTCAATACCCAGGCATATCAAGGCCGTTATTACGGCCAGAGGTGGTTGTTCTGGGTACTGATTTCTCAGGATCATGCAGCCAAATTGCGTGAAAATGTAATCACATGTCAGTTCTAGTATAATATATTTGTCCAATGAATACCCGTTTATCATCTGCATTTCTTCTTGGTGTAGCAATTTTAATGGCCTGTAGTGTAGTAAGGGTCAGTGAAGTGAAATGGTAAGAAGACAAAGATTTCTGGTCAGGTCAGTATAGGGTATTATCAAGAGCAGCAGAAAATGGTATAACAGGTGTAGGATTCGTTATGAGTAGAAAGGTATGGCAGAGTCTGTGTTACTGTGAACAGTTCAGTGACAGGATTGTTCTAATCAGAATCGACAGCAAACAAACACCGCCAACGGTACTTCAGGTATATATGCCGACGTTATAAGCTGATAATGAAAAGACAGAGGAAGTATATGAGGATATTGAAAGGCCAATACAGTTCGTAAAGGGAGACGAAAATCTGATAGTCATGGGATGCAGTTGTAGGAGGAGTAGTAGAAGAAAAGGTTACAGAAGAATATGGGCTTGGGACAAGGAATGAGATAGCAGAAAGACTAATTGAGTTCTGTAATAAATGTCAGTTAGTATTAGCGAATACTCTGTTCAAGAATCACAAGAGGAATAGGTAACCTTGGAGAAGGCCGGGTTGTACGGTAAGATTTCATTTAAATTACATCGTGGTCAGACAGTGATCCCGAGATCAGATTCTGGATTGTAAGCCGTAATCAGGGGCAGATATAGACTCAGATCACAATGTAGTAGTGATAGTAGGCTAAAGTTTAAGAGATTAGTCAGGAAGACTCAATACGCAAAAGGGTGGGATACGGAAGGTCTAAGGAATGACGAGATACGCTTGAAGTTCTCTAAGGCTATACATATAGCAATAAACAATAGTTCAGTAGGCAGTACAGTTGAAGAGGAATGAAAATCTCTTAAAAGGGCCATCACAGAAGTTGGAAAGAAAAACATAGGTACAAAGAAGGTAACAGTGAAAAAACTATGGGTAACAGAAGAAATATTTCAGTTGATTGATGAAAGAAGTAAGTACAAAAATGTTAAGGGAAACTCAGGAATACAGAAAGTCGCTGAGGAATGAAATAAATATGACAGGTAGGGTAGCTACGACGAAATGGCTGCATAAAAAAACGGGAAGAAATCGGAAACGAAATGATTGTGAGAGGGACAGTCTCACCATACAGGAAAATCGTGGGTGGTAAAGTTAAGAGTGCAACGAGAATTCCACTGTTAAATGCAGAGGGCAGATGGGTGGACAGAATACACTGAATTCGTGTATGATGGGGATGATTCGTCTGGTATGATAGAAGAAGAAACAGGAGTCGATTTAGAAGAGATAGGGGATCCAGTGCTAGAATTCGAATTTAAAAGTATTTTCGCGGACTTAAGATCAAATAAGGCAGAAGGCATAGATAACGTTCATCAGAATTTCTAAAATCTTTGGGTGAAGTGGCAACAAAACGACTGTTCACATTGGTGTGTAGAACGAATGAGTCTGGCGACATACCATGTGACTTTCGGAAATATATCATCCATACAGTTCCGAAGACTGCAAGAGCTGACAAGTGTGGGAATTATCCCACGATCAACTGAACAGCTCATGCATCCAAGTTGCTGACAAGCATAATATACGGAAGAATGGAAAAGAAAACTGAGGATGTGCTAGATGACGATCGGTTTGGCTTAGGAAAGGTAAAAGCACCAGAGAGGCTATTCTGACGTTGCCATTGATAATGGAAGCAACGCTACAGCAATATCGAGACACGTCCATAGGATTTGTCGACCTGGAAAATGCATTCGATAATGTAAATTGGTGGAAGATGTTCGGAACTCTGGAAAAAATGGGGGTAAGCTATACGGAGTCACGGGTAATATACAATATGTACAAGAGCTAAGAGGGAATAATAAGAGTGGACGAGCAAGAACGAAGTGTCCACCATCTGCAGGTTATAAGGACCTCCTCGTGCAACACGTGATTCCAGATTTGCAAGACGGCCGGTGTGGCCGTTCGGTTCTAGGCGCTTGAGTCTGGAACCGTGCGACCGCTACGGTCACAGGTTCGAATCCTGCCTCGGCCATGGATGTGTGTGATGTCCTTAGGTTAGTTACGTTTAAGTAGTTCTAAGTTCTAAGGGACTGATGACCTCAGATGTTAAGTCCTATAGTGCTCAGGGACATTTGAACCACTTGAGCACTGGAACCACGCTTTTCTTAAAAGCAAAAATGGATAAAAAAAAATCTTCTGTCTACAAAGCAAGTTAACATAAAGTTTGAAAAAGTAAGAATGATATAAGTAGGGCAGTGCAAGAACGTGAGGCGTTCATTAACAAAAGATACGACATACTGTCACGAAATTTTGAAACATTTTCAAACACACTAACTTTACACCAAAGCATTGGGCGATAGCGAATCGTGAACAGTGAGAAAATCGGACAATATTAACTGAGTGCATTTGAAATGTACTGCTTAAGAATTACGTTGATAGGCGAAACGAAGTGAAGACATGCTAGAAAGAATACGTGGTAAAAATAGTTTGCATGAAACCACTAACTTAAGAAAATGTAGATGAGTGTGACATCTGCTCAGGCTACCAGGAATAGTTCCCCTGAACCTGGAAGAGGACGAATGATGGGGAGATTGTAGCGATAAAAGAAGTTAGGAATACGAAAAACGTGTCACTTAGGATTTTTGGAAAGGTAAGTGTAGAGAAATGAAACGATAAGGAGATGTTAAGAAGAGACAGAATACGGCATTGAATCATGCCCAAAATAGTCACTGTAAAACTAATTAATAATGTCTGCGTGAAAGACGTTGGCCGTAATGTTGTTGTGGTATTCAGTCCTGAGACTGGTTTGATGCAGCTCTCCATGCTACTCTATCCTGTGCAAGCTTCTTCATCTCCCAGTACTTACTGCAACCTACACCCTTCTGAATTTGCTTAGTGTATTCACCTCTTGGTCTCCCACTACGATTGTTACCCTCCACGCTGCCCTCCAATGCTAAATTTATGATCCCTTGATGCCTCAGAACATGCCCTACCAATCGGTCCCTTCTTCTTGTCAAGATGTGCCACAAACTCCTCTTCTCCCCAATTCTATTCAATACCTCCTCATTAGTTATGTGATGTACCCACATAATCTTCAGCATTCTTCTGTAGCACCACATATCGAAAGCTTCTATTCTCTTCTTATCCAAACTGTTGATCGTCCATATTTCACTTTCATACATGGCTACACTCCATACAAATACTTTCAGAAATGACTTCCTGACACTTAAATCTATAATCGATGTTAACAAATTTCTCTTCTTCAGAAACGCTTTCCTTGCCATTTCCAGTCTACATTTTATATCCTCTCTACTCCAATCATAATCAGTTATTTTGGTCCCCAAATAGTAAAACTCCTTTACTACTTTAAGTGTCTCATTTCCTAATCTAATTCCCTCAGCATCACCCGACTTAATTCGACTACATTTCATTACCCTCGTTTTGCTTTTGTTGATGTTCATCTTGTATCCTCCTTTCAAGACACTGTCCATCCCGTTCAACTGTTCTTCCAAGTCCTTTGCTGTCTCTGACAGAATTACAAAGTCATCGGCGAACCTCAAAGTTTTTATTTCTTCTCCATGGATTTTAATAGCTACTCCGAATTTTTCTTTTGCTGCTTGCTCAATATACAGATTGAATAACGTCGGGGAGAGGCTACCACCCTGTCTCACTCCCTTCCCAACCACTGCTTCCCTTTCATACCCCTCGACTCTGGTTTCTGTACAAATTGAAAATAGCCTTTCGCTCCCTGTATTTTACCCCTGCCACCTTCAGAATTTGAAAGAGAGTCTCCAATCTACATTGTCAAAAGCTTTCTCTAAGTCTACAAATGCTAGAAACGTAGGTTTGCCTTTCCTTAATCTTTCCTCTAAGATAAGTCGTAAGGTCAGTATTGCCTCACGTGTTTCAACATTTCTACGGAATCCAAACTGATCTTCCCCGAGGTCGGCTTCTACCAGTTTTTCCATTCGTCTGTAAAGAATTCGCGTTAGTATTTTGCAGCTGTTAGTCATTAAAAAGATAGTTCCGTAATTTTCACATCTGTCCAAACTGATCTTCCCCGAGGTCGGCTTCTACCAGTTTTTCCATTCGTCTGTAAAGAATTCGCGTTAGTATTTTGCAGCTGTGACTTATTAAACTGATAGTTCGGTAATTTTCACATCTGTCAACCCCTGCTTTCTTTGGGATTGGAATTATTATATTCTTCTTGAAGTCTGACGGTATTTCGCCTGTCTCACACATCTTGCTCACCAGATGGTAGAGTTTTGTCAGGACTGGCTCTCCCAATGCCGTCAGTAGTTCTAATGGAATGTTGTCTGCTCCCGGGGCCTTGTTTCGACTCAGGTCTTTCAGTACTCTGTCAAACTCTTCACGCAGTATCGTATCTCCCATTTCGTCTTCATCTACATTCTCTTCCATTTCCACAATATTGCCCTCAAGTATAGACCTTCTATATACTCATTCCACCTTTAAGCTTTCCCTTCTTTGCTTAGAACTGGGTTTCCGTCTGAGCTCTTGATATTCATACAAGTGGCTCTCTTTTCTCCAAAGGTCTCTTTATGTTTCCTGTAGGCAGTATCTATCTTACCCCCAGTGAGATAAGCCTCTACATCCTTACATTTGTCCTCTAGCCATCCCTGCTTAGCCGTTTTGCACTTCCTGTCGATCTCATTTTTGAGATGTTTGTATTCCTTTTTGCCTGCTTCATTTACTGCATTTTTATATTTTGTCCTTTCATCAATTAAATTCAATATTTCTTCTGTTACCCAAGGATTTCTATTAGCCCTCGACTTTTTACCTACTTGATCGTCTGCTGCCTTCACTACTTCATCCCTCAGAGCTACCCATTCTTCTTCTACTGTATTTCTTTCCCCCATTCCTGTCAATTGTTCCCTTATGCTCTCCCTGAAACTCTGTACAACCTCTGGTTTAGTCAGTTTATCCAGGTCTCATTTCCTTAAATTCCCACATTTTTGCAGTTTCTTCAGTTTTAATCTACAGTTCATAACCAATAGATTGTGGTCAGAGTCCACATCTGCTCCTGGAAATGTCTTCCAATTTAAAACCTGGTTCCTAAATCTCTGTCTTACCATTATATAATCAATCTGATACCTACTA
Source organism: Schistocerca americana (assembly GCF_021461395.2). Lineage (NCBI taxonomy): Eukaryota > Metazoa > Arthropoda > Insecta > Orthoptera > Acrididae > Schistocerca > Schistocerca americana. The sequence goes on along the minus strand of NC_060124.1, from coordinate 507,620,224 downwards.
GTACCTCCAGGATTCTTCCATGTATACACCCTTCTTTTATGATTCTTGAACCAAATGTTAGCTATGATTAAGTTATGGTCTGTGCAAAATTCCACCAGACGGCTTCCTCTTCCATTTCTTAACCCCAATCCATATTCACCTACTATGTTTCCTTCTCTCCCTTTTCCTAGTCTCGAATTCCAGTCACCCATGACTATAAAATTTTCGTCTCCCTTCACTACCTGAATAATTTCTTTGATCTCATCATACATTTCACCGATTTCTTCATCCTCTGCAGAGCTAGTTGGCATATAAACTTGTACTACTGTAGTAGGCATGGGCTTCGTGTCTATCTTAGCCACAGTAATGCGTTCACCATGCTGTTTGTAGTAGCTTACCCGCACTCCTATTTTTTTATTCATTATTAAACCTACTCCTGCATTACCCCTATTTGATTTTGTATTTATAACCCTGTATTCACCTGACCAAAGGTCTTGTTTCTCCTGCCACCGAACTTCACTAATTCCCACTATATTTAACTTTAACCTATCCATTTCCCTTTTTATATTTTCTAACCAACCTGCCCGATTAAGGGATCTGACATTCCACGCTCCGATCCGTAGAACGCCAGTTTTCTATCTCCTGATAACGCTGTCCTCCTGAGTAGTCCCTGGCCGGAGATCCGAATGGGGGACTATTTTACCTCCGGAATATTTTACCCAAGAGGACCCTATCATCATTTAACCATTTAGCCGTAAAACAATGCCGGAAATATTTGCAACGAAAGTTAAGTCACCCATGAGCCTACATATTGTTTATTTGAACCCTTAATGCTTTTCTAATACAATGAAAGATTTAAGTATCCTTATTACCGAGTTATCAATTTCCTCCGTCATAGTAGATGTTTATCAGCAGCTATGATAACAGAATAAAAAACTGCCATAGTAATCAATCATTTTACTGTGTTATCCATTGAGAAGTTTCGGAATTTGCACGTCTATTGTTCGGTGTACTGAGAGAGTTGGTAGTGATATTTTTGGGTGGGTAGGCTGTCAAATTGGTGACCGTAGCTTTTAGTAGGCGCACGCAGCTTGTACACAAAATTTTGCAAAGGTACTTGCTCATCGCGCAGCAAGATTATGCAAATGAAGGACGTTTTGAGGAAAAGCAATATAGACTAGATAGTGTCACTGCATCGATAAGACAAAGATGCGCTCCACGACGTCAATAATATACGATCAAATTTTAAATCACCCATCGAGTTACTATAAATTAAATAGATTCCATAATTAACCTGTGAATATTGTGAATTTTTGCGAGGAAATCAAACTAGCTAATTAAAAAAAAATATTACAACCTTTCGGTTACTACCATTGTCAAGTCAAAAACGAAAACTTGTAAACAATTTTGTAGCCGTGCGGTTAAAGGCGCTGCAGTCTGGAACCGCAAGACTGCTACGGTCGCTGGTTCGAATCCTGCCTCGGGCATGGATGTTTGTGATGTCCTTAGGTTAGTTAGGTTTAACTAGTTCTAAGTTCTAGGGGACTAATGACCTCAGCAGTTGAGTCCCATAGTGCTCAGAGCCATTTTGTAAACAATTTTAGCGCCAGTCGGAATGAACTTGTAAGAAGGCTGTTTAGGTTTTTATGTTGGTAACGCCACGTACCGCTCTGTATGAAAATCACTGGCTGTGCTGTGTGCAGTCTGTGGCTGGTTTTCATATTTGCTATTGTAGTGTTGGGCAGTTGGCTGTGAACAGCGCAGCTGGAGGTGAGCCGCCAGGAGTGGTGGATGTGGGGAGAGAGATGGCAGAATTTTGAGAGCGGACGATCTGGACGTGTGTCCGTCAGAAAGAATAAATTTGTAATACTGTATATCATGAGCTGATATATTAATGATGGCTTTTGAACATTATTAAGGTAAATACATTTTTTGTTCTCTATCAAAATCTTGCGTTTGCTAACTATGCTTATCAGTTGTTAGTGCCTTCAGTAGTTAGAATCTTTTATTCAGTTGGCAGTATTGGCGCTCGCTGTATTGTAGTAGTTCGAGTAACGAAGATTTTTGTGAGGTAAGTGATTCATGAAAGGTATAGGTTATTGTTAGTCGGGGCCATTCTTTTGTAGGGATTTTTGAAAGTCAGATTGCGTTGCGCTAAAAATACAGGGCTATTACAAATGATTGAAGCGATTTCATAAATTCACTTTAGCTCCATTCATTGACATATGGTCACGACACACTACAGATACGTAGAAAAACTCATAAAGTTTTGTTCGGCTGAAGCCGCACTTCAGGTTTCTGCCGCCAGAGCCCTCGAGAGCGCAGTGAGACCAAATGTGCGACAGGAGCCGAGAAAGCGTATGTCGTGCTTGAAATGCACTCACATCAGTCAGTCATAACAGTGCAACGACACTTCAGGACGAAGTTCAACAAAGATCCACCAACTGCTAAGTCCATTCGGCGATGGTATGCGCAGTTTAAAGCTTCTGGATGCCTCTGTAAGGGGAAATCAACGGGTCGGCCTGCAGTGAGCGAAGAAACGGTTGAACGCGTGCGGGCAAGTTTCACGCGTAGCCCGCGGAAGTCGACGAATAAAGCAAGCAGGGAGTTAAACGTACCACAGCCGACGGTTTGGAAAATCTTACGGAAAAGGCTAAAGCAGAAGCCTTGCCGTTTACAATTGCTACAAGCCCTGACACCCGATGACAAAGTCAAACGCTTTGAATTTTCGGCGCGGTTGCAACAACTCATGGAAGAGGATGCGTTCAGTGCGAAACTTGTTTTCAGTGATGAAGCAACATTTTTTCTTAATGGTGAAGTGAACAGACACAATGCACAATGTGCGAATCTGGGCGGTAGAGAATCCTCACGCATTCGTGTACCAAATTCTCAATTCACCAAAAGTTAATGTGTTTTGTGCAGTCTCACGGTTTAAAGTTTACGGCCCCTTTTTCTTCTGCGAAAAAAACGTTACAGGACACGTGTATCTGGACATGCTGGAAAATTGGCTCATGCCACAACTGGAGACCGACAGCGCCGACTTCATCTTTCAACAGGATGGTGCTCCACCGCACTTCCATCATGATGTTCGGCATTTCTTAAACAGGAGATTGGAAAACCGATGGATCGGTCGTGGTGGAGATCATGATCAGCAATTCATGTCATGGCCTCCATGCTCTCCCGACTTAACCCCATGCGATTTCTTTCTGAGGGGTTATGTGAAAGATTCAGTGTTTAAACCTCCTCTACCAAGATACGTGCCAGAACTGCGAGCTCGCATCAACGATGCTTTCGAACTCATTGATGGGGACATGCTGCGCCGAGTGTGGGAGGAACTTGATTATCGGCTTGATGTCTGCCGAATCACTAAAGTGGCACATATCGAACATTTGTGAATGCCTAAAAAAACTTTTTGAGTTTTTGTATGTGTGTGCAAAGCATTGTGAAAATATCTCAAATAATAAAGTTATTGTAGAACTGTGAAATCGCTTCAATCATTTGTAATAACCCTGTATTGTGAGTCAGTTTAGTGTTGATCAGAATAAGTAAAGAGAATAATGCCTGAGTACGTTCAGTTTTGCTCAGTTGTTTGAAAATCAAATGACGTAAGAGGTTTATCAGCACTGTAATTCATAAATTTTTCAAAGGGGATGTTTCATAAACTATGTGTCAGCGGGGCATCAACTTCCGAATTTTAAGTTTTAGTATAATGATGGTAATAGCCGAAACATCATAATTTGTGAAAATATATCCAGAAATTTTGATGGATTTACACGGATAAAGAATTACCCACCAGATAATGAAGGTTTTATATCCTAAAAATAATGTGGATAGTTACAGTTTTCTCTATTTTCAGTTGCAATTTATAGACGTAAATGTACAATGGCTGGACTGAAAGCAACACCTACGTGACAACGATGGAGTGGGAAGAGCATCGGTCGACTTCTTTCTCATTATTTCCTACTGGAAAAGAACCTGTTCAGACTTAAAGAAAACAGGCGATTCCTCTTTGTGAATGCAAAAGTCTCGAGGTTTGGAAGGGCGCCAGTATGTAGATCGCGAACGGTGAGAAAATCAGCCGCGCTCCCCTGGCCTCCTCGCCCCATCTGATGACGATAATGATGATTGATACTCGCATCGTACATCAGTGAATTAATCCTCGAGCGCCAATAGCTTGTCGCGATCAATATTTGTGTAGTGCAGTTAGAAACACGTAGCGTATTGTTAATTACTGCCACTCACATGATTGATTGTGTCCTGTCTAAGTGTGCGTGCATGTCTATGTGTGTGTGTGTGTGTCCGTCGGTGTGTACGTATCAAATGGACGTTGGGTGCAGGGCCGCGCATTCGATTCGAAACACCCGTTTATGCTATTAGCTTGATGAATGTGGTGCGAATGCTGGCGAGACGAGCAATAAAAAGCGAAGGCAGCGCCGATGGAATGAGCGATAGCGGATATCATCTGAAATAATCCTATCAAATTGCACGCCCTCGGCGGCAGATAATTGTGAAATCGGAGTAAAAAATTGAACACACGCCCATTTATCAGTAAACAATGAACCAGATGTTACACAGAAAAGCCGCAGATTACTGAGGGACGGAAAAAAGTGCTGGCACAAAATTTAATGTATTCCACTCTCAGTGACAGAAACATAAGCTGTATGAAAACGCGGCATACTGATTACAAGGCTAAAATCAAAACCAGGCGTATTCTCGTCCTCGTGGAGTTACTTATAAGAAAGCTTCCAAGTTCATTCTCCAGATCGCTTTACTTTATTTCAATATGAGTGGCTTAGGGCCAGCTGCCCACCGTCAGATCTATTATATAAAAACATTTTATAATGACCATTGGTTCAAATCCCAAATGGTTCATAATTTAAGTCTATAAAGCTTCAGGATTATTAAGAAATTAACAGTGATACAAATTTGTGCAAAATACCATTTGTTATAGTTATACAGTAGTCTGTCAAATATGGAACTAAACTTGACTTAGCCATACACCAGCCTGCTGCGGGTTTATATACATCTTTTACGAAAACTAATTGGTGCAACAACTAAATAGCTGAAAAGCGTCAGCTATTTCTTATGTAATTCTTAAAAAATGCACCTATTCATAGCATGAAAGACTAATTTGGAGTTTAATAGCAATAAAATCTTTTGAAAGAACTTTATAAAACAATTATCCAAATTTTTAAAAATATTTTTATACGGATCCTACTTTACGTAAAGTTTGTAGCGCTCGAAAGTGCCATCGATGGTCTAATGTCATACATACAAGATGTACCTAAATGTATCAACTGAAAAGTCGATGAGGATTTATTATTACTAAAAACTTTAAAATAGCTTGAAAACGCTCCCAAGATATCTTCTCCTCCTTTCAAATTTGGTGATCGAAGAGCAAGTAGTGCTCAATAGTGCCCTCTGTGGACTACGACTGCCAAACGAGAGGAGAAGATATTTTTGGGACATATTAAACCTATTTTAAAGATTTTAGTAATAATATTGTCCTTATGGATGCGTTATCTGTTATATTTAGGAACATCTTTTATGTATTACATGGGTTCACAGAGGCCACTTTCGAGCGCTACGAACTCTGAACCAGGTAGGATCGTTATAAAAAATATTTTTAAAAAATTTTGGAAAGCTGTTTTCTAAAGTTGTTTGAAAAAAAGTTTAATGCCATTACACACTCCACATCAGTATTTCATGCTATACATAGGAGCATTTCTTATGAATTACATGAAACCAGCCTCTACAAACAGAGGACGCTTTTCAGCGCTATAGGTGTTGCACCAACCAGTGTTCTTAAAAATTATTTACAAGGCCGCAGTAGACTAGTGTATGTCAGTTATAATAGTGAACTTTCAGTTCAGTATTCGACAGGTTACTCTGTAGTTATAACAAATGGAATGTTTCACAAATTTCTATTATAACCAATTTCTTAAGAATCTTGAAGCTTTGTAAGCTTAAAATATTAACCATTTGTAATTTGAAACAATGACATTTATAAGGTAATTTTTGTAAAAGATCTGAAGATGGACAGCTGGTCCGAAACCTATTATATCGAAGTAAAGGAAAGCGGTCTGAAGACTGAATTCCGACGCTATTTTACAAGACTGAAAGCCTACGAATAATCTGTTCCAAATCTAGTAAAGAACATATGGAGTTGGGGAAAATTTGATTTTGAACTGCTACCTCAGGAAGATTTGGTAATGGACACCTGCTCAAGGTATCACTGTACTAGAGTCATGCCTGATTTCGGGTACCTTGCAGTGGAATTTTAAGCAGGTTACTTAAGCCACGCCACTGGAGACGAATGTAATTTTTCGAGATGTCTAGAGCTTCCTGTATATGCAGGAGAACAGAGTGGTTGGAGAAGCATGTCGGAAAATAAGTAAAAATAATCATATCGCCACTGATCATTATTTGGATGGAATTGTGTAACCTCGCGGCCGTACGTCTAAGATACATTACTGCTTAAGTCGACGTACGCTTTTTCGACGGAATTAGGTTATGAAGTCAAATGTTTGTCGAGGAATGTCATTGTAAATCTCGTTTGAAATAAAGAGCTTATGATTTATTCACTCCTGAAGTAGCAATCGTGTTTTCGTCAGAAACAGAAATTTTGCAAGGCAAGCAGGAGTGGTTTGGTAGTTACACGTTAACGATTTTAGATGACACGTTGGCAAGAGCTTTAAAGTAGACGATATGAACATTGTTAAAGTTGACTTACTTGAGTTAATTCCTTTCACTCCGTTGTGGAGCATAAGGCACATATTAGAGCTCTCCATCTGACGCTGTTCGTTGACATTTTCTTGATGTTACTCCTGGAGTGGCCAACGGCTGCCACCTCAGCTTCAAGAATCCTGCGCCAGGTCGACCTCGGTCTGCCTCTCCTTCTTGCTCCTTGTGGGTTCCATTCTGAAGCCTGCCTTGGAATATGTTGAGGGCCTCTTCTTTGTGTCCAATCCATCTCCATTTCCTTTCTTTTACGATTATTTCGGCTTTCTGTTGTTGGGTGCGTTGCCCTAGTTCTTGGTTTGAGGTAACATTTGGCCAGCGTACTCCCAGTATAGTCCTCAAACATTTATTGATGAAGGTCTGTACTCTTGCTTCAATTTGTGCTGTCACCTTCCACGTCTCACACCCGTAAAAGAGAACAGATTTTACGTTTGAGTCAAAGATGTTAAGCTTTATCTTCAACAATATTTCACGAGATGTCCAAACTGGTCGCAGCTGGGCAAAGGCCCCTTGTGCCTTTTTTATCCTACTTTCGATGTCTTCTGTCACCCCTCCATTTTTGGAAACAATACTTCCCAGATAACAAAAGCTCTCCACCTGCTAAATCTCCTCTTCAAATGGTTCAAATGGCTCTGAGCACTATGGGACTTAACACCTTAGGTCATCAGTCCCCTAGAACTTAGAACTACTTAAACCTAACTAACCTAAGGACATCACACACATCCATTCCCGAGGCAGGATTCGAACCTGCGACCGTAGCAGACCCGCGGTTCCGGACTGCAGTGCGTAGAACCGCACGGCCACCGCGGCCGGCCATCTCCTCTTCTTTCACGACTAAAGTGCGCGTCATATATCTTGGCGGCCGAGTTTAGGTTCGTTCTGCGCATCTGACGTCACAAAACACAGTCAGCCAATGAACAGAGAACGACGTTGCCAGATCTCGACAGCACTGCAGAGCACGGACGAGTGTATTCAGTTTTAGAAACGTTCAGTCATAAATAAAGTAATAGAACAAAAGCAATGTCTTGATAGCAGACTTTCTTTTACAGAAAGTTTGGAAAAAGCATTCTTTATACCAATTGCTTCATATTCTATTAATTGATTAAACCAAACAAGCAATAAGACTCCTAATTCAGGCGATAGCAAGGAAAGGTGTTTGTTTCAATCTCACGAACTGCTTTTTCGCAATAAAGAACAGCGGTAATTGTTTATTTCCTATTGTACTTCGACGAAGCGTGAGTAATTCATAGTGATACCAACAGTGTTTATAAGTAGTTGCGTGAGGTGTTAGAGCTCTTACGGAGTTACACTGTTTGATGAGCTGAGGTAGCGGAATGGTTAAGGTGTTGGGCTGCAAAGTGGAAGGTTATGAGTTCAAACCTTATGCGGTGCTTAATATTTTCTTTATTAAAAAAGAATATTGGAGTGCCTTACGTCACGAATTTTATTCGTTTGAATGAAATTTCTAGTGCTTTGCCTCTTCATTAACTTTTTCGCTGCTGCAGACACGTGCTCCCCGCATTCCGCGCTGTGGGCGATTTTGTCATCACTGCACTTCTCGCCTGTGCAGACACATGGTGTTCCCACTGCTTTGACACACTTATCATTCGATTTCACAAAAACTATTTGGCCAAAAAATTTGATTTTTACACGTCTTCTTGCCTGATACCTTCCCCCCATAAATGACTTAATTTTGCTTTTATGTGCAGCATTAAATGTAGTAAACCATTGCACGAAATTTTGAAGAGTTTGCGGAGGTAAAAGTCCATAGTGTATACTTTCCGTATGGTCGATTTTAGTTGCCACAATGTTGAGAATGAAATGTGGACAAGATACCTAAATTTCATATAATATTTACTGTATAACAATATCTCATTTAATTTAAGTACCACATAGGTGTCGTATGTAATATTGAGAAATATTCCGTCTTTCGCGACTGTAATAAAAGTTTTATATACACACGGCGCGTTTGGCTTTATTTTAAAGCACTTCCATCGGTGAAAGGTATGGCACATACACAGTGGTATTCATGTTCTATTTCTTGTTTTTGTTCCACAGTCGCAGTTTTACCAATGGTATTGAAATATATCCCTCTTCTGCAACTGTAATAAGCGACTTATTTAGACCAGACGCGTTTCTCTCTTTTGAAGCATCATAAGAGGACTGTATTTTGTGTCCTCCATTGCCAAGTCACCTTTCGTAGTTTTGTGCTGCGGTAGCACAATATTCAACGTTTGTGTTGGCTCATCAGTGTTTTAACAAATAAATGCTGTTTGTGTGTGCCACACACAAAATTATATTTGACATAGCTCTGAGCACTTCACTGACAGACGGTATATTCAAGTCCTAATGTTTTTGTAAGTCCACAGTTTTGTTTAATGTATTTTGTCTACTTCCTTTTGATTGATTGAAGTGCTTTAAAATAAAGCCAAACGTGCTCAGTGTAAGTAAAACTTTTGTTACAGTCGTGAAAGGTGGAATATTTCTCAATATTACATACGACATATGGTACTTAAATTAAATGAAATATATAGGTATCTTGTCCACATTTCATTCTCAACATTGTGGCAACTAAAATCGACCATACGGAAAGTATACTCCATGGACTTTTACCTCTGCAAACTCTTCAAAATTTCGTGCAAACGTTTACTATATTTAATGCTGCATAATAACTGCGTTGAACATCGAAACAAAATTAAGTCATCTATGGGGGGAAGGTATCAGTCAAGAAGATAGGTAAAAATCTAGTTTTTGAGCCAAATAATTTTTGTGGAATCGAATGATAAAGAGTGTCAAAGCAGTCGGAACACAATGTGTCTGCACAGGCGAGCAGTGCAGTGACAAAATCGCCCACAGCGCGGAATGCAGGGAGCACGTCTTTGTAGCAGCGAAAGGGTTAATGCGGCCGTGGTGGCTTTACTTCATGAACTGAGCGCTCCCCCTACACGTAAGCTTGCGAACTATGCTATACTATGGCGCTGCTTCTATTGGCGCGTGCGTCGTGTGCAACTGGCAACGCAGCATCTCCCGCGTTTAGGCGGGCATGCGCGAGCCGCCAAGATAAAAGAATTGAACTATAGTGCATTCTTGTTCTTACAGTTCATCCTAATCTCTTTAGTCTTAGCCGTGTTTATTTTTAATCCAACTCTCTGAGCTTCTGTTTCCAATTCCTTAAGCTTCTCACTCATATCCTTAAACGTGTAGGACAGAAGTCAGATGTCGTCCTCAAAGTCCAGGTCCTCAAGGCAATCATATAGAGTCCACTGTATACCTCTCCTTTTCTCTCGGGTTACCTTCTTCATGACGCCATCTAATGTCAGCGAAAACAGCAATTGTAAAAGCAAACAACCCTGCCTTGCTCCAGAATTTAAAAAGTTGTTAAAGAATTGTCAAAGTTACACATTACATAACCTGCAAGTATTATGTTTAAACAGCCTTCATCTACTGCAGCTGTGTTGTAAGAGCAGCTGTGGTGACTAAAATATTAGAGAGAACTCGCAGATCAATCCTTATACATACTAACACAGTGTGAAAACCTACCGGCGTTTAGTTGACTGAACTAAAGTAATACTATCGTACGATTTCGTGGACTTTAATTTAGAATATAGAAAGTATCTGAACCATAAAACTTATGGACATACCGGACAAGTCAGTGTGATACACGCTGACACGACCATAACAGGTTTATGAGCACATATCAGGCTTGTGAATTTACAGATGTGATAGTTCTGCATTAGCTACAAGCTAAAAAGCGGTATAAGCAACAAGCTAAAAGCCATCAAAACAACATTAACCCTGTAGTTTTTCGTTATAAGTGATTGGATGATACATAACATCCAATTGCGACCATAGTTTTGATACTACTTACATAAGTTGTAGCTCAATGGGCTGGCTGGGCATGGCACTACGTCGATCTTCTCACTGTGCAGCTTACCTTTCGAAATTTTTTTATCTTACGTGCGAAATCAAGAAAGTTACCTATTGCCATGTGTCCCCATTCATTACCGTCAGTAACTACTGCCGTACGTGGTTCAAATGGCTCTGAGCACTATGGGACTTAACATCTGAGGTCATAAGTCCCCTAGAACTTAGAACTACTTAAACCTAACTAACCTAAGCGCATCACACACATCCATTCCCGAGGCAGGATTCGAACCTGCGACCGTAGCAGTCGCGCGGTTCCGGACTGCGCGCCTAGAACCGCTAGACCACCGCGGCCGCCCGGCCACCCCGGCCGGCCTGCCGTACGTGTTTTGTAACATTTCTTGATTTCCACTGCTAACTACACCTGCCAGGGTGTGTTTACAGAACCTTTAGTTAATGAAGGCAGGTGATACACAGTACCAACTGTCGTAATAAAAGAGCCTTAATACTCAAGACTACTAAACCGTAATAATGTATAAAAATCTAATAAATTAAATTTGGCCAAAAATTGTTACCTTTTGAATAGTCATCAGGTAGCTTGTTTTCCCATTTTTTTTCCGAGCGAAAAACGACCGACTGTTTACATGCCTTTGTACGGGCCCTGGTTTCTCTTACCTTAGTGATCCTTACGCGAAATGTGTCTTGGCGGCTTCAGACTCTTTCTACAGTCGATCTCAAATACAGATTACTAACGTACTATACGCCGTCTACCCCAAGGATGATAAACACTTCCCCATAATTCTCCCAATAAAACGAAGTAGAGCATTCGCCTGCACTATCAACCTGACGTGCTTACTCCATATCATTTCACTATGCAGTGTTACGTCTAGATATTTAATCGATGTGACTGTGTCAAGCTGCACCCAACAAATGCTGTATTCGAACGTTACAGGATTGTTTTTTCTACTCATCCGCATTAACTTACATTTTTCTACACCAAATAGAAATTTTGTCTAAGTCATCTTGTATACCGCCCGCACCCAGTAGCTGAATGGTCAGAATGACGTATTGTCTATCCTCTGGGCCCGGGTTCGATTCCCGTCTGGGTCGGAGAATTTTCTCTGCCCAGAGATTGGGAGTTGTGCTGTCCTTGTAGGGAAGCAGCCTACTCACACCTTATAAAATTCACAACAGTCTTTCCATTGTGTGCCAGCCAGTCCGCTGTAACTAGCTCTGACGTCATAAATGTTGCACAATACTTTAAAAATCAAGTAAATAACCTGAAACGATTCTAGCATGTCAGGAGTAATACTAAATCAATATGTGTTGAATATCAGTTCAATAACTTTAACCATTTTCGAAATTTGGACATTTTTCTGTAAAAATCATTGGCGCAACAGAAAAGCACTAGAAACTTAAAAAATTATATTTAGATTCCTTTTGCATAATAATTTAGTAGAAACAGTATTCTGGCTCTCACAAATTAAAATTTTAGTTGAAATTCATGATTTTCTGGTTTTTATCTTAAAAATTAAGGAAGCAAGATAGATTAAGTAGACGAATAAATAAAGCTAGGATGTTTAGATTTACGTAGAAGGGATATCCGCTATAATCATAAAGATGTGAGAAGTTTCAACAGAATAACTATAAAACTATAGCTATAGCGTAGCTCCAAAGAGCAAGTTCAGAGCTCATCTACTGCATGTAGTGTAATGAAATTAATTCTCTCGCCCAAAATATTTGACATAGCCGTGTCAGACTTTTATTATGATTACTTACCTGTGTGCTGATTGCACATTTAAATTGAGAGCTTCATCGGCCATCAGCAAAGGAAGCAATGATTTATTCGATAACTTAAAGTGCTGCATTACTAGCCCAGCGGCTAGTCGGGAGAGCAGATTTGATCAGGCGTTCCCTTGCCCTCCGCACCACGGCTTTATATGTAAGAACGCTGCGCAAGAAAGGTAGGCCCCAGTTCTCTCCAGACGCTGATTAGCTCACCACCTGTGCCGGGAGTCGCGTCGCGTCGGTATCGTTGATATAAACAGCCTCGGATGCAGTAATAAGTTACTCGGGATACGCGTAACCATGAAATCGTTTTCGAGTGAAGTGTTAATTTTGGGATGATGTTAATGATCTATCTTTATTTTGCGTATGTCGTATTTTCACGTGCCGCTGCAGGACAGACATTCTACCATTATTAGCGTGGCGTTTGATGAACGTTATCATCATATTATGGCGAGCATTCACTTAAACATTTAATTTGAACAGTCATAGTAGCATCAGCGCATTAGACTCTGAACTGTTCTGGTAGTTGGATTGCGTGGATTCTCTTTGGTCTGTGACTTTCAGAATATAGTGAACATTTTAGAGAGAATGGTTTTTGATTATGAATCCCAGACAATCTCCTAATTCCTCAGAGCTATAAGCTGTAGCTATAAATGTATTTCTCAGATGAAGTGGGCACTAGGAATTCTAATTACAGGTTTCACGTTTTGCTAATCATTTCTGGTTGCCAATATTGTAGTTAGAGAGCCAGTGTTGAGAACGGCAAACAGCAGCATAAATACAAAACATTTATTCAATTATTCCACCCGCCGCCCCACATCCTCATCATCATCCTATCATCCTCATCGACTGCACGTCGCTGAAGTGGCGTCACATTGAAAGACCGGCACCCGGCGAACGGTCTGCCCGATGGGAGGCCCTAGACATACAATTAAATAAATAAAATCATGTATACTCAATGAGGACACCTTCGCATACACCACAGCGTCATCAGCAAACAACAGAGAACTGCTGCTCATCCTGTACGCGAGGTCATTTACGTATATAGAAAATAAAAGCAGATCTATCATACTTTCCTGGAACTCTCATTAAGATACCTTTGTCCCTGATGAACACTCGGCGTCGAGGACAACGTACTGGGTTCCGTTACTTAAAAAGTCTGCGACCCATTCGCATATCTGTGAACCCAAACTGTATGCTCGGATCTTCGTCAAAAGTCTGCAGTAGGGCAGTGTGACAGACACTTTAAAGAAATCTAGGAATATGGAATCTGTCTGCTGTCCTTCATCCATGTTTAATGTTCTCATAGTACAAGTTATACGGTATTTTCCCTGTCACTAGGCAACGTCGTGGGTTTTCAGTGTGTCGCTACTTGAGTAATAAAGTTTGTAATAAATTTTTATACATGCTTAATCCATTTTCTTTGTTTTGTTTGCAAGTGTAAATCAAACTTAGTTTGTTCTACACATACGTTGCAGTGTTTTATGTAATTATAATTGCATACCATTTATATGTAAAGAAACGCTGTGGTCGTGCAGGTTGTACCTGTGAAAAATAGCATGTATCTAAAAAAATCTGACAGTTGCCGAATTACAGGCATGAATTGCGTACAAAATTTCCGTATGTCATGGGCAGCTTATAGTTAGTGCATAAACGGACAGTCTTTGATATCTTCCCAGGCAAACAGAATGAACATCGCTTCTTTTTGTTTCTATCCAGTGTTAGGGTCTCTTCAGAAGTCCCCTCCCCTGCAAATAGAATTGTGAGAGCTACTGCAGTGCTCATTCGGATGCGGGCGGGAGTTCTCTGATTGTAACATCGCAATTTCGTATATGGTTCGCCTAATGACTTAGCAAAGCCTTTCAAGAACACCATACATGTCATTTTAGAAGCTCATTCATGACTCTGTTGGATGGTTGATGTAAGCGTTCAATGCAGTCATGTCCAACAGTCTACACAGATTAGGCATAGGCCAACGACGTGTTTTGCGACTGCTTGAATATACTGAGCACATTGGGTCAATAGCTTCGACGCCCTCTATTGTGCCGTACTAGTGCAGAATGATTTCTGGCTTGTTCGTTGACTGCTCCATGATACTGTCGTGATGCATCGAAGACACGAGTATGACGCTCTTATTTTTTCTGGTACTTAGCTCTCAATTGTTGCTTCTGTTGAGAGGATAATACCCACAAATTCCATTGAGGTGTACCAAATATCAGTCGCAATGTTACGATTGACGTTCAGAACTGGCTGGTATAATGGTAGATAAACTTGTACTGGTATTGATAGTTTTTACTCTCCATATGTCAAAGTGAAACCCTACAGTATTTTAGAATCAGTGGCGTGTTAGAAGTATATAAAATCGCAAAGAAAACATGCGTAGTCTCTTCAAGTTCTACCCACGACTATAGTTGGGTTAACTAGGAAGTAGTAAGTGAAATAAGATGTCAGTGTGATTCTTCAATTTCTCCAGGCCTATTTTATGACGGAATAAATCTCTGGTGAACAGCCTGGTATGAGTGAGCATAGGGCACAACGTACCTTCTCGCCAAGCACCTCAAACAACTGCTTAGCCCTTACGTTGGGAGATGTACACACCATATCCGTAACCCTGTGGATTTCCTGAGACGCATCAACGCTTAAGGAATCTGACATACTGGTGAGCTTCGACGTGGTATCTCTATTCACTAAAGTTCCGTTACAAGAATCCTTGAAACTCATCAGCCAGAAATTTGACGAAGAGACCACCACCCTTTACAGACATGTACTGACATCAACTTACTTCTTATTTGACGGTGAATACTACGAGCAGACAGAAGGAGTAGCCATGGGGAGTCCACTCTTACTCGTTGTCGCAAATATGGACATGGAAAATTTCGAGGAGGAAGCTCTTGAATCAGCACATCCAAAACCCATCTGTTTCTTTAGATATGTGGATGATACCTTCGTTATCAGGCCACATGGAAGAGGTAAACTGGCAGATTTCCTCACACATCTCAACTCCAGACACGAGAATATTTTCACCATGGAGGTCGAAACGGATGGGATGCTCCCTTTCCTAGATGTTTTGACTAGAAGACGAGCTGACGGCACTTTGGGCCACAGTGTGTATAGGAAGAAGACGCACACCGATTTGTACCTACATGCGGATAGCTGCCATCACCCGGCACAAAATAATGGCGTGCTCAAAACTCTTCTACACAGAGGTCACACCATCTCCGACAGGGACTGTCTCCAACAAGAATTGGACCATCTGAAGACCGTATTTAGGAGAAACGGTTACAAGGAAAGGCAAATTCGGAAGGCTGTACATCCCACACCTGCAGCACCGGCGGAAACTGAGGATGAACCTCAGGAGGAGGCGGCCTTGGCTATTATTCCGTTTTGTGGGGCCTTATCCGGAAAAATTGGACGCATTTTACATAAAAACCAAGTGAAAACCATCTTCCGTCCTCCAAGCAAAACCAAGAGCCTTCTTGGTAGTGTCAAGGACAACATTGGTCTACGTAAATCAGGGGTTTATCAGATACCTTGCCAATGCGGTAGTGTATACATAGGTCAGACCATTCGTACCATTGAGGACCGATGCCGAGAACATCAACGGCACACTAGACTGCAACAGCCCAGTAAGTCGGCAAGCGCTGAGCATTGCCTCTCGGAACTCCACAGCATGGATTACGACTAAACCGAAGTCCTGACACAGACTTCCAAATACTGGTACTGTGTCATCAAAGAAGCCATAGAGATTAGAGCAAGGGAGCCACAACTAAATCGTGACAGCGGTTACATCCTTAGCAAGGCGTGGGAACACGCGATCACCCAGATTAAGAAGAAAAAGGATATTTCCCAGAGTGTACCGACTTCGGGGGAGGAGGGAAGAATAACGAGAGCGGTGCCGGCAGACCCTCCTAAACGAGAAGCCCTAGAACGCAGCGCCCAGACAGTGGGAGAACGGACGCTGTACCTGGACCGCGCGTGGGGCGCGGACCGCACCGACTGATGGGAAGCGCCTGAGGGAGAAGCGGGAGGGGGATTGCCCTATATATACATGGCGCCAGCCCACCGCCGGTCACAAAACACCAGCCAAGAATACCCAGACCTCGCCCCCACCATGGAACCACTAACACAAGGCATCCAACTTCCCCCACACCTGACCCAAAGACACAGAAACTGACCCCAGAATATACACACAAACGCGCCTGCGCGCACACGCACACACACAAAACATACACAAGAACTGTAGACCTAAGCTACATCTAAAAAGTAGCATAGAAATAACAAATTAAACATTAAAAGTAGCATACACACCAAAACTACAACCTCCATACGCACTAAAGTACTCAAAGAAAACAAAGAGAATAATCATAACGGAAAATACGGTATAATTTATAAACAAACACTATATCACAACATGACTTAAAATCTTTAATACTTAAACCTCAACCTCTAACCTCATTTTACGTAATATTTTTGTACCTATCTAATATCCTTGTACCTACTTTATATTTTGTTTATATTTTGTTTTATTTTGTATTATTGTATTATTTTATATTTCTGCATATTTATATATACTATATCTTTGTATACTCAATATGATCAAATGCACTTTTGCAAGAAATATTGAACTAATAAATAAATGAATGTACGAGTTATGTACAGCAAATGGCTGAAAAGGGCAATGCAAGCCCTCAACCAGCCCGTCCATCCCCATCAGGGGTGGGAATGAAAAAAAAAAAAAAAAACGCCGGTCAGTACATCAGCGCACCTGATGATAGCAACGTGGTCGATTGCCGAAATATTGTGTACTATGCACACTCATACCAGGCTATTCACCCGAGATTTATTCCGTCAGAATGTCAGCGCTGGGACTGGATCACGTAATGACGGACGGAAGAGGACGTGTCGTTAATCGTTGGAAAAAGTAGTGCTCTCGCGGACATAGAGGCAGTATTATGGCGCTGAAAGTCAGAAGACTGTTTGTTGAAGAGAGAATTGAAGAACTGAACCGGGGGAAGCTGGTTGCATACGCAGAAACGATCAGATGTCAGAAGCTTCAAGAAAACTATAATGAGAGATTTATTGAAGTGGAAGAGGTAGTTTTTAGAAGAATTTTTGCAGTGGAAGACGTAATTTTGAGGAGAAATACTACAGTGGAGGATGTAGTTTCGAGAAGAAATACTACTTGATATAATCAATTAAGAAGAGAACTATAAACAGTTTGATCATGAAAACACGAGCACATTGTGAATCAGCCAGGGTAGTCTACTAACAGTTATCAGCATTATTTCAACTGAAGAGAGACAGTATATTAGGTCAGTGCTATGGGCAGTGTTTTGGAAAGTGGTTGTTTAGCAATCTTTAGTATTTAAAGTATTTAGACTGTGGGTGGACTATATGCTGTAGAAATAATTGCTGTGAAGACCAAAGTGCAAATTACCTTAGGATTCAGAGTTTAGAAATAAAATGGACGCCACGCTGCTGAAATACAGGGCTATTACAAATGATTGAAGCGATTTCATAAATTCACTGTAGCTCCATTCATTGACATACGGTCACGACACACTACAGATACGTAGAAAGACTCATAAAGTTTTGTTCGGCTGAAGCCGCACTTCAGGTTTCTGCCGCCAGAGCGCTCGAGAGCGCAGTGAGACAAAATGGCGACAGGAGCCGAGAAAGCGTATGTCATGCTTGAAATGCACTCACATCAGTCAGTCATAACAGTGCAACGACACTTCAGGACGAAGTTCAACAAAGATCCACCAACTGCTAACTCCATTCGGCGATGGTATGCGCAGTTTAAAGCTACTGGATGTCTCTGTAAGGGGAAATCAACGGGTCGGCCTGCAGTGGGCGAAGAAACGATTTAATGCGTGCGGACAAGTTTCACACATAGTGATGTGAAAGATTCAGTGTTTAAACCTCCTCTACCACGAAACGTGCCAGAACTGCGAGCTCGCATCAACAATGCTTTCGAACTCATTGATGGGGACATGCTGCGCCGAGTGTGGGAGGAACTTGATTATCGGCTTGATGTCTGCCGAATCACTAAAGGGGCACATATCGAACATTTGTGAATGCCTAAAAAAACTTTTTGAGTTTTTGTATGTGTGTGCAAAGCATTGTGAAAATATCTCAAATAATAAAGTTATTGTAGAGCTGTGAAATCGCTTCAATCATTTGTAATAACCCTGTACATCGCTACATAGGCGTTCATTGCTGTGCACCTAAAGCAATGTTCATACTTTTACCCGTGCACATCCCAGTCGCATACACTTTACATGAAATTTTAAAGATTTTTGACAGCGAGCGTTTCTACAACGAGGGTACTCATGGGAGATGCTGCAGGATTTTACTTTTTATCTTTTAAAATATTTTTTTCACTGACAAGATAGCACCCAGCATCTCGTCCCTTTCCCGTGAGTTGCCAAACATCTGCCGCATGGTGACTCAAGTGATTGTCAGCGGCAGAAACAGTTTCCCAGATGAGCCAAGGTAAGATTGCAGTGATTCATCTCTGGCGCTGAACATTGTTCTGCATTTCTGTAAACACATGCAACTGTGAAAGCATACATTCTAGACTGTAAATTAGCAGACTGAGCGACTGCTACGGTATTAATATTGTAATTACGAAGCCTTATCAAATACCTTCATTTACAACAGTTAAGATTCACCTATACTTAACGAGAGCACAGTCGGACCGTTACGATCCCACATCACGTAACAGAAGTTTCATAAAAGACATTTCATGTTGCTGTTCGTTTTTATAGGTCATTTTATACAAAAACAGTTCTGGTAATTTCAATAATTCACAAGTATTTATACATAAGTGACTCTACTCTTGCAAGTTTCATTTACATTATAATGTAAAGTACAGGGTAACAATCTAGGAATCGGGGAGTGGATTGTCAGCAGTTTCCAAGTGGTAGGGCGAAAAGAAAATCTGAAAAGGGAAATGCTAAGGCTCTGGTAGATATGGGGGCTCAGTGAAGTGAAACGGAAAGAAGAAAGGGATTTCTGCTTAGACGAGTATAGGGCAATATGAACAGCACCAGAAAAGGCTATAACGGAAGTAGGCTCATTACGAATAGGAAGGTAGAGCGGAGACTGAGTTGCTGTGAACAGTTCAGTGCTAGGTTTGTTCTCATCAGAATCGACGGATAACCAACACCAACAGTATCGTAAAAGACATTTCATGTTGCTGTTCGTTTTTATAGGTAATTTTATACAAAAACAGTTCTGTTAATTTCAATAATTCACAAATATTTATACATAAGTGACTCTACTCTAGAAAAGCCACATACATTAGTACGCCTCCGGTATTTCAATAGGCAGTCCCTGTTGCAAGTTTCATTTACATTATAATGTAAAGCACAGGGT
This sequence comes from Schistocerca americana, assembly GCF_021461395.2. Taxonomy (NCBI): domain Eukaryota; kingdom Metazoa; phylum Arthropoda; class Insecta; order Orthoptera; family Acrididae; genus Schistocerca; species Schistocerca americana. The sequence goes on along the minus strand of NC_060124.1, from coordinate 507,600,472 downwards.
AACAATCTAGGAATCGGGGAGTGGATTGTCAGCAGTTTCCAAGTGGTAGGGCGAAAAGAAAATCTGAAAAGGGAAATGCTAAGGCTCTGGTAGATATGGGGGCTCAGTGAAGTGAAACGGAAAGAAGAAAGGGATTTCTGCTTAGACGAGTATAGGGCAATATGAACAGCACCAGAAAAGGCTATAACGGAAGTAGGCTCATTACGAATAGGAAGGTAGAGCGGAGACTGAGTTGCTGTGAACAGTTCAGTGCTAGGTTTGTTCTCATCAGAATCGACGGATAACCAACACCAACAGTATCGTAAAAGACATTTCATGTTGCTGTTCGTTTTTATAGGTAATTTTATACAAAAACAGTTCTGTTAATTTCAATAATTCACAAATATTTATACATAAGTGACTCTACTCTAGAAAAGCCACATACATTAGTACGCCTCCGGTATTTCAATAGGCAGTCCCTGTTGCAAGTTTCATTTACATTATAATGTAAAGCACAGGGTAACAATCTAGGAATCGGGGAGTGGATTGTCAGCAGTTTCCAAGTGGTAGGGCGAAAAGAAAATCTGAAAAGGGAAATGCTAAGGCTCTGGTAGATATGGGGGCTCAGTGAAGTGAAACGGAAAGAAGAAAGGGATTTCTGCTTAGACGAGTATAGGGCAATATGAACAGCACCAGAAAAGGCTATAACGGAAGTAGGCTCATTACGAATAGGAAGGTAGAGCGGAGACTGAGTTGCTGTGAACAGTTCAGTGCTAGGTTTGTTCTCATCAGAATCGACGGATAACCAACACCAACAGTAATAGTTCAGGTATACGTGCCAACGTCGCAAGCAGAAAATGAAGAGATGAAGACATAGAAAAGATGAAGAGAAGGTATGTGTGGATGTAATGGGTAATTCTGTCCGTAAAGGGAGATGAAAATAGTCGTGGGGGACTAGAATGTAGTGGAAGGAGTAAAAAAAGTGGTTACAGGATAGTCTGGGCTTGGTAGTGGGAATGAGTGAGGAGAAAGACTAATCGAATTCCATAAATTTCAGCTAGTAATAGCGAATAGCCTCTTCAAGAATCATAAGAGAACGATGTATACTTCGAAAGGCCGGGAGATAAGGAAGATGCTAGTTATACTACATCATGGTCAGGCAGAAATTCCGAAATCAGGTATTTGTTTGTTAGGCGTAGCCAGGAGCAGATACAGACTCAGATCACAATTTAGTAATGATGAAGAGAAGGCTAAAGTTTAAGAGACCAGTCACGAAGGATCAGTGCGGAAAGAAGAGGGATACGGAAGTACCAACGACGAAGATATACCCTTGAAGTTCTCTGAGGTCATAGATCCTACAGTAATGAATAGGTCAGTAGGCAGTTCAGCTGAAGAGGAATAGATATCTCTAAAAAGGGCAATCACAGAAGTTGGAAAGAAAATATGGGCATGAGAAAGGTAACTGCGAAGAAACCTTGGTTAACAGAAGAAATACTTCACTTGATCGACGAAAGCTTAAAGTGCAAAAATGTTCAGGGAAATTCAGTAATACAGATATACAAGTCAATTAGGAAAGAAATATATTACTGGCCATTAAAATTGAATCGGTGGGTTCAGGAGGGTAATACGGAACGCCGTGCTGGATCCCAACGGCCTCGTATCACTAGCAGTCGCGATGACAGGCATCTTATCCGCAGCGCTGTAACGGATCGTGCAGCCACTCTCGATCCCTGAGTCAACAGATGGGGACGTTTGCAAGACAACAACCATCTGCACGAACAGTTCGACGACTTTTTCAGCAGCATGGCCTATCAGATCGGAGACCATGGCTGCGGTTACCCTAGACGCTGCATCACGGACGGGAGCCCCTGCGATGGTGTACTCAGCGACGAACCTGGGTGCACGAACGGCAAAACATCATTTTTTCGGATGAACCCAGGTTCTGTTTACAGCATCATGGTGGTCGCATCCGTGTTTGGCGACATCGCGGTGAACGCATATTGGAAGCGTGATACTGGCGTATCACCCGGCGTGATGGTATGGGGTGCCATTGGTTACACGTTTCAGTCACCTTTTGTTCGCATTGACGGCACTTTGAACAGTGGACGTTACATTTCAGATGTGTTACTACCCGTGACTCTACCCTTCATTCGATCCCTGCGAAACCCTACATTTCAGCAGGATAATGCAAGACCGCATGTTGCAGGTCCTGTACGGGCCTTTCTGGATACAGAAAATGTTCGACTGCTGCCCTGGCCAGCACATTCTCCAGATCTCTCACCAATTGAAAACGTCTGGTCAATGGTGGCCGAGTAACTGGCTCGTCACAATACTCCAGTCACTACTCTTGATGAACTGTGGTATCGTGTTGAAGCTGCATGGACAGCTGTACCTGTACACGCCATCCTAGCTCTGTTTGACTCAATACCCAGGTGTATCAAGGCCGTTATTACGTCCAGAGGTGGTTGTTCTAGGTACTGATTTCTCATGATCTAAGCACCCAAATTGCGTGAAAATGTAATCACATGTCGGTTCTAGTATAATATATTTGTCCAATGAATAACCGTTTATCATCTGCATTTCGTCTTGGTGTAGCAATTTTAATGGCCAGTAGTGTAAATAGAAACTACAGAGAAGCTAAGGCGAAATGACTGCACAAAAAATGTGAAGGAGTAGAAAAAGAAATGACTGTCAGAAGGACTGGCTCAGCATTCAGAAAAGTCAAAACAACCACTATTAAATTAAAATCAAGGGCTGTAACATTAAGTGTGCAGTGTGAAATGCACTGTTAAATGCAGAAGAGAGAGCAGATGGGTGGAAACATTACACTGGAGTACATAGAAGGCCTCTATGACGGGGAGGACCTGTGAGATGACGTGATGGAACAAGAAACAGGAGTCAACAGGGAAGGAATTCCAATATTAGAATCAGAATTTAAAAGATCTTTGGACGACTTAAGATCAAATAGGGCAATAAAAGTAGTTAACATACCATCGGAATTTCTAAAATCATTGGGAGTAATGGCAAAGAAACGACTATTCACGTCGGCGTGCAGAATTTATGAGTCTGACAATATACCGTCAGACTTCCGGAAAACCATAATCCACAAAATTCTAAAGACAGCAAGAGCCATCAAATGTGAGAATTATCGCACAATCAGCGCAACAGCTCAAGCATTCAAATTGCTGATAACAATAATATACAGAAGAACGGAAAAGAAAATTGAGGGTGTGATAGACACGACAACGATCAGTTTTACTTTATGAATGGTAAAGGCACCAGAAAGGCAGTCCTGACGTTGCGTTTGATAATGGAAGCAAGGCTGAAGAAAAATCAAGACTTTTTCATAGGATTTATTGACGTGGAAAAAGCGTTCGACAATGTCAAATTGTGCATGATATTCGAAATTCTGCCAAAACTACGGGTAAGACACAGGGAGAGACAGGTAATAAACAATATGTACAAGAACCAAGAGGGAACTATAGGACTGGAAGACCAAGAAGAAAGTGCTCAAATTAAAAAGGGCTTAACACAGGAATGTAGTCTTTCGCCCTTACTGTTCATTCTATACATCTAAGAAGCAGTGACGGAAATTTAAAAAAAAGATTCAAGAGTGGGATTAAAATTCAGAGTATAAGGATATCAGTGAAGACATTCGCTGATGACATTGCTGTCCTCAGCGAAAGTGAAGAAGTCGGAACAAGGAGGACATAAAAAGCAGACTACCAGTGGCAAAAAGGGCATTCTTTACCAAGGGAAGTGCACTAGTATGAAACATAGGCCTTAATTTCAGGAAGAAATTTCTGAAAATATACGTTTGGAGCGCAGCATTGTATGGTAATGAAAAGTAGGAATAGAAGAGAATCGAAGGATTTGAGATGTCGTGCTACGAACAAATATTGAAAATTAGGTGGATTGATAAGGTAAGGAATGAAGAGGATATCCGCAGAAGCGACGAGGAAAAGGAACATATGAAAACACTGAAAAGGAGGACCGGCTGATAGGACATCTGTTACGACGTCAGGAAATAACGTCAATGGTACTAGAGGGAGTTGTAGAGCGTAAAAACTGCAGAGGAAGACAGAGATTGAAATACATCTAGCAATTAATAGAGGACGCGGGTTGCAATTGTTATTCAGAAATGAAAAGGTTGGCACAGGACAGAAATTCGTGGCGGGCCGCATTCAACCAGTCAGAAGGTCGATGACTCAAAATAAATAAATAAATAAAGCCCAGATTGCTCAGTAAATGGTTATAAGTCACTTTGGTTCCACACTCTTAATTCAGTACAGCAAAAGACACGCTAAATATAATGACACATAACGACTCGGAAGAATTCAGCGATTATTTACACACACACACGCACACACACACACACACACACACACACACACACACACACACACACACACAGGGTGAACCAGAACTTTATTGAAAAACTTTCAGAGATTGTTCGCAGGTATGTACTGAGTATTTTGGTACAAGGGACCCAAGGCCTCTGGTGACTATTTAAAGCGTTATTCTATTTAGTTTGGTTTCTTGCCCCAGTTGGCTTTGTACCTGTATTACAGTGGCAATAGTGCACAACAGTACAAATGTCAACAGTAAACACTGTATCTCGTGTTTGGAAACAAAATTGATCCACTCACTCGTGTTATTTGTTGTTATCAGCTGTAATGTCCACTCTTCTAATCATCCTCAAGCTTGCATTTAGTGATGTTCAGCTTTGTCTTGCGATTATTTTTTCGGGTAGCGTTAGTTATACTTTAACCAGTAAAACACAACAGTATTCATAAGTCATGTTCATCGCGTATTACATTCTTGTTCAATGTCGTGAAGATACTGTCACCGAAACAAGGGTGATTGCAGTAACGCATTATTACTCCGTTAAGAGCTCGGAGACCAAGGGTGCCTTGTACCAAAATACTCAGAAGATTTCATATTTGCACCTGTTTTTCATGTGTGCGAGTGTACGTATGTATGTGTGTGTGTGTGTGTGTGTGTGTGTGTGTGTGTGTGTGTGTGTGCGTCACAGATAAAAGCAGAAGTGAGGCTACCAGCGTATAGGTTCAATGGAGTCACTAGGCTTGTACTGAATTATTTTTTTGGTAAAGCTTTGGTGCTTGAAGATGTAACATTTTTGGTGTTTATTATTGTAAGGAGCATCAGGTAGTTATTCCAGCATACATCGCAGGTGTTCAAGCATACCAATAGTGTAGGTTGCTTAGGTAGTCAGTTAGTACATCATGTTATTACATTATTACCATATTCCGCCGATATATTTCTTAAAATCGGTGACTGAAGCAGTAAGTGGTCCCTTAACCCTTTAAGCCTCAATAATAGGAAAAATATATAATTTCAAAGTTTTTCACAAAAGTAACCTTTATAATCATACACTCCTAAAAACGGAAAAAAGAACACATTGACACCGGTGTGTCAGACCCACCATACTTGCTCCGGACACTGCGAGAGGGCTGTACAAGCAATGATCACACGCACGGCACAGCGGACACACCAGGAACCGCGATGTTGGCCGTCGAATGGCGCTAGCTGCGCAGCATTTGTGCACCGCCGCCGTCAGTGTCAGCCAGTTTGCCGTGGCATACGGAGCTCCATCGCAGTCTTTAACACTGGTAGCATGCCGCGACAGTGTGGACGTGAACCGTATGTGCAGTTGACGGACTTTGAGCGAGGGCGTATAGTGGGCATGCGGGAGGCCGGGTGGACGTACCGCCGAATTGCTCAACACGTGGGGCGTGAGGTCTCCACAGTACATCGATGTTGTCGCCAGTGGTCGGCGGAAGGTGCACGTGCCCGTCGACCTGGGACCGGACCGCAGCGACGCACGGATCCACGCCAAGACCGTAGGATCCTACGCAGTGCCGTAGGGGACCGCACCGCCACTTCCCAGCAAATTAGGGACACTGTTGCTCCTGGGGTATCGGCGAGGACCATTCGCAACCGTCTCCATGAAGCTGGGCTACGGTCCCGCACACCGTTAGGCCGTCTTCCGCTCACGCCCCAACATCGTGCAGCCCGCCTCCAGTGGTGTCGCGACAGGCGTGAATGGAGGGACGAATGGAGACGTGTCGTCTTCAGCGATGAGAGTCGCTTCTGCCTTGGTGCCAATGATGGTCGTATGCGTGTTTGGCGCCGTGCAGGTGAGCGCCACAATCAGGACTGCATACGACCGAGGCACACAGGGCCAACACCCGGCATCATGGTGTGGGGAGCGATCTCCTACACTGGCCGTACATCACTGGTGATCGTCGAGGGGACACTGAATAGTGCACGGTACATCCAAACCGTCATCGAACCCATCGTTCTACCATTCCTAGACCGGCAAGGGAACTTGGTGTTCCAACAGGACAATGCACGTCCGCATGTATCCCGTGCCACCCAACGTGCTCTAGAAGGTGTAAGTCAACTACCCTGGCCAGCAAGATCTCCGGATCTGTCCCCCATTGAGCATGTTTGGGACTGGATGAAGCGTCGTCTCACGCGGTCTGCACGTCCAGCACGAACGCTGGTCCAACTGACGCGCCAGGTGGAAATGGCATGGCAAGCCGTTCCACAGGACTACATCCAGCATCTCTACGATCGTCTCCATGGGAGAATAGCAGCCTGCATTGCTGCGAAAGGTGGATATACACTGTACTAGTGCCGACATTGTGCATGCTGTGTTGCCTGTGTCTATGTGCCTGTGGTTCTATCAGTGTGATCATGTGATGTATCTGACCCTAGGAATGTGTCAATAAAGTTTCCCGTTCCTGGGACAATGAATTCACGGTGTTCTTATTCCGATTTCCAGGAGTGTAGTAAGCAACGAGTAAGTATGTTAGCGGCAAGAAACAATCAATGCCTTCTCTGCGCCACAGCAATGAAGATACTATCGAAGACAATGCTGCCAAAGTAGAGTTACTAAACACAGCCTTCCGAAATGCCTTCACAAAAGAAGACGAAGCAAATATTTCAGGCAGAGGTTCGAGTCCTCCCTCGGGCATGGGTATGTGTGTTTGTCCTTAGGATAATTTAGATTAAGTAGTGTGTGTAAGGTTAGGGACTGATGACCGGAGCAGTTAAGTCCCGTAAGATTTCACACACATATGAACATTTTGAAATATTCCAGAATTCGAATCGAGAACAGCTGCTAATATGAGTAACGTAGAAGTAAATACCCTCCGAGTAGTGAAGCAACTTAAATCACTTAATAAAAGCAAGTCTTCTGCTCCAGACTATATACCAATTAGGTTCCTTTCTGAGTATGCTGATGCATTAGCTCCATACTTAACGATCATATACAACCGTTCGCTCGACGAAAGATCCGTACTCAGAGACTGGAAAGTTGCACAGGTCACACCAATATTCAAGAAAGGTAGTAGGAGTAATCCAGTAAATTACAGGCCCATATCGTTAACGTCGATATGTAGCAGGATATTGGAACATATATTGTGTTCAAACATTATGAATTACCTCGAAGAAAACTGTTGATTGACACACAGTCAACATGGGTTTAGAAAACATCGTTCCTGTGAAACACAACTAGCTCTTTATTCACATGAAATGCTGAGTGCTATTGATAATGGATTTCAGATCGATTCGGTATTTCAGGATTTCCGGAAGGCTTTTGACAATGTACCACCAAAGCGGCTTTTAGTGAAATTGCGTGCTTATGGAATATCGTCTTAGTTATGTGACTGGATTTTGATTTCCTGTCAGGGAGGTCACAGTTCGTAATAATTAATGGAAAGCCATCAAGTAAAACAATTGATTTCTGGCGTTCCCCAAGGTAGTGCTATAGGCCCTTTGCTGATCCTTATCTATATAACCGATTTGGCAGACAATCTGAGCAGCAGTCTTAGGTTGTTTGCAGATGACGCTGTCGTTTATCGACTAAAAAGTCATCAGAAGATCAAAACAAATCGCAAAACGATTTAGAAAAGATATCTGAATGGTGCGAAAATTGGCAATTGACCCTAAATAACGAAAAGTGTGAGGTCATCCACATGAGTGCTAAGAGGAATTATTTAAACTTCGGTTACACGACAAATCAGTCTAATTTAAAAGCCGTAAATTCAACTAAATACCTAGGTATTACAATTACGAACAACTTGATGGTGAAAAAGGGATACTAGAGGTGAGACAACTACACAAACTTTGAACACAATTAACTTTTTTTTTCTTGTAAGATATATAGAATGATAGGAAATGAAATGTGCATGTGGCATTTTTGCTAGATTAACGATACAGACTTTTCTCTCGAGCGTGGTGAAGCATAGCTTCTGGATTGTGCCAATTTATTTGCAGTATCGCCTAACTGCTTGTTTGTCATTCTGATTGCTACACGGAGCGCTGGCCTGGTTTGACTTGACGCAGCGCTGACTAGAAAAAACTATAAGAAAATGTTGCATTTGTCCGTGATATCTTCCTATTGTGCAACATACTCTTCCCCTTTAAAAAAATTCGTCCCGAATTTTTCCTAGTTTGCCTCTGGAACAGGCCCATGACATATATGTTATGTGGATAATTACATACAGTACAATTTCTTATTATTCAGATGTTTTTGCAAAAGGTTATTTACAGAGTCTTTGTATCGTTATTTAGTCCTAAATTGTCTCTATCGTATCCTTATGCTATAATACATGTTTACAGTCGTATTTTATGTCACATTTTTACTCCTTATTAATACTACTTAGCCACTGGACAGGTATTTGATGTACTGATGATTTATGAGGACATTTCGAGCTAGAGTGCGCAAACTGTTGATTGAACCATGGGAGCACTGGTAACGGTAATGCTTATAGTCGTGAAGTTATACCATTGTCCATCTCTATAGTGATGCTGCAAAACTTGTTCTGCGGAAATTGGTCTTTTTCGTGGCGCTATCAGTTCGTTCAGTGCTCGTAATAGTCAAGGTTTAAAGTGTTGTTGACGAACGTTAGGTTTTGGGCTAGTGACATTTCTCACGTTTTTTTTCCGATCGAAGCTGTGATAGCTTCATCGTGGTCGCTGCAAGGCGAAATTTTGTTCCTGCTGTATCACAAGTTGTACCACTTGTCAATATGCTATTGTTTCGAAGGTCTACTTTGATAGAACAGTTGACCATGAGAAATAATCCAGCATTCTCCACTCTCTAGAAATGTCTTCGTGGGGCCAACACTTCTCTTCAGCACGCTGCTACTTCTGCTTTCCCTAAGAACAACTGTACCTGACATGCAAGTGCGCTACGCTGTATCACTCTGGTGGATGCTGTCTCTCAGACACTCTCGTAACTCTGCTAGTGATATGTAGACGTGGGCTTCCTTCTGTTATGAGATTAATAGTACTCCCTGCGTTTGTTCCTAAATTAACTGGGTGAACGATAAAACAACGGTATCGTGCTTTCACGCCCTCTATCGGAAACTGAATGGATACATACAGTTTTGCTCTATGCGAACTGACTTCATCAGTTTCTAAGTGTCAGAAAAGTGCTAGGTTGTTCTCAGTTAAATTTCATTACATGTTGCAGATCTGCAGGAAATTATTTTTGTACCTGACGTAATCCTGGTATGAACTCTTTTAGAGTTAAAAGTGCAGAACTCAGTCAGCCGTGCATTGCATAGTAAACTACTGCTTACAGTGTTGCAACTTCTAGTCTCGCATTATTCAAGCTACCTGACAATGCTCGCAACAGGCTTGCCACAGTCATTCTGCCGTCTAATGCGCTTAACAGACTCTGAATTCTTTGCAAGTTGTTATTTATTGCCCTCATAGTACTTATAGCACACTGCACCAGTTCTGTGGTCTGTTCTCTTACCATTCTCGTATTATTTATAACTTCTGTTCCAAATTTGATATTCTTCTTTGATTTTCATGCTATTCACTGTCACCCGTATTTGCTCAACTGTATTATTTAGATTTTGTATATCTTCACTGTCTGACATACCGAATATGGTTTTCAGTCATTTATTTTCAGCAGCCAGCCATCCTCTTTTTCTGTGTATTAACGTCTGTGACTATGTTTCCATTACCTGATTCAGCTGCACTCTCAGTTTCTCATACGAGTGTCTCAGCTCTTGATACTCATTTTGTACTTCTAACTCTCTCTTTTTCCGCGTTTCTTCATATAATTCCGTGAACACCCATAACCTGTGCATCTCATTTCGTGCTTCCCACACATTGACGGCTAATCTCAACATACACCGATGGTTAGTTTGCAGACATCCAGCTAGCCAGTAGCACATCCGGCTATCTGGAGAACAATATTCCAAAATTCAGAGGTTGGATTTGAACTGAATTCAGTACTTCTCTCTTGACGAAATGAAGTGTTTTCAGGAATATGATGACCTTCCTCGACGTCCATGTTAGCACGCCACAAGGGAACATTTTATAAACTCCATTCCTCTTCTGACAAAGTGTGTACCATAAAAAACAAAAAGAAAATAAATTCTACCCTACTTATTGACCAATAATATGCCGTACAAACTTCTGAAATCTGTCCCACATGATACACCAATAAATCCACACCAGTATTAATTACAGGGTACAGCGAACTCTAAAAATAATATAAAAATTTGATCGCAACTACTTAACTCGTGACCCGAGTGTATAAGGAATTTTGAATATCTCTTGATCATCGTTAGGAACCTGTTTTCCGGATTTTGGAATTGTTTCTTTCGAAACTGGTGTTGCTGGTGGGACTTATGGCAATGCATCAACAGCTCTACTGCATGGTTTAACCCTACTCACATGCTCGTCAGCAGTTGAAATTTAACGTTTACTGGTGAAGTCATTTCAGTAACTTGGTATCGGCCACGGTATCTGGTTAAAAACTTCTTGCTTTTACCTTTAGGTGTATATGGGATTGTTGAAAATAACAAGTGACCAGCTCTGTGTTTTGGTAGTTTCCTCCATTTTTTCCCAGTCTGTTCCTGACGTTCTAAGGCTTTATTGTTGGCTCATTTCACTCTTTGCCAAACATCCCACAAACATTATGTGAATTCTTTTACTGGCTCACTATCAGCTCAAAGCTTGGGTTTCATCATGTCAAAAGAGGTGGCATCTCTCTCTGCCACAAACCAGGTTTTATGCTGAAAGACTGGTACTGGAGTGGACTTTTAGACTTGTACACCGAAATTACTAATGCTAGATATGTGTCCTAATCGTTGTGTCAGCTACTGACATAGTGGCTTAACAATTTGGGAACAGTCTTATGCACTATCTCTGAATACCCAGTTTCTTGGGGATGAAAAGGTCCTGTTGGTAACATGTGGATGTGGAGCGAACGATACTACTTCTTCAATTGATCTGATATGAAATTTGGACAATGATCTGTTATTATGGTACCTTGTACTCTTAATTTAATGACACAGTTATTTACCATGGCTCGTGCTACTGTGTTAGCTTGCTGGTCTGGAACAGCTACCATTTCATTGTATTGAGAAAAATGAATTATTATTGTTAATATAGTTAATTCCAACCATTTCAAGCGGTTTGTTCACTCCTGGCAAACTTGGCAGTGGGATTTTCCAGTATCTAAGTTGTGCATAAAGTATACAGTTTCTTACGAGTACATACCATCCGACAACACATCTTCTAGTTTTCCAACAGTATTTTTTGGCGACTCTTCTCTCCATAGTTTGTGACTGACATGACCTTCTTACATGTGTCATGCGCTTTTTGCTAAACTTCGCCCCTGAGTGCAATCAGAACTACCATATACGGTCTGAAATTTGTCCATCTGCAGAGTAAGCCATCATGTGGCACAAACTGTAGCAGTAGTCTGAATGGTTGACAGTCTACATCAACTAATAATGTGTTCTGCCATTAAGCCTCACTCTTACCTAGTGTCTGCAGTACTCTGATTTTTCTGCTCAACATATCTGTATTCATATGCCTCTTCCCTCATTCATGGACTGCCTCCTAATTAAAATCACTCAATTTGAGTACCCGTCTTGTCAATCTACTAGAAGGATCCTTAAATCCCTTCAAACATTTTACTAAGTGTGGTCTTCTGAGCATACTACTAACAGCAGAAGTAAGTAAATTCATAAAAGATTTCTAGCATTTCTTTTTCTGTTGTGGAATAATTCCATTCCATCTTACTGAGTTGTCTAGAAGCGTAAGCCACTGGATGTTCTTTACCATCTAAATTTTGATTGAGAATATACCTGACCACATATTCTACATCTACATCTACATCCATACTCCGCAAGCCACCTGACGGTGCGTGGCGGAGGGTACCTTGAGTACCTCTATCGGTTCTCCCTTCTATTCCAGTCTCGTATTGTTCGTGGAAAGAAGGATTGTCGGTATGCCTCTGTGTGGGCTCTAATCTCTCTGATTTTATCCTCATGGTCTCTTCGCGAGATATACGTAGGAGGGAGCAATATACTGCTTGACTCTTCGGTGAAGGTATGTTCTCGAAACTTTGACAAAAGCCCGTACCGAGCTACTGAGCGTCTCTCCTGCAGAGTCTTCCACTGGAGTTTATCTATCATCTCCGTAACGCTTTCGCGATTACTGAATGATCCTGTAACGAAGCGCGCTGCTCTCCGTTGGATCTTCTCTATATCTTCTATCAACCCTATCTGGTACGGATCCCACACTGCTGAGCAGTATTCAAGCAGTGGGCGAACAAGCGTACTGTAACCTACTTCCTTTGTTTTCGGATTGCATTTCCTTAGGATTCTTCCAATGAATCTCAGTCTGGCATCTGCTTTACCGACGATCAACATTATATGATCATTCCATTTTAAATCACTCCTAATGCATACTCCCAGATAATTTATGGTATTAACTGCTTTCAGTTGCTGACCTGCTATTTTGTAGCTAAATGATAAAGGATCTATCTTTCTGTGTATTCGCAGCACATTACACTTGTCTACATTGAGATTCAATTGCCATTCCCTGCACCATGCGTCAATTCGCTGCAGATCCTCCTGCATTTCAGTACAATTTTCCATTGTTACAACCTCTCGATACACCACAGCATCATCTGCAAAAAGACTCAGTGAACTTCCGATGTCATCCACAAGGTCATCTATGTATATTGCGAATAGCAACGGTCCTATGACACTCCCCTGCGGCACACCTGAAATCACTCTTACTTCGGAAGACTTCTCTCCATTGAGAATGACATGCTGCGTCCTGTTATGTAGGAACTCCTCAATCCAATCACACAACTGGTCTGATAGTCCATATGCTCTTACTTTGTTCATTAAACGACTGTGGGGAACTGTATCGAACGCCTTGCGGAAGTCAAGAAACACGGCATCTACCTGGGAATCCGTGTCTATGGCCCTCTGAGTCTCGTGGACGAATAGCGCGAGCTGGGTTTCACATGACCGTCTTTTTCGAAACCCATGTTGATTCCTACAGAGTAGATTTCTAGTCTCCAGAAAAGTCATTATACTCGATCACAATACGTGTTCCAAAATTCTACAACTGATCGACGTTAGAGATATAGGTCTATAGTTCTGCACATCTGCTCGACGTCCCTTCTTGAAAACGGGGATGACCTGTGCCCTTTTCCAATCCTTTGGAACGCTACGCTCTTCTAGAGACCTACGATACACCGCTGCAAGAAGGGGGGCAAGTTCCTTCGCGTACTCTGTGTAAAACTGAACTGGTATCCCATCAGGTCCAGAGGCCTTTCCTCTTTTGAGCGATTCTAATTGTTTCTCTATCCCTCTGTCGTCTACTTCGATATCTACCATTTTGTCATCTGTGCGACAATCTAGAGAAGGAACTACAGTGCAATCTTCCTCTGTGAAACAACTTTGGAAAAAGACATTTAGTATTTCGGCCTTTAGTCTGTCATCCTCTGTTTCAGTACCATTTTGGTCACAGAGTGTCTGGACATTTTGTTTTGATCCACCTACCGCTTTGACATAAGACCAAAATTTCTTAGGATTTTCTGCCAAGTCAGTACATAGAACTTTACTTTCGAAATCATTGAACGCCTCTCGCATAGCCCTCCTCACACTACATTTCGCTTCGCGTAATTTTTGTTTGTCTGCAAGGCTTTGGCTATGTTTATGTTTGCTGTGAAGTTCCCTTTGCTTCCGCAGCAGTTTTCTAACTCGGTTGTTGTACCACGGTGGCTCTTTTCCATCTCTTACGATCTTGCTTGGCACACACTCATCTAACGCATTATGTACGACGGTTTTGAACTTTGTCCACTGATCCTCAACACTATCTGTACTTGAGACAAAACTTTTGTGTTGAGCCAACAGGTACTCTGAAATCTGCTTTTTGTCACTTTTTCTAAACAGAAAAATCTTCCTACCCTTTTTAATATTCCTATTTACGGCTGAAATCATCGATGCCGTAACCGCTTTATGATCGCTGATTCCCTGTTCTGCGTTAACTTTTTCAAATAGTTCGGGTCTGTTTGTCACCAGAAGGTCTAATATGTTATCGCCACGAGTCGGTTCTCTGTTTAACTGCTCAAGGTAGTTTTCAGATAAAGCACTTAAAAAAATTTCACTGGATTCTTTGTCCCTGCCACCCGTTATGAACGTCTGAGTCTCCCAGTCTATATCCGGCAAATTAAAATCTCCACCCAGAACTATAACATGGTGGGGAAATTTACTCGAAGTATTTTCCAAATTACTGTCATCAAAAGAAAATATGAATTCTTTTTCGAAATCTGAGGAAATCAGTACTGGATCTGATGCCAACACTTTTTCAACAGCTGGAATGCTGGGTGGCATTCTGTCATCCATTCAAATTTGACACATTTTCTTAATGACAGATTTAATGGTCCTGCGATTTTCGCAAAATCCTTGATGAATTTTCTATAATAATTGCGTGATTCCGTAAATGACAAAAATTGTTTGGGTGTTTGCAGAGTTGCGATGTCACAGATTGCCAATATTAATCAGGAATTGGTTTTCATGCCTTCCCCCTAATTATATACCCAAGGTAGTTAACATTTTATCCATGCAAAACGGCATTTATCTGTACTGAGCATCAGACATGCTGTTTGTAGCCTGTTAAGTACTTCTTCCAAATGTTTTACATTTTGTTCCATGTATTTCGAAAATCTAATAATGTGATTCAAGTGTACTGCAAATTTTTTGGGTTTTAATCCATGAAGTACCACATCTAATAGTCTCTAGAATGTAGCTGGTGCATTCTGGAGTCCAAATGGTATTCTGTAACACTGATAAAGACCCAATGTGGTGCTACAGAAGAATGCTGAAGATTAGATGGGTAGATCACATAACTAATGAGGGGGTATTGAATAGAATCGGGGAGAAGAGGAGCTTGTGGCACAACTTGACTGGAAGAAGGGACCGGTTGGTAGGACATGTTCTGAGGCATCAAGGGATCACCAATTTAGTATTGGAGTGCAGCGTGGAGGGTAAAAATCGTAGAGGTAGACCAAGAGATGAATACTCTAAACAGATACAGAAGGATGTAGGTTGCAGAAAGTACTGGGAGATGAAGAAGCTTGCACAGGATAGAGTAGCATGGAGAGCTGCATCAAACCAGTCTCAGGACTGAAGACCACAACAATAACAATACAAACAAAACAGAAACTCAACTATAAATTGTATGAATGATACTTGTATTTAGCTGACACTATAAATAATAACACCCTTCTCTGTTATACACTGGACAAAGTTGAAGAGTTAACGCAAAGGCAGGATAAGACACTAAAGATACTTATGGACAAACAAATACAGTCAGACGCTCCAAACATTCAGAAACACACACATCAATTGTACCCATTCCTAATAAACCTCACAGAGACCACCTTTAAGGACGAAGAAACACAGTTACTGCAGAGAGGTTTAAAACACAATGTAAACACAAAAGTAAATGAACATTTCTTAGAAAATCTAATTCTAGAATCTGAAAACATACTGTCTCAAGACTAGAGGAAGGACACAAGCCCTATGAGTATATATAGATACAGCACATTAACAAAATAAAACAAGAGAGATAACCACAGAAGCTAAAACTCTGAAACTTTTAGAGAAACACTACATTGAGACAACGTAATCATAACGAAAGCAGACAAAGGGAACACGGGTGCCCTTCTCAATGAACAAGAATACAATAACAGGACACAAGAATTCATTACACAGAATAAAATCACGAAACAAAAGTCAGACCCAACTAACAGATTCCACAGAAAAATTAAAAAAGGAAGTGAATTCAACAGAACACACACCTGATTACAGACAAAAACCTCATATGGAACCTAATACTAGAAAACTCTGGGACCAACAGAAGCTAAAACTCCTATAGTACCCGTCGTAAATTACAGACAAGCACCCACATACAACCTCACCAACAGGTGAAATGTACTCATACGGCAATATAAAATACAAAATGACGAACAGTGAAAACCACAGAAGAGTTTTCCAGAAAATAGCACCCCAAAAACACAGTACACTGCAATGGTGAATATACACATAAATGAGATCTTCTGTTTGATAGATGGGTCAGAAAATAAAATGGAGTAACTACATGCAGAGATAAACACATAACACAGAAACATAAAGTTCACGTCAAAGACAGAACAAGCAGACCAAATCAATTTCCTGGTTTCATCCATTACAGAGAAAAATAGCCAACACTCACTAACGATTTACAGAGAAAATACCACAACAGGCATAATATTACGTCAATCATATAACCAGCCACAGGCCCTAAAAGAATCTGCCCTCATATATATGCTCCTCAGACTAAACACAGTACTACTTGACATGTACCAAACATCTGGCATTTATCATATCCAGCGTCACAGCTGTAACGCTCTATAATTGGGGTAGACAGGCATAACTTTTGAAATGAGATATAAGGCACACAAAAGAGAATGTTAATACATTCAGCATTTGCAGGACACCTCCAGTAAGAAAATCCACCACCCTACCACAGAAAAGAACACGAAAATAGATTCAGTAATCATAAACATCTCCTAAATATACAAGAGAGCTTCCAAATTCAAAAAGCAATAATGGAAAATAGTAAATAATAAATGAACAGACAAACATCAGCAAACATACTTCATTTAAACTAATGAAACATACTATACAGGAATAACAACGCTCTAGACACAGTAAAGCACTAATGTACACAGACCGTAGTTAGGACATATTAGCTCGTTTTACAAACACACACACACACACAAAACCTGGCAAAACATATAAACATACATGGACATACACGTCACTTGGAAAATATAAACACTCATCTACATAGAGCAATAGCAGATGTTCTCACTACAGCCAACACAAGATAAAGACGAACGCATCCCACAACTGCAGAAAATACACACGAAGTGGCGAGATGACAATAACATAACTAGTGTTAGTGAAAGTAAATCAAACATAAACACAGGGTTGTCAGAAAATTTCTGAAATCCTTGTAGGAATGTTGCAGGGCAGGCTGTACTGAGGCATAAATGTTAAGAAAACAAACGATACGTTCGGTGGTTCCGACACTGAAGTCAGCCAGTCAGGTCGTCACGTGCGCAAATTCAAGTTTCAGCTAACCAAACAAAGCACTCGTTACACAACACCGCCCCTGGCAGGCCACTTGAATGTCAGCGCACGACGCAAAGTATTGAATCTTTTTCATGACATTTATGTCTGAGTGCTACCTGCTCTGCAACACGCCTACAATCGTTTCAGACATTTAATGATCACCCTGTACTTGGAAGAAGACAAAGAATGACGTGAACAACAAAAAATCATGAATAACGAGAAGAATTTGTACTGTATGCTTTCAAATAAAGCGAAACTTGTTTGGGCCTAATAAGACTTTCATTACAGTTGCAAAAGACGGTATTTAACCAATACAACTTGCAATACATTTTATCTAATTCTATTACATTGCAGTGGTTCCATCACACACTATACTTTCATGGCACATCGGTATCTGCAGGAATCAAAATCAACTGCCCTGTACCTGGCATGATGTTATCATGGGAACCAATCCTTAGTATACGTATTTGCAGCTCCGTTGGCAACACTGTCATGCTCCACATACCTTCCGACAT
The DNA here is from genome assembly GCF_021461395.2 of Schistocerca americana. Classification (NCBI taxonomy): domain Eukaryota; kingdom Metazoa; phylum Arthropoda; class Insecta; order Orthoptera; family Acrididae; genus Schistocerca; species Schistocerca americana. Next base: position 507,582,495 of record NC_060124.1, on the reverse strand, counting down.
TGTCTCGCTTGCGCTTCCACTGAGTTTAATTACGTACCTGCGAAGATCGATTTAAGAATAACATTTATCAAGGAAGTCTAATCCGATAATTGCAGAATGACTTTCACCAGGATGTGGCAACACTTCCATGTACTCATGAAAACTCTTAACTTCATTGTTGAAGTGGAGCAATGTTGTCCCCTCTGACATCATGTTATTCTCACCTACACCATGTAACCTGTACGACCGACACGTGTGCACCTGCATATACTAAGAACTTGTGTTTCTTGCCCTGTACTACGCCTGACAAGCAGCACTCTGTCTCTCACTAAGTATGTATAATATTCCGCTATACTCGGAATGTTTTCCGACGGCGATGCATTCCTTTTTACACTTAACTGACGGTTGTTGTTTTTTTTTTTTTTGTACTGTTTTGCTCGTTTCTCATTCCTGCAAAACGGTTCAAATGGCTATGAGTACTATGGGACTTAACTGCTGAGGTCATCAGTCCCCTAGAACTTAGAACTACTTAAACCTAACTAACCTAAGGACATCACACACATCCATGCCCGAGGCAGGATTCGAACCTGCGACCGTAGCGGTCGCACGGTTCCAGACTGTAGCGCCTAGAACCGCTCGGCCACCAGGCCGGCTTTCATTCCTGCACTCTCGTGCCTTAAGACCGTCTCGAAAACACTTATAGCACTCCGGTTGACAGCACTTCTTTTGCAGATGACCTTTAGGTTCACATCTGTAACACTTCACTCTGAAGGCAAAGACCCAACGGTCATTATGCCCTTTCGTAATAACATCGATTTCTTGCAACCCTGTGGCGATCCTAATAGCTGTGGCCATAGCAGATGAATTCTCCGTTATGACTGTGTGTGACAAGTCCTTGGGGGCATAATCTGTAAGAAGCCTTCGAGAGCCCTATTCTCTGCTTCATGCAGAGCAGCTGCATCGACCTCTTCCCTTCACGTCATCTCATACTTTTGTGCATTAATCTTATGGATTCTCTCCAAGAAGGATTCCACAAACTCACTGGGCTTCTGCGCCAAACTACTCAGTTTTTCCCTAAAATGTCTTCTTTCTTCCGGTAGCCCTGGCACAACCCGGAAGCTTCCTAAGTGCCTCGTGATATTACATACATTTGAGCTTTCTCCCAATAATCGTGATAGTCATGTATAAACATGTTTATCCGTCCAACTGCGCAATTCGGCGATAGCTTTATTGAACATAGTTACGCCTTCTCTTATCTTTCCAGAAGAGGACGGCATCAAATTCGCTATTGATGGACCGAGAGGAGGGGAGAGTACACTCAAGACTGCCCGCCCGGTTAGCCGTGCTGTCTAACGAACTGCTTTCCGAGCGGGAAGGCTTGTTGGCCCCAGCCACGATTAGTGTCGAGGTCCAGTGTACCGGCCAGTCTGTGGATGGTTTTCAAGGCAGTTTTCCATCTGCCTCGGCGAATGCGGGTTGGTTCTCCCTATTCCGCCTCAGTTACACTATCACGGCGATTACTGCGCGGTCCGCAGCTCCTGGTCGTGCGGTAGCGTTCTCGCTTCCCGCACACGGGTTCCCGGGTTCGATTCCCGGCGGGGTAAGGGATTTTCTCTGCCTCGTGATGACTGGGTGTTGTGTGATGTCCTTAGGTTAGTTAGGTTTAAGTAGTTCTAAGTTCTAGGGGACTGATGACCATAGATGTTGAGTCCCATAGTGCTCAGAGCCATTTGAACCATTTGATTACTGCGCAAACAGTTTCTCCACATATGCATACACCATCATTACTCTAACACGCAAACCACGCAAACATTGGGGTTACACTCGTCTGGTGTGAGACATTCCATGAGGAGGGGGAGGGAGGGGGTTCCCCTGGAAGCAGAATCGCACAATAACCCTGGGTTCGGTGTGGGGCGGCGGTGGGGTGAGTGGACTGCTGTAGCCTATTGTGCGGTTGTGCACCACTGAGGGCTACGGCAGGGACGAAGCCTCTTCGAGGTTTATAGGTCTCCAGTTCAATACAGTACAATACAACACACTCAACACTGCCTTAGCTTTTCTAATCCCGACTGCAACCGCTATACTGCAGCCTGTAGAGTTTCCACCTGCCTTCATAGTTCTTCATTTTGCTACTCATACGTCTGTACTCCCTCCTTTAAAGTAGTAACAATTTCTGCCGTAGTAACAGCAATTGTTTCAACCATTTTGCGCGTCCTACAGCTTACGGTATGGTAAAAATGTGTGTGTGTGTGTGAAATCTTATTGGACTTAACTGCTAAGGTCGTCAGTCCCTAAGCTTGCACACTACTTAACCTAAATTATCCTAAGGACAAACACACACACCCATGCCCGAGGGGGACTCGAACCTCCGCCGGGACCAGCCGCACAGTCCATGACTGCAGCGCCTCAGACCGCTCGGCTAATCCCTCGCGGCTGGTATGGTAAAAGACATGTGGGAAAAAGCACTTATATTAAACGCAACAATGAAATGTATTAGTTTCCACGTCGGACAGTGTCAGAGTATGATTCAGAACAGTTCTGTGCTAAATGACCAAACTGTCTACAAATGTGACGTGTAGCTGGTACTGTCTTAGTGCATGGCAACTTATGCCCTGATATATTACAAAAGTGGCACCTCAGTGGCGTTAAACACACTTCCCTGGTATTCTCCATAGACAATGACAAGTCAGCAAGTTCCTGAGGCTGAACAGGTGACACTCTGAGAGAAGCTTTAATGTTCCTACGATTCGATACGGTCACACACAATAACCACAGAATAACACCAATCACCGTAGTGCATTGCGCCAGGATGAAAGACTGGATGGTGACGACGATGATGCTGCACCTCTTGTTCCACTACAGCAGTGGCAGCCGACGAAAACATTTGCCTCCAGTTTGTAAGGGACTGGGCTGATACCCTTACGACTGCAAGACGGCAAAGCGTGGAGCAGTGGTGAAGGTCACGTGACACACTGTACACTAAGGAAATAGCGTTAGGAATAAACACATTTATTCGATGTAAGTGTTACAATTGAATCATCCTCTCCATGGTGGTGGCAACGGCAGTGGACGCAGCATCCAGCCTTGGAGCGCACTGATTTGTCCACCTCAGCAGATACCCGAACTCGTAGTCTCTGTCGCAGCTGCTCTTATAAAACCAGATCGTCGATTACTTTTACTAGGGTACCCTCGTGGCCATCGAAGTGGTGTGGGACATATTCTTGTGGCGTCGTAATGTATTGTCAGAACGACGTTACAGACCCTCTTCACTGAGCTAATGTTGCTGAAATTAACGAATCAGGCTTGTCGCTCGAAGCAACGTCTTTCGGATTGTTACATATTATTTGCAGTTTTGGCTCCCTACCTTTCTGTCATTTTGATTGCTGCACAGCTACACAGCGCGCTGGCCTGGTTTGTTTTGGTTTAGTTATGGCTAGGGAAATCTTTAAGAACTTTTTTTTCATTTGCCCACGATTCTTTCAGCGTCGCAACAGTACAGTAATCACCGTTATCTCAGAAATGTGAGCCAGTCAGTATATTTTATCTTCATTTTAAGGATGTACTGACAAAAACTGAAGAAAACATATTCCATTCAACATAACATTCAACATTTCAAAACTTATACATTAGTGTTTCATGAGTATATTTGCTTCCTACAGGTAGAGAACCATCTTAATGCTAAAAAGATCACATTTCGGACAGTTTTCTTCATGAAATACGTGCTATGTGGGCTGGTTGTCGGTATGATACTGTTACTCAACAGTAAAGCAGTACAACAGTAGAGGGACATATCTTGAACGACACAAACTACAGTGTTGAAAAGTCGTGACTTGTCCCAACAGCAAGAGAATGCACTCTCTTATAATTACGTGACATCGTAGGTGTTGTAGGGGGCGATCTTTAAATACAGTGTTGTAATGTTCTTTAGGAAAAGTTTTATTTGGCAGGATCACAAGGAAGGGTACATTGACTACTAGATGAGACCAGTTAAATGTCCATCTTCAGATCTGGAACTGCACAGACAACTATTGGCCAATACTCATAACACAAAAAATAGACGAACTTAATGCTTTCGGAATGTTGAAGTAGAAAGCAGTATATACATCTACTACTGAAAGAAGATGCCTTATCACAATCCTGTTTACGAATCCAAACTGTAAGATAAAATCGAATAAAATTTATGGAAATAATCCACAGTCATCACTAAAACATGGGTACAGAAGACTTTTTGAAAAAGATGTACCTCAAAAATTGTGGCTAAAATATATACACTATGCACCATTTAATTGTGCAGTATGACAGACACAGCATAGTGATATAATGAGACATTAGAAACAGCTATCTTGTCTGTTGACAGAATCGGATGAAGCTACCCAGCTGATAGCAATAGTAGCAGTTCAGTAAACATGCGATACTTTTACAGAATAATGTAAAATAATGAAAGAAAATTGTTTGCAAACAATTAAAATGTAGCAGACATCAAGAACACTCCTGGAAATGGAAAAAAGAACACATTGACACGCCGTCGAATGGCGCTAGCTGCGCAGCGTTTGTGCACCGCCGCCGTCAGTGTCAGCCAGTTTGCCGTGGCATACGGAGCTCCATCGCAGTCTTTAACACTGGTAGCATGCCGCGACAGCGTGGACGTGAACCGTATGTGCAGTTGACGGACTTTGAGCGAGGGCGTATAGTGGGCATGCGGGAGGCCGGGTGGACGTACCGCCGAATTGCTCAACACGTGGGGCGTGAGGTCTCCACAGTACATCGATGTTGTCGCCAGTGGTCGGCGGAAGGTGCACGTGCCCGTCGACCTGGGACCGGACCGCAGCGACGCACGGATGCACGCCAAGACCGTAGGATCCTACGCAGTGCCGTAGGGGACCGCACCGCCACTTCCCAGCAAATTAGGGACACTGTTGCTCCTGGGGTATCGGCGAGGACCATTCGCAACCGTCTCCATGAAGCTGGGCTACGGTCCCGCACACCGTTAGGCCGTCTTCCGCTCACGCCCCAACATCGTGCAGCCCGCCTCCAGTGGTGTCGCGACAGGCGTGAATGGAGGGACGAATGGAGACGTGTCGTCTTCAGCGATGAGAGTCGCTTCTGCCTTGGTGCCAATGATGGTCGTATGCGTGTTTGGCGCCGTGCAGGTGAGCGCCACAATCAGGACTGCATACACAGGGCCAACACCCGGCATCATGGTGTGGGGAGCGATCTCCTACACTGGCCGTACACCACTGGTGATCGTCGAGGGGACACTGAATAGTGCACGGTACATCCAAACCGTCATCGAACCCATCGTTCTACCATTCCTAGACCGGCAAGGGAACTTGCTGTTCCAACAGGACAATGCACGTCCGCATGTATCCCGTGCCACCCAACGTGCTCTAGAAGGTGTAAGTCAACTACCCTGGCCAGCAAGATCTCCGGATCTGTCCCCCATTGAGCATGTTTGGGACTGGATGAAGCGTCGTCTCACGCGGTCTGCACGTCCAGCACGAACGCTGGTCCAACTGAGGCGCCAGGTGGAAATGGCATGGCAAGCCGTTCCACAGGACTACATCCAGCATCTCTACGATCGTCTCCATGGGAGAATAGCAGCCTGCATTGCTGCGAAAGGTGGGTATACACTGTACTAGTGCCGACATTGTGCATGCTCTGTTGCCTGTGTCTATGTGCCTGTGGTTCTGTCAGTGTGATCATGTGATGTATCTGACCCCAGGAATGTGTCAATACAGTTTCCCCTTCCTGGGACAATGAATTCACGGTGTTCTTATTTCAATTTCCAGGAGTGTATGTTCCAATGTTTAATACACTACTTCCCATTAAAATTGCTACACCACGAAGATGACGTGCTACAGACGCGAAATTTAACCGACAGGAAGAAGATGCTGTCATATGCAAATGATTAGCTTTTCAGAGCATTCACACAAGGTTGGCGCCAATGGTGACATGAGGAAAGATTCCAACCGATTTCTCATACACAAACAGCAGTTGAGCGGCGTTACCTGGTGAAACGTTGTTGTGATGCTTCGTGTAAGGAGGAGAAATGCGTACCATCACGTTTCCGACTTTGATAAAGGTCGGATTGTAGCCTATCGCGATTGCGGTTTATCGTATCGCGACATTGCTGATCGCGTTGGTCGAGACCCAATGACTGTTACCAGAATATGGAATCAGTGGGTTCAGGAGGGTAATACGGAACGTCGTGCTGGATCCCAACGGCCTCGCATCACTAGCAGCCGAGATCACAGGCATCTTATCCGCGTGGCTGTAACGGATCGTGCAGCCACGTCTCGATCCCTGAGTCCACAGATGGGGACGTTTGCAAGACAATAACCATATGCACGAACAGTTCTACGACGTTTGCAGCAGCATGGACTATCAGCTCGGAGACCATGGCTGCAGTTACCCCTGACGCTGCCTCACAGACAGGAGCGCCTGCGATGGTGTACTCAACTACGAAACTGGGTGCACGAATGGGAAAACGTCATTTTTGCGGATGAATCCAGGTTCTGTTCACAGCATCACGATGGTGGCATCCGTGTTTGGCGACATCGCTGTGAACGCACGTTGGAAGCGTGTATTCGTCATCGCCATGCTGGCGTATCACTCGGCGTGATGGTATGGGGTGCCATGGTTACACGTCTCGGTCACGTCTTGTTCTCATTGACGGCGCTTTGAACAGTGGACGTTACATTTCAGATGTGTTACGACCCGTGGCTCTACCCTTCATTCGATCCCTGCGAAACCCTACATTTCAGCAGAATAATGCACGACCTGTACGGGCCTTTCTGGATACAGAAAATGTTCGACTACTGCCCTGGCCAGCACAGTCTCCAGATCTCTCACCAATTGAAAACGTCTCGTCAATGGTGGCCGAGCAACTGGCTCGTCACAATACGCCAGTCATTACTTTTGATTAACTGTGGTATCGTGTTGAAACTGTATGGGCAGCTGTACCTGTACACGCCATCCAAGCACTGTTTGACTCAATGCCCAGGCGTATCAAGGCCGTTATTACGGCCAGAGGTGGTTGTTCTGGGTACTGATTTCTGAGGATCTATGCACCCAAATTGCGTGAAAATGTAATCACATGTCAGTTATAGTATAATATATTTGTCCAATGAATACCCGTGTATCATCTGCATTTCTTCTTGGTGTAGCAATTTTAATGGCCAGTAGTGTATGTAAAAATGTGAGAACTGCATGCATAGTTAGAGCCAATGGATGGCATAGATCAGCGGTCGGCACCCCGCGGCTCGTGGGCCACATGAGGCTCTTTGGCCCCTTTAGTGTTGCTCTTCCAGAAAGTACAGTGTCTTCGAAACTTCGTAGCTCATGCGCAGAAGTCAGTTTACCGCCTCTGCGACTCTGTTTTGAAGTAGCGTTGTACGGGGGTGGAAAACGTATACTCGCTTACACCAGCGACACTGTTGCTGTTTGCGACGATCTCTGAGAAAGTGGATGGTGGGTATTGTTTCGAAGTAATGCGCACGAGACAATTTTTAACGCGACCAAGTGGACGCAAAATGAAGCACCTGAAGGAATATCTGTTCCGATGAACGATGTGGAACAGTTTCTCCTGGAGTGTGGCAAAAAACGTTAGACAAGGGGACAGAAAATAATTATGTTTTAATGTACTGCACTGAGGTCACAAATGTCATGGGTTATTTTCTGATATCGTGTCGCGCCTGCTTTTGTCCTGCGTAGTGTAAAAACTCGACATGCACGCGCTCCAATTGTTGGAAGTGCCCTGCAGAAATATTGAGCCATGCTGCCTCTATAATCGAACATAATTAAGAAAGTTTTGCCAGTGCAGGATTTTTTGCAAGAACTGTCCTCTCGAAAATGTTCCATAAATGTTGGAGGGGATACATAGCGGACGATCTGGGCGGTCAAATAATTCGCTCGAATTGTCCTGAATGTTCTGTGGTCCAGTCACATGGCGCACTGTCATCCATAAAAATTCCATCGTTGTCTGGGAACGTGAACTCCACGAATGGCTGCAGATGGTGTCAAAGTAGCCGAACATAACCATTCCCTGTCAGTGATCCATGTAAACACAGCCACAACATTGTGGAGCCACAATCAACTTGTGCCGTGATTTGTTGACAACTTGGGTCCATTGCTTCGTGTGGTTTGCAGCACACTCGAACCTTACCGTCAGCTCTCACCAACTGAAATCGGGATTCATCTGAAAAGGACACAATTTTGCAGTCGTCTAGGCTCCAGCCGACATGGTCACGAACCCGGGATGGGCGCTGCAGGCGATGTGATGTTAGCAAAGACACTCGCGTCTGTCGTCTGCTGCCACAGCCCATTAACACCAAATTTCGCCGCAGTGTCCTAACGGGTACGTTCGTCGTATGTCCCACACTGATGTGTGCGGTTATTTCACACAGTGTTGCTTGTCTCTTAGCACTGACAGCTCTACGCAAACGCCCCTTCTCTCGGTCGTTAAGTGAAGGCCGTCGGCCACCGCGTTGTGCTGAAGTGTGGTACTCTCGGCACTCTCTTGACACTGTGGATCTCGGAATAATTGCATCCCTATCGATTTCCGAAATGGAATGTCAAAAGCGTCTGTCTCCAACTGCCACTCCGCCGTGCGGCCATAATCGCTTCGGAAACCTCTTCACATGAATCACCTGAGTGCAAATGACAGAATATCACTATTCCAGACTTCTGTCACCTAACAAGGGGAGGCCGCCAATTGTGAAATTCAGATTCGATTCATACTGCGCATAATAAAAGCTCATGGCCAGAGGTGTAATGTGGCAAAGCACCAAGATGCACTTCTCAGCCGTTGTCGAGAAAATCGACAGTTAAAAGAAACCGTTCCGGTGAAATACTCTCTACGATTAATAGTTTTCTACAGCGTCGTGGCGCAGCGGTAAGCGCTCGGGTTCGTAATCCGAAGGTCGCCGGAGCGAGTCTCGCGCCATGCAAGTTTTTTTTTTATTATTAGTTTTTTGTAATTCATATATATATATATATATATATATATATATATATATATATATATATATATATAAACTATTAATGAATTGCTTATGCATGTTGGTGAAGGCGGATCGCTCTCCAATTGTACCGCCTCCATTTTTCCGTTTTTTTAACAGGGTGTACCAAAGCTCTCCCGTCCGCACTGATTTTCGACGATGTTATAAGTTGCGCTAGGGACCGCATCTACCTTCTTTCGAAGTTAGCAGGTAACTACGCTGTTATGCGGCGGCTCTTTTCGGCCCATTCAACATCTGTCCTTCAAGTGTAACGAGCGAGTAACGGAGATTATACACTCCTGGAAATGGAAAAAAGAAAAAAGAACACATTGACACCGGTGTGTCAGACCCACCATACTTGCTCCGGACACTGCGAGAGGGCTGTACAAGCAATGATCACACGCACGGCACAGCGGACACACCAGGAACCGCGGTGTTGGCCGTCGAATGGCGCTAGCTGCGCAGCATTTGTGCACCGCCGCCGTCAGTGTCAGCCAGTTTGCCGTGGCATACGGAGCTCCATCGCAGTCTTTAACACTGGTAGCATGCCGCGACAGCGTGGACGTGAACCGTATGTGCAGTTGACGGACTTTGAGCGAGGGCGTATAGTGGGCATGCGGGAGGCCGAGTGGACGTACCGCCGAATTGCTCAACACGTGGGGCGTGAGGTCTCCACAGTACATCGATGTTGTCGCCAGTGGTCGGCGGAAGGCGCACGTGCCCGTCGACCTGGGACCGGACCGCAGCGACGCACGGATGCACGCCAAGACCGTAGGATCCTACGCAGTGCCGTAGGGGACCGCACCGCCACTTCCCAGCAAATTAGGGACACTGTTGCTCCTGCGGTATCGGCGAGGACCATTCGCAACCGTCTCCATGAAGCTGGGCTACGGTCCCGCACACCGTTAGGCCGTCTTCCGCTCACGCCCCAACATCGTGCAGCCCTCCTCCAGTGGTGTCGCGACAGGCGTGAATGGAGGGACGAATGGAGACGTGTCGTCTTCAGCGATGAGAGTCGCTTCTGCCTTGGTGCCAATGATGGTCGTATGCGTGTTTGGCGCCGTGCAGGTGAGCGCCACAATCAGGACTGCATACGACCGAGGCACACAGGGCCAACACCCGGCATCATGGTGTGGGGAGCGATCTCCTACACTGGCCGTACAGCACTGGTGATCGTCGAGGGGACACTGAATAGTGCACGGTACATCCAAACCGTCATCGAACCCATCGTTCTACCATTCCTAGACCGGCAAGGGAACTTGCTGTTCCAACAGGACAATGCACGTCCGCATGTATCCCGTGCCACCCAACGTGCTCTAGAAGGTGTAAGTCAACTACCCTGGCCAGCAAGATCTCCGGATCTGTCCCCCATTGAGCATGTTTGGGACTGGATGAAGCGTCGTCTCACGCGGTCTGCACGTCCAACTGAGGCGCTAGGTGGAAATGGCATGGCAAGCCGTTCCACAGGACTACATCCAGCATCTCTACGATCGTCTCCATGGGAGAATAGCAGCCTGCATTGCTGCGAAAGGTGGATATACACTGTACTAGTGCCGACATTGTGCATGCTCTGTGTCTATGTGCCTGTAGTTCTGTCAGTGTGATCATGTGATGTATCTGACCCCAGGAATGTGTCAATAAAGTTTCCCCTTCCTGGGAATGAATTCACGGTGTTCTTATTTCAATTTCCAGGAGTGTATTTCATACCCGCCACAGCAAATTTGTGTTCGTGGGGTCTCTATTCTAATTCGAACGTTTGACTTACGCTATACGTATTCGTTTCGGAATATCGTCTCTACGTCTTCCGTTAACTATACTTCGTTAACATTATGAAGACAATTAATAACATTTGTGAAATACGACTTTGTTTGCGGAAACAAACGACTTTCAACAACTTATTATATGCTTAATTGTTGCAACTGATTGCCGGGAATTTTATATATATATATTATTATATATAATATATTATATAATATATATATAAGAAGTTGCATGGCGCGAGACTCGATCCGGCGATCTTCGGATTACAAACCCGAGCGCTTACCGCTGCGCCACGACGCCGTAGAAAGTTATTAATCGTAGAGAGTATTTCACCGCAACGGTTTCTTTTAACTGTCGATTTTCTCGACAACGGCTGCGAAGTGCATCTTGGTGCTTTGCCACATTACACCTCTGGCCATGAGCTTTTATTATGCGCAGTATGAATCGAATCTGAATTTCACAATTGGCGGCCTCCCCTTGTAAGTGTGAGAGAGTATCACTATTTAATAATAATTCCGAGTCGGACGTAAGTGAAACAGACGATTACAGTGGCAAAGAAATATAAGCTTGTGTGATAACAAATAAAGGTACGTGAAGATATGACCGGTTTTCTAATTTCTGTTTTTACATGTTTAGCTTCTGTGTGTTCGTCTTTAGGCGAGTACTCTTAAGTGAAGATATGTTACTTAAGAAATGGACGAAAAGAGTCTCAACCGCAAAACCATATATTTTGATAGTAACTTGTTTCTACCAGACCCGCATGCCATGATGGTAGGCGGTGATTGGAGCGGTTGCTGTAACTGCACGTCAACTGCTGACGTTCGCGGAGCTACAACACTCTCTCCATTCACCGCCACCGCCTACCATAATGATATGAGTGTCTGAGGATGGTCAAAAACTAACCCAAACCGGCTATCAACAAAATAAATGTTTTTTGCAGTCGAGACTATTTGTTTCCATTTAAAGTAGTTTTAGCCAGACCACTTTCTCCACGAGAAATTTTCTCAAAAATTATTGAAGATATGTTGGTTTTTAACACATAGAATAGCACTCCTGACGCACAGTCAGCTGCAAAAATTATTGTTTTATGTTCTTTCCTTGTTCGGATTTACATATTCATGCGAACAATCATTTTCACGCAAGAGCCTGGTGAAGAGGAAGTTGAGAAGTCGTCTTATTGATGAGAATGCGGAATCATGCCTAAAATTAACGACATACAAACGTAGCTTACCCAAACTTTCCTAGGAGATGGAGGCCGTCGTTCACACTACTTTCCGTCAGCCATTGTTGCGATTTAGTTTTCTACATACCTTACAGTTTACTTTTATTAATAAATAACATCGTTGTTACGTGTGATATCAAGTTTTATTCAAAGTACCTGAAGTTCAACTAAAAGCTAAAACTTTAAATAATATTTATTAAGCTGATTTTAGGGAGCGTTGCGGGATAAAAGAAGATGAGGCGCCGAGCATTGAGGAAGGTATGCTGAGATGGTTTAGACATGTAGAGTGGATGAATGAGAGGAGACATACGCAATAAGAATACAAGACGAGTGTTGGCAAGAGATGTGGAAGGGATTGACTTCAGCGAAAGTACCTCAATCAGAATGAAGACGTTTTTCGCAAAGGTCAACTTAGGAATACCCTAATTAAGTAAGTAACGAGGTAGCCGTCTATATAGTTTCAGTTTTAAAAATTTTGGCTCGCAAAAGCAATATCATTCGTTGTACTGTCGATATTTGGCTCTTTTGACTAACGATTTTGCCGATCACTGGCATAGATGATAAAAATTGACTTCCAATAGTGCAAAATATCAGACTATATGAAACAATTTTAACCTAAAACGCCAGAAACTACATGAGACACTACTACGTTTAAAACTATGAAACTGAAACACAGTGCACTTTTACAAATTTCATATGTAGTTTATCGTTGATGATCGCTAACCAAATAGCGGATCGTCGACATAGTAAATGGTACAAATCATGTAAGAGGAAACTATTTTGAATGACGTCCAGGTTCCCTATAAGCATATTCTCTTGTTGTCTACTCTTAAAGGCATGTCATTGTTTCATTCCGAATACTGCGATAAATACATAACCTGATAGATAAGTCTAATTTACTTAGAAATTTTATATAAAAAGTAGCAAAAAAGTATGCAGACAGGCTCACAACTACCGTAAGAACACAGAGTGGTGTCCAGTGAGTAGGTGGAGAGAAACTAGGTGAACAATGCGTAGTGAGTGCAGCATTGTAACACGTTCCATGGGCTATAAATGTAGTAAAGTAAAAAATATTGCGGTCAAAACAGTAAAATTTTTTATAAAAGTAATAATGATACACCTATCAATTTATAAGAACGACAGCGTTAAATCTATTTTTACAAAACAGACCGTTACAGTTAAGTAATACATTTTGCACAGAACGAAGTCTAAGTCACTTTGTTAGCTGTAGAATGTAATGTAATGCACAAGCTGACGATCCATTGTAATATAAATCTCATAGGATGATGGTAGGAACGTAGGGTATGGAGACAGATGTGAGTACGCCAATGGAATACCTTCCGTTACAGACAAATGCTCAGCATGTACATACTGCACAAATCTACGTAAGTCTAAAACTTTGTCAACAAAAGGAATTTTTAAGCGAATGACACAGATATCTAAAGAACATAGAAAAGTTATATAAAATGAACTTCAACGTTCTGTTCTAATCTCTTGTCTTATTGTAAAAAATGTAGAGTAGTTGATAGACCTGCTTTGAACTTAAGAGATCACATTTTGGACAGTTTTTTTCATGAAGCATGTGCTATGTAGCTCAGTGACTACATTATAATCTCATTATCACAGCACATAATATGTGGCCTCGTTATCCATATGATGTTATTACTCAACAGTAATGCTGTAGAACAGCTGAGGGATCTATCTTGAAATACGGAAACTATAACACTGAAAATTTGCATTAATAAAGTATGCGAGATGTAACTCGATGTATGTTGTAATCTTGCTTACGAAGCACATGTAAGTAGCTCTATGTCTTCGTGGTATTAATGCTTAGGCAGTTGGTTATATTGTTTACTATCACAAATAATTTATATTAATAAAAGAGTACCATGCTCAAAGGCGTATGTATGTACTAAAATGCATAACAATATGAGCGTTTATAATAACTAGATCATTCTCATAGTTAGTCAAAGTTTACGTTACACATAAAAATAATGGCCATAGAAGATTAATAGTAGATTATTATAAGGAGTACGCTCTGTTGGATACCTAATGATATTGTTTTGTTCCAGACAACTGAAATCGCAAATAAATTACATCAGAGTACATAAACTCTGTGTGCTCTATGTCTACTATATTTTAAACTACTGCATACAATTTTCTTCCATTATTTTATGTTATTCTGTACAAGTATGTTTACTGAACTGCCGCCTGGTGGTAGCTTCAGTGACTCAAAAGTCTGTACACACAATATTGGTCAGTTGTATAGCTTCGGCCGAGTTTGTCAACAGACAGGATGGCTCCTTTTATTGTCTCATTTTATTATGATGATGTATCTGTTACATTGCACAATGAAATGGTGCGTAGCGTATCTAATATGTATATACTGTAACCACAATTTTTGACGTATGTGTTTTACAAAAATCTGCTGTACATAACTTTTGTCGATGACTGTGGATTATTTCCACAAATTTTATTTGACTTTATCTTACAGATTGTAAGATTGTGGCAAACCGTTTTGCTGCTTTCTCTTATGTAGCACGTAGTCTTACAACTATTATGAAATTATTAAGCTCGTCTGTTCTTTGTATTAGGAATACTGGCCCGGTTTTGCACCTGAAAATGGCCGTTTAACTGGTCGAATCTAATAATTGATGTACGCGCCCTTGCGAGCTTGGCAAGTAAAATGTTTTGCTAATGAAGAGTGCAGCACAATACATTATTTCGTTGATCGCGAATGTTGGATTGGTTTCATACACACTCCAAAGACATTCCGTTTCAATAGCAATCGTAGTCTGTTCTATAAAGAGACTCCTAACAATGAAATTTCGTATGCATAACAACCGGAGAGTTAGTAATTAAAGCAATAGACAAACACAGTGCTATTCGGCTACATCTACATCTAAATTTCTACTCCGCAAGCCACTCAACGGTGTGTGGCAGAGGGCACTTTACTTGCCACTGTCATTACCTCCCTTTCCTGTTCCACTCGCGTATGGTTCGCGGGAAGAGCGACTGCCGGAAAGCCTCCGTGCGTGCTTGAATCTTTCTAATTTTACATTCGTGATCTCCACGGGAGGTTTAAATAAGGGGAAGCAATACATTCGATACCTCATCCAGAAACGCACCCTCTCGAAACCTGGACAGCAAGCTACATCGCGACGCAGAGCGCCCCTCTTGCAGAGTCTGCCACTTGAGTTTGCTAAACATCTCCGTAACGCCATCACGCTTACCAAATAACCCTAGGACGAAACGCGCCACTCTTCTTCGGATCTTCTCTATCTCCTCTGTGAACTCCACCTGGTACGGATCCCACACTGATGAGCAATACTCAAGTGTAAGTCGAACGAGTGTTTTGTAAGCCACCTCCTTTGTTGATGGACTACATTTTCTAAGGACTCTCCCAATGAATCTCAACTTGGCACCCGCCTCTCCAACAATTAATTTTATATGATCATTCCACTTCAAAACCTTCCGCACGCCGGCCGCGGTGGCTGTACGGTTCTGGCGCTGCAGTCCGGAACCGCGGGACTGCCACAGTCGCAGGTTCGAATCCTGCCTCGCGCATGGGTGTGTGTGATGTCCTTAGGTTAGTTAGGTTTAAGTAGTTCTAAATTCTAGGGGACTTATGACCTAAGATGTTGAGTCCCATAGTGCTCAGAGCCATTTGAACCATTTGAACCGTTCCATTCCCGGCGGGGTCAGGGAATTTCTCTGCCTCGTGATGGCTGGGTGTTGTGTGATGTCCTTAGGTTAGTTAGATTTAAGTAGTTCTACGTTCTAGGCGACTGATGACCATAGATGTTAAGTCCCATAGTGCTCAGAGCCATTTGAACCATTTGAACCTTCCTCACGCATACTCCCAGATATTTTACAGAAGTAACTGCTACCAATGTTTGTTCCGCTGTCATATAATCATACAATAAAGGATCCTTCTTTCTATATATTCGCAATACATTACATTTCTCTATGTTAAGAGTGAGTTGCCACTCCCTGCACCAAGTGCCTACCCACTGCACATCTTCCTGCATTTCGCTGCAATTTTCTAATGCTGCAACTTCTCTGTACACTACAGCAACATCCGCGAAAAGCCGCATGGAACTTCCGACACTATCTACTAGATCATTTATATATATTACACTCCCCTGTGGCACGCCAGAGGTTACTTTAACGTCTGTAGACGTCTCTCCATTGAGAACAACATGCTGTGTTCTGTTTACTAAAAACTCTTCAATCCAGCCACACAGCTCGTCTGATTTTCCGTACTCTCTTACTTTGTTTATGAGGCGACAGTGCGGAACTGTATCGAACCCCTTCCGGAAGTCAAGGAAAGTAGCATCTACCTGGGAGCCTGTATCTAATATTTTCTGGGTCTCATGAACAAATAAAGCGAGTTGGGTCTCACACAATCGCTGTTTCCGGAATCCATGTTGATTTCCACAGAGTAGATTCTGAGTTTCCGGAAACGACATGATACGCGAGCAAAAAACATGTTCTACAACAGGTCGATGTCAGAGATATAGGCCTATAGTTTTTCGCATCTGCTCGACGACCCTTCTTGAAATCTGGGAATACCTGTACTCTTTTCCAACCATTTGGAACCTCCGTTCCTGTAGAGACTTGCGGTACACGGCTCTTAGAAGGGGGGCAAGTTCTTTCGCTTACTCTGTGTAGAATCGAACTGGTATCCCGTCAGGTCCAGTGGACTTTCCTCTGTTGAGCGATTTCAGTTGCTCTTCTATTCCTTGGACACTTATTTCGATGTCAGCAATTTTTTCGTTCGTGCGAGAATTTAAAGAAGTAACTACAGTGCGGTCTTCCTCTGTTAAACAGCTTTGAAAAGGTGTTTAGTATTTCAGCTTTACGCGTGTCATCCTCTGTTTCAATGCCATCATCATCCCAGAGTGTCTGGATATGCTGTTTCGATCCACTTACTGATTTAACGTAAGACCAGAACTTCCTAGGATTTTCTGTCAAGTCGGTACATAGAATTTTACTTTCGAATTCACTGAACGCTTCTCGCATAGCCCTCCTTACGCTAACTTTGACATCGTTTAGCTTCTCTTTGTCTGAGAGGTTTTGGCTGCGTTTAAACTTGCAGTGAAGCTCTCTTTGCTTTCGCAGTAGTTTCCTAACTTTGTTGTTGAACCACGGTGGGTTTTTACTGTCATTCACAGTTTTACTCGGCACGTACCTGTCTAAAACGCATGTTACGATTGCCTTATCTCCACGAGTCGGTTCTCTGTTTCATTGGTTCAAATGGTTCAAATGGCTCTGAGCACTATGGGACTTAACATCTATGGTCATCAGTCGCCTAGAACTTAGAACTACTTAAACCTAACTAACCTAAGGACATCACACACATCCATGCCCGAGGCAGGATTCGAACCTGCGACCGTAGCAGTCGCGCGGCTCCGGACTGAGCACCTAGAACCGCTAGACCACCGCGGCCGGCCTCTCTGTTTAATTGCTCGAGGTAATTTTCGGATAGTCCACTCAGTATAATGTCACTCGATGCTCTGTCCCTACCACCCGTCCCAAACATCTGAGTGTCCCAGTCTGTATCTGGTAAATTGAAATCTGCACCTAAGATTATAACATGCTGCGGAAATTTATGTGAAATGTTTTCCAGATTTTCTCTCAGTTGTTCTGCCACTAATGCTGACATTTAGTAGGATTCCGGCTTCTACTTACATTTCACTTACCAGAGAAGAATCCCGAACCCCAAGAAACATAATAGGGTGAAATGTAGAGAAATGTAGAATTAACAGAACACTACACGAGATAATATCACACACAAATTACAATGAAATCACATTCACACACACACACACACACACACACACACACACACGCACACACACATTAATCATCGATAGCTAACCGTCTTCTAGTAACTTTCATTTTAACGCTCAATTGAATTATTGAAACAACTTTTAAAGGGATTAAAAGCCATTTTTTTAGGCAAGACCCTGCGATAATGTTATTCGACTCGAAATAATGGCAAGTATGGTTTAACTTTCGTAGCGGCAACATGTCCGTGGTTAAACTTTGGTAATGGCAACACAACCTACTTTGACGCGTTTCTAAAGTAAACAAATGAGTTAGTATTAGCAAAATATTCTGCATACTTCGTGTAATAAGTCACATATTGTAGGCGAACAGTTGTGCAGTGGAAATGTATTTGCCATCTGTACGATCTGAATGTAAGTATCCAAAATAATTAACATTGAACTCTAATGATTATCGAGAACATTGCTTGAATACTGATCTAAAATATTGCTGCCGTTGGAACTGCATTCAGCTACAAACTGCAAAGTCAATACTTACTGTGAGGCTGAAAACATTACGTGTAACACAACAGATAAATGTATGGCACTACAAACCAAGTGAAATGCTTGTTGATCGAAGCCGTTAAACGGGAAAAAGTCACAAGAAAATGTTGGAAACTTCTCGGGGCGATCTCGATTATGACTCTAAGATCTGTCACTTGATTGAAACACTGGCCAGGAAACACCATAGTTGGATCGGTGGATGGATTGATGGCGTTCAAAGGATCACACTACGAGGTCATTTGTCTCTTCATCCTATATGCATCATGGTGGGAATAATCCTCAGAGAGGAAGAACATAAGACAAAACCTGATGAACTTGACTGCAACCGAGAATCAATAAAAGCGAGACACAGAAGCAAGTAGGAATGAGAAGTTGATGAGGAGGAGTACCGTAGGTGAGATGCTCCTCCTAGAAATCAGCTGGAGGTCCCCAGGACATGTTACGTGGTAGGAGATGCATCTTCTGCTTCTTATCCGTGTTCTCTCACCCTCCGTTATAACAAGACAACTACCAACGCGGAGAAGTTGATAAACTCTCAGAACAGAGACCAAAGACGCCAATATACGAGGGCAGTTCAATAAGTAATGCAACACTTTTTTTTCCTCGGCCAATTTTGGTTGAAAAAACCGGAAATTTCTTGTGGAATATTTTCAAACATTCCCGATTCGTCTCGTATAGTTTCATTGACTTCCGAAAGGTGGCAGCGCTGTACGGAGCTGTTAAAATGGCGTCTGTAACGGATGTGCGTTGCAAACAACGGGCAGTGATCGAGTTTCTTTTGGCGGAAAACCAGGGCATCTCAGATATTCATAGGCGCTTGCAGAATGTCTACGGTGATCTGGCAGTGGACAAAAGCACGGTGAGTCGTTGGGCAAAGCGTGTGTCATCATCGCCGCAAGGTCAAGCAAGACTGTCTGATCTCCCGCGTGCGGGCCGGCCGTGCACAGCTGTGACTCCTGCAATGGCGGAGGGTGCGAACACACTCGTTCGAGATGATCGACAGATCACCATCAAACAACTCAGTGCTCAACTTGACATCTCTGTTGGTAGTGCTGTCACAATTGTTCACCAGTTGGGATATTCAAAGGTTTGTTCCCGCTGGGTCCCTCGTTGTCTAACCGAACACCATAAAGAGCAAAGGAGAACCATCTGTGCGGAATTGCTTGCTCATCATGTGGCTGAGCGTGACAATTTCTTGTCAAAGATCGTTACAGGCGATGAAACATGGGTTCAACACTTCCAACCTGAAACAAAACGGCAATCAATGGAGTGGCGCCACACCCACTCCCCTACCAAGAAAAAGTTTAAAGCCATACCCTCAGCCGGTAAAGTCATGGTTACAGTCTTCTGGGACGCTGAAGGGGTTATTCTGTTCGATGTCCTTCCCCATGGTCAAACGATCAACTCTGAAGTGTATTGTGCTACTCTTCAGAAATTGAAGAAACAACTTCAGCGTGTTCGTAGGCACAAAAATCTGAACGAACTTCTCCTTCTTCATGACAACGCAAGACCTCACACAAGTCTTCGCACCCGAGATGAGCTCACAAAGCTTCAGTGGACTGTTCTTCCTCATGCACCCTACAGCCCCGATCTCGCACCGTCGGATTTCCATATGTTTGGCCCAATGAAGGACGCAATCCGTGAGAGGCACTACGCGGATGATGAAGAAGTTATTGATGCAGTACGACGTTGGCTCCGACATCGACCAGTGGAATGGTACCGTGCAGGCATACAAGCCCTCATTTCCAGGTGGCGTAAGGCCGTAGCATTGAATGGAGATTACGTTGAAAAACAGTGTTGTGTAGCTAAAAGATTGGGGAATAACCTGGTGTATTTCAATGCTGAATAAAACAACCCCTCTTTCAGAAAAAAAATGTGTTGCATTACTTATTGAACTACCCTCGTATTACAACAAAGACAAATGTACAGGAGTAAGAAAAATAAATATATGAGAAGGCCGAGCCATGCCCGACCATCAAGAAAAGGCAGCCACGGTCCCCCCAGGTCAGAGCAGGTGACGAAGGGCCAGTCCAATCCCTCAAGGGCTCGACGACACCTAAGTACTTTACCTCACAGACAGGAGTAGAAACCACCTTCACGGGTAAAACGCAAAATCAGACCAGCTGCTCTGGAATCATCCGCTAGTACCAGAGGCGGTGTGTCAGCAAGTTTAAGATTTCACTGTAAGGTAGCCAAATTACGGCAATCCAGTAGGATATGGGGCACGGTCAGATGGGCACCAGACCGACAGTGGGCTGCATCTTCTCGTCGGAGGATGTGGCCATGGGTCAGCTGAGTGTGGCCCATGTAAAGCTGACAGAGAACGGTGTATCCCTGCTAGAAGTACGTTGGGAAGACTACCACATTGTCGTAGTCCCCTTTATTGCCTGCACTACTGTTCAAAAATAAACCACGGTACACCATTCTGTGTTCCAAGCTTCCAACAAAGGACATGATATAGACGACAGAAGGTCCGATTCCAGTATTCCCAATTCAAGAGTCGGTGTCTTGGTAGCCAACTTGGCCGACTGGTCAGCATGTTTATTCCCTGGGATCTTAACGTGAAAAGGGTTCCAGACGAAGAAGACGGAAGATCCAGTGTGATGGAGATCAGAAAAGAGGTCTTGGATAGTCACAACCAATGGGTGTCGAAGCATCACTGGTCTACAGCATGAAAAGAAGTCACTGCCAGTTAAGAATGTCTCGCTGGTGCAAGAACGAACATAACTGAGGGTTGGATTGAGGGCCCCAAATTAAGCAATGAATACGCTGCATCCGTTTGGCAGGGAGCGTAGTTCACTACATACTGCCTATGTGTATGCAAAACTGGTTCACCTGTCGGCCGTTGAACCACTGGACTTGTGTACAGCTCCCTGACATGGCTCCAGGTGGCGTGTAGTGAGAAGGTAAGTGAGTTTACTCCACCTGCTCTTTGAGGACCAAGATGCAGGCTGATAATTCTCAGGCCCAGAAGATAGGGCAAAATGTTTCGTCACAGTGGCTGGGTCAGAATAGACAACATCATTCACGGAGATACAAAGCACACCTATGGGGGGTCCGTTATCCATGGAGGCGTCAAATCTTTGCCCAAACCCGAGAAGGAGGGGTACACGTTCCAGTGGTAGTAACATGTCGTTCCCAGCACTCTTGTTTATGCGGTTTTATTAGGTAGCGGACACAGGGAGGGCGCCATTTGAAAGCGACGAGCAGCTCAGTCGATGGATGTCGCTTATCGAACGGAGAGCCTGTCAGATCTCTAATTGCCATGATGATTTCGCAGGTCCTCCAAATTACTCTCTTCCAGTGGCGAGGATCCCGAGGAATATGGCATCACTAAGTCAGCTGCCAATAGGATCGCCGCAGTTGTGCTCTGGACAGCTGCATCGATACTTCCACGTTTCTAAAACAGACAATAGAAGTGAAAGTATCCTCGTCAGCATTGTGCAGGTGAGTGATATAGAGGAAGAGACAGGACGATCAGGAAGTGATGACTGTCACGCACGCCATCATGGATTTTCCAGTGAATGGAGCGCAGAATACCAAAGCTGCCAATGGAAAGATTAATTAACGAATAAGAGTGATATTCCACAGTGAAGTGTGGAGGGGCACAAGTATTCTAGAGACAAAAATCGAACTCCGCAAGCAAAGTTTTCGGTAATTTTGCCATGGCCAGTGGTCATGACACCACCACACAAAGGGTTATGGCCATTGAATTCACCGAAAATTAGTAAGGCTGGGCGGCGGAGGGGGTAGGGGGAGGGGGGGGGGGAGATATCAATGCAGACAATGTCTTCTGAGATAGAGACAGCTGCTCATTACACATGGTAAAATTCAGAGACGTCGTCATACGAACAGCCACAGCCTCCAAAGGTGTATCAAGTGGCATGTGTTCACTGCAGACAGCGTTCAGAACGCATGTCCAAGGTGCACCAACACTCTTTCATAATCCATAGGATCCTTAAAATTGGCCCGATAGCCATGGAGGGTAGAGTTCCACATTGCTAGGAACCAAGTTTCCTCTAGGGCAATGCAGAAACCAGGGGAAACGTAAATGAAAGGTCGATTCGTTGCCAGGTGGTGGAAAAAATTTGCAGTTCCACCGGAGAATCACGCTATCGGTATGCTTTGGGGCATGAAGGGGCCAAGAAAGCCGAGGTCACCAGTTGTGAGGATATGATGTCAATAAACATTGGTTCCGAATCAGGTTGTTCGAGAGAATACAGAGCCTCGGATGTGGACCACCGAAAGCTCCTTATTCTTGGAGGATTACTACTTGTCCTCCTTCTTCTAAGATCATTTCGATGTCTGTGCCATAGTTTCAGGGATAGAGGAAGAATGCAAAATCCTACGACCAGGAGCCAGTGGCTCCTTTATTCTCTGGTTGTATCCGATTGCAGATCAATGGAAACCTCGGAGAGGAGCAACCCTAGGGACCTATTCCGCATGAGAGATGCCAGAGGAGGGTGATGCTTATCTGGCTGGGTGTGGAGGACGAATGCCCCCAGCAAGTGGGAAGACAACGTCCCCAAAATGGGTGTGGGTGAAACAGTAGAGAGGGGGGGGGGGGCACCAACAACCAGAGCAGTGGGTGTGGATGAGTATCCCCGAGGGCCTAACGCAAAAGGAACAAATGACGAGGGTCATGTTCCTACATAGAATGACGTGGTCTTAGTTGTAGCGAAGATCATCGTCATATGTGCAAGGTTCAAACCATCAAATTTCTTCTTGGTCTCTTGTTATGTCAGTCGCTCAAGAGTCTTATATTCTTAGGTAGAATGGTGCTGGCTAAAGCTGACACAAGCAGGGTGGGGCAGAACAAACGTTTGCGTGCAACTGGCTGCCACAACCCCTACAGAAGGCGATAGCGTTTCGGGTTGAGAGCGAAGAATTCTGTTCAGCAACAAGACTCATGTCTACTGACTTCTCAAAGATATGAATCGATTGCAACATCACACGAATGAGTAAACGTTAGCATCCGCAATTCCTAGCGATTTTAGCACAAGAAATGAGTGAAAATTTAGTAGTGGAAAGCGAACACCCCACGAACCGCTTAACAGAAGGATCTTGCATATGAACAATTCCTTCAAATAAGCGCAATAAGTAGAAACATCTCACCAAGACTGCAGGTCTGCAACAGTCGGAATAAACAACCCTCAGTCGTCTTCGCGAAGCAGCAGGAAAGAAGTGAAGTTTGTAAAGTTAACTTGCCGATGTATTGGCCCGAACGCTGATTGACCAATAGGGGGGAAACGCGTGCACAGAAGCTTCCGTTAAAGATCTCAGAGTGACACCTTAAAGATGTATCTTGCCTGTATCAATACTGATTACAGAGGACTAACTCCCGTGATTACGAAAGAATATAATTGGAAAACGGCTGTTTAACAAGCAATTTTCAAATTTTTTTACATTTTTCACACTTCTATCTTCGGTCCAGTCTTGTTTAATCAATAACTTCTAAATATGATAAGCATCGTTATAGATCCGGCGCTTCTGAAGGACTTCCGTCCTTATTATTATAAATCACTGAAGAATTAACAAAATAATTGTCAGCTTAATGATATGACATACAGAACGCTGCCTCAGCTGATGGAAGGGAATATGTATCAAGGACAGGCTCTAAGACTATATCTACACACATACTTTGCAAACCAGTGTGAAGTGCCTTGGAGAGGTGCTTAGCATGGTACCATATGTTACGGTTTCATCGCTTTCCTATCGCGAAGGGAACACAGGAAGAACGACTCCTTATATGTCTCTGTGTATGCTGTGAATAGTATATTTTTGTTTTCACGGAGCTGAAGAATACCTCTACATTCTTCACTTAATACTGTTTCCTGAAATTTTGGAAGTAGGCTTTCGTGGGATGGTATGCGTCTATCTTCAAGAGCCTTCCAGTTAAAGTTTTTCAACATTTTCGTGACGCCCTCCTGTGCGTCGGACAAACCTGATACCGTTCGTGCCGCCCTTTTGTGTATACATTCAGTGTCTCCTGTTAATCTCATTCGTTATGAGTCGTACAGACGTGGACAATATTCCAAGAGAGGACACACAAGTGATTGGTGAGCAATCTCCTTGCACAATGACTGCATGTTCCCAGTACCTTGCCAATGAACCGAAATCTACCACCTGCTTGACTACTCTTGAGGCTATGAGATCATTAATTTTCATACCTCCACCGACTGTTACACACAGATATTTGTACGAGTTGAATGATTATAACTGGGAATCATTGACATTGTAGCCGTAGGATACTACGTTTTTGCATTACATCAGGGATATAATTTTAAATTTCTGTGTATTTTAAGCATGTTTACGATCTTTGCAACATTATGAAAGTTTATTGAAACCTCACTGTACGTTTCTGAAGCTTTCTTTTTGATGGGACTTGATTAAAAACAACTAAGGCATCTGCGAAAGGTATGAGTTTGCTATTAACCTTGTCTGCTGCGTCATTGACATACAACTCGAACAAGCGTCCCAACAAACATCCCGGGGGCACACCTAAAATTACTTCTAGGTTTATCGACGACACTCATCCAAGTCAACATGCTGCGTCCTAAATGCTGAGCCAAGTCACAAATTTTGCTTGGTACCCCGTATAATTGTTTTTTTGTTAAGCAACGTTAATGTGTTACCGAATTACAGGCTTTTCTAAAGTCAAGTAATATTGCACCTAATCGATTTCCTTGAGCCATGGCATTCAGGATATGACATGAGAAAAGAGCAAGTTAGATTTCGCGTGATCAATGTTTCCGGAATCAATGTTGGTAGGTGTGGAGGAGGCCATATTTTTCGAGATTCATCATTATGTTTGAGCTCACAAATAGTTTCTATAACATATGAAAGTCAATGAGATTCGACAGTAGTTTTGTGGATCCGTTCCGTTACCCTTAATGTTGACACGGGTGACCTGTGCCATCTCGCAATCAATGGGCATAGGTTCTTTTCAATGGCTCTACGATATATTGTGGTTAAAATTCTGTATAGAACCTGATAGGGATCATACGAGGCTCTCAAATCAGACTGAGACGCAATGCACGCCACACGTGTTGTAAGTGTAACTACAGGTGCATTCGTGCGGCAAAGTTTATATGTCAGCAAAACTTTTATTTACTCATCGGTCTTCTGACTGGTTTGATGCGGGTCTGCTGTTAATCTCAGAATAGCATTTGCACCCTACGCCCGCAGTTATTTGCTGGATGTATTCCATTCTCTGTCTTCCCCTCCAGTTTTTACCCTCTAGAGCTGCCTCTAGCACCATGGAGGCTATTCCCTGCTGTTGTAACACATGCCCTATTATATTGTCGCTTCTTCTTGTCAGTGTTTCTCATATGTTCTTTTCTTCGTTGTTTATGATAAGAAACTTCTCATGCTTTATACTGTCAGTCCACCTAATTCTTCTGTATTCTTCTGTATCACTACATTTCATGCGCTTCAATTCTCTTTCGCTCCGGTCTTACCACCGTCCATGACCCATTACCGTACGGTGCTGTGCGTCAAATGAACGTCAAGATGATTACAGATATTTGTGTTGTGGGTTGGCAAGAGAGCCAACACCGTTACTAGAGGAAGCCGAAAGGCACGCGTTTTAGCTCACACAGGTTGGCGTGAGGTCTGGAACAGGTCAAGGAAATTAGAATTTAGAAAAAACGGACGAAGCTGGTGGAATACTTAACTTTAATCCATAAATGGTGAACGTCGCTCTTGACGGTACATTATTCATAATATCAATAGTAACTGGTAATGGCGCCTTGCTAGGTCGTAGCAAATGACGTAGCTGAAGGCTATGCTAACTATCGTCTCGGCAAATGAGAGCGTATTTTGTCAGTGAACCATCGCTAGGAAAGTCGGTTGTACAACTAGGCGAGTGCTAGGAAGTCTCTCTAGACCTGCCATGTGGCAGCGCTCGGTCTGCAATCACTGATAGTGGCGACACGCGGGTCCGACATATACTAACGGACCGCGGCCGATTTAAAGGCTACCACCTAGCAAGTGTGGTGTCTGGCGGTGACACCACAATTTGCTAGTGTTAAGTTCAAAGAGAATTATGTGCATGTGCTACATGTTCCGAACGTTGCCAACATGTACTACACAATTCAGTGATGCTGTGATCAAGTCGAAGGAAACACGCCCTACAAAATCACTGTCTTCACTAGCCTGAATAACTGTTTACTTTCCATTCTCCATCAAGGGTCTTCCACCTCACAGTGCACGATTTTCCTACATCTACTTCTCCATAGTCGTTGTATGCCACGGGATACTTCGTATCAATATTGGCGCATTCTCGACCTTTTCCGGAGGCATTATGTTGAGACACATAACGACAGCAATTTATCCTCACTCAGTATGCGAGAGTAAATTACTGTCATTATGCCTCTCTGCATGCTATAGCCTAACCTTATTCTCCATAACCGAGGTGTATGCTGGTAGCAGCAGAATGGTTTAACAGTCTTCTTCGAATACAGCTTTTCTTAAACTACCAACAGGATTTCGTCACAACTGCACAGCCTTTTTACCTAGGATTCCCACTTAATTTCCGGGCATCTCTGTAACACATTCGTATTGGCTGCACCGTTCTATTATGGTCCTAGCAGCACGTCTCCGTCCGTTGTCTTTTGTCATGTCTACTAGACAGGAACTCTCTTGAATTGCTCACAGTGGTGTGTTTTTATATGATTGTCGCTTTTCATATCGCTACTTACAAAACTCAGCGAGAGATGCATGCTTGAACATAAATGTTGCTGTTAGCGTATCTTGCAGCTTGCGCTGTTGTACACTCCTGGAAATGGAAAAAAGAACACATTGACACCGGTGTGTCAGACCCACCATACTTGCTCCGGACACTGCGAGAGGGCTGTACAAGCAATGATCACACGCACGGCACAGCGGACACACCAGGAACCGCGGTGTTGGCCGTCGAATGGCGCTAGCTGCGCAGCATTTGTGCACCGCCGCCGTCAGTGTCAGTCAGTTTGCCGTAGCATACGGAGCTCCATCGCAGTCTTTAACACTGGTAGCATGCCGCGACAGCGTGGACGTGAACCGTATGTGCAGTTGACGGACTTTGAGCGAGGGCGTATAGTGGGCATGCGGGAGGCCGGGTGGACGTAGCGCCGAATTGCTCAACACGTGGGGCTTGAGGTCTCCACAGTACATCGATGTTGTCGCCAGTGGTCGGCGGAAGGTGCACGTGCCCGTCTACCTGGGACCGGACCGCAGCGACGCACGGATGCACGCCAAGACCGTAGGATCCTACGCAGTGCCGTAGGGGACCGCACCGCCACTTCCCAGCAAATTAGGGACACTGTTGCTTCTGGGGTATCGGCGAGGACCATTCGCAACCGTCTCCACGAAGCTGGGCTACGGTCCCGCACACCGTTAGGCCGTCTTCCGCTCATGCCCCAACATCGTGCAGCCCGCCTCCAGTGGTGTCGCGACAGGCGTGAATGGAGGGACGAATGGAGACGTGTCGTCTTCAGCGATGAGAGTCGCTTCTGCCTTGGTGCCAATGATGGTCGTATGCGTGTTTGGCGCCGTGCAGGTGAGCGCCACAATCAGGACTGCATACGACCGAGGCACACAGGGCCAACACCCGGCATCATGGTGTGGGGAGCGATCTCCTACACTGGCCATACACCACTGGTGATCGTCGACGGGACACTGAATAGTGCACGGTACATCCAAACCGTCATCGAACCCATCGTTCTACCATTCCTAGACCGGCAAGGGAACTTGCTGTTCCAACAGGACAATGCACGTCCGCATGTATCCCGTGCCACCCAACGTGCTCTAGAAGGTGTAAGTCAACTACCCTGGCCAGCAAGATCTCCGGATCTGTCCCCCATTGAGCATGTTTGGGACTGGAAGAAGCGTCGTCTCACGCGGTCTGCACGTCCAGCACGAACGCTGGTCCAACTGAGGCGCCAGGTGGAAATGGCATGGCAAGCCGTTCCACAGGACTACATCCAGCATCTCTACGATCGTCTCCATGGGAGAATAGCAGCCTGCATTGCTGCGAAAGGTGGATATACACTGTACTAGTGCCGACATTGTGCATGCTCTGTTGCCTGTGTCTATGTGCCTGTGGTTCTGTCAGTGTGATCATGTGATGTATCTGACCCCAGGAATGTGTCAATAAAGTTTCCCCTTCCTGGGACAATGAATTCACGGTGTTCTCATTTCAATTTCCAGGAGCGTATTTTACCAAGAGCAGTACCTGTACAATGTCCTCAATACGCTGCAAGTGTCAGTCGCGGTCAAGGCTGTTCCGGCTTTACGTCAAGCGCCGGCACGTCGGCACGGAACGTAACCGCAGCCGGCACATCGGCGTGGAACGAAACAGTAGAGAAGGCTGTGAGACGACGTCAGCCAATAGTACGCTGACTAGGGCCGCACCACGACAGGAGCGGACTCTATCCGAAGAGAATATACGGCGCAGGGACATTAGAAGACGGGCCCTAGAAGAGAGGCAGTAGTAGAACCACACTAGAAGAGCCGCCCGGGAAGACGAGCCGTCATCTTAAATGTTTAGCCGAGACTTGTGATCTGTATCAAATACCCATGCCTCTGATGAACACTCGTCATCGATGATAAAGCACCTACTGGTTTCTATTACTTAAGAAGTCTTCGAGCCAGTCACGTATCTAGGAATCTATTCCATATGCTCGTATTTCTTTTAGCACTCATGTGAATAACTTCACACTTTTCTTTATTCAGGGTCAATTGCCACTTTTCGCAACATACAGATATCTAAATCATTTTGCAAGTCGTTTTGATCATCTGATGACTTTACAAGACGGTAAATGACAATATCATCTGCAAACAATCTAAGACGGCTACTCAGATTGTCTCCTATGTCGTTAATATGGATCAGGGCCTATTACACTTCCTTGGGGAACTCCGGATATTACTTCTGTTTTACTCGATGACTTTCCGTCTATTACTACGAACTGTGACCTTTCTGACAGGAAATCACGACTCCAGTCGCACAACTGAGGCGATACTCCGAAGGCATGCAGTTTGGTTAGAAGACGCTTCTGATGGACGGTGTCGACAGCCTTCTGGAAATCTAAAACAATGGAATCAATTTGACATCCCCTGTCGATAGCACTTTTTACTTCATGAGTATAAAGAGCTAGTTGTGTTTCACAAGAACGATATTTTCTGAATCCGTGCTGACTATGGGTCAATAAATTGTTTTCTTCGAGGTATCTCATAATGTTTGAATACAGTGCATGTTCCAAAACCCTACTGCAAATCGACGTTAGTGATATAAGCCTGTAATTCAGCGGATTGCTCCTACTTCCCTTTTCGGGTATTGGTGTGACTTGAGCAATTTTCCAGTCTTTAGGTACGGATCTTTCTGTGAGCGAGTGGTTGTATATAGTTGCTAAATATGTAGCTATTTTATAAGCATACTCTGAGAGGAACCTGACTGGTATACAATCTGGACCGGAGGCCTTGCCTTTATTAAGTGATTTAAGCTGCTTTGTTACACCGAGGATATCTAATTCTATGTTTCTCATCTTGTCAGTTGTTCTTGATTGGAATTCAGGAATATTGTGCACTCCACATGTACCTACTACCCAAGTAGCCGCTTACTTTCTGTAGCGCACTCCTGACATATCAAGCGGAATCCTACAATGCCCCATCCAGTAACGCAGGTCCAGAAAGCTGCAGCCTAGCTCGTCACAGACGAGACGAATCCTTTGGCTGAGACCCTCCACTCAGCTGCAAACCAGAGGACCCCGATCAAATCTAGGAACAATGCTGTAAACAGCGAGCTCTGCTTGCACCTCGCGCGCAAGGCCAGCAGCCTACACCACTTCCGCCAGCCACCTGCATGAACTGAGGGTGTGAGCCACAACTTGCAGACGACTGCACCCTGCACGCTGGGTAGCCGCCGCCTCCCCTCCCCTGACCCCACCCGTGCACACCGAATTAGCATTGCCTTTCTTTCCAACCCTGAATCATATCTCCCGAAGGGGTTCCATGACGCGCCTAACACTGAAGCTCCCGATAACCAACAAACCACGTAAGACTGCTTGGATCTTGCTGAACGAATCGCCACTTGTTTACTCACAGGACGAATAGGAGAGGCCAGTCTCTACATTGGTCCTCCAACTCGAGCGACAGGAATGCGTTACCACCCGCTACTCACCCTGCTGCGAGGGCGTACCCATTGTGTCGGGTACACTAGGAGGTGCCTCGGCAGCAGAGAACGCGGGAGAAACAAGCGACATCCTTTGCTGCTGAGAGATCGCATGCAACGCGCCAGATTCTCCGCCGCCGCTATACCCCGGGACAGCAGCCTGAAGACAGGTGACCCTAGCCCAAAAGCACACTCAGCTGCTCGAGAAGTGCAGCCAGCGCCTCCTGGGTCCTCACACAGCACTTACACATCCTACGCATCCTAACAATACTAAATGAAGAAGTTCACACAGAAGATTAGATATCCAACTTGCTACCCTCCTAATGTGTCCACCAATGGACGCTGACGCCTTAATGATTTGTGTAGCTGGCTGTTCAGAATAAATGAAAACTGCGCAACAGACTTCCTGAATTTACACTTAGTTACAAAACGCGAGATTACATAGAAAAAAACACGCAAGAAATTTAGGAAAAATACAAGGTTTCTTCGCAAAGTAGGGTCCGATCGGTCGCCAAGTGGAATTGCCACAGGTTTTCCCAAGAAAACTTAAAGAAAAGTCTGAGAACATTTTAAACTATAACCCAGGCTTTGAACGCTTGTGCCAAATCGATAGTTTTATGAATGGGACGGGTGAACTTTTACCAGAAACAATAAGTGCCAACATAGCACCCAAATTCAAATACTGCCCAGTTACCTCAGTTGATACAGAACGGACCTTTTCAGCTTATAAAAATGTTTTGAGTGATCGGAGACACAATCTTACTACCGAACACTCTGTACAATACTTGGTCGTTTGTGTTTACAATAGTACAAAAACGTAAAACAAATTGTAAATGATAAAATTACCAAATATGCAGCAACCAGTCAAAAAATCATGTTTTATTTATTCACTTTTGCAAATCGATTTCAACTGATTAACAGCCATCATCGGTGCTGTCTTAAGCAGAGGTCAAACACAAAGTTTATGTTTGACCTTTGATTAAGACAGTATTACTACTCAGGGCACAAATTGGTTGAAAGTACCGACGATGGCTGTTAATCAGTTGAAATCGATTTGCAAAAGTGAATAAATAAAACACGATTTTGCGACTGGTAGCTGCATATTTGGTAATTTTATGGTTTACGGTCGCTGCACGGCTTGGGAACCACCTGGAGCCCACCATTCATAAATTGTAAATGATGTTTGGTCCAATAGTATTAATTAAAAGTTAATGCTGTTGAAAAATTTCATGATTATATGTTGTTTTTTAAATAAAATATTACGGAGTCTTTGAGCGTGCCCCTCTGCGTGCAATTGATCTTGAAGTCTGCTCTGTACAAATCGATTGTTTCGCTGCGACTCACTCGCTTCGCTTCCGCTTGTTACTGACAGCAATAGCAAAGAAGGAACATTGTAACACGATATGCGTCCCCACTTCGCAAATTTTTAAAAACTAATCCAGAAAGCCACCTTCCTTAATATCTACCAGAAAGTAATCAGAAAATGATATCAGCGTTTTAAATCTATCGATTTTTCGCGTGGCTGGCGCTCTACCTCGTAACTGATATGCACAGGTTCGACTTTGAGATAAAATGCACGCAGTAACTACCAAGTTTTTTTATTATTTGATCTTGCATATTTCGACACTTTTCATGCATTTTAAGCATTTTTCATGCATATTTGTATGCATATTTTAAAGTTTTTATGATGCATATAATCCGGCCTCTACTCATGAAGAGCTAACGGCATGACAGTTGTGTTATGTGGGCGGCATGACATCAGGCGAAATCTCTCACCAGCCCTCATACTTAGCGGGAGGTACTATATTTTAGGCATATTTACGTGCTCACTGTGCGCTCAGAACTGAAATGAGCGACGTGACGCGATCTACGGACATACTAAAGACACTGCACAACACATCTGTGCGACGTTTCATCGGATTTTCACAGTGGTTTCCATTTCGCGTCCGATCGTATTAACTTCCAAATAGTCCTCGTGCTACTAGGGACACACAGGAAAAGCTAAATACCTAACTTACCTCTATAGAGATTTGTAACAAGCGACAGCTGGAGCCTAAGTGGCTGTTAATCAAATATTCATTGCGTCAAGCTTATGTAAACGGAGGTTATACGTACGATCGTATGCTCCTTAGAAATCAATAATGTGGCGTAGTGTCGGAAATGTAGGACGATGGATCCCACCTGTTCAACTGCACCTATTCGTTGCTAGATGTGATGTGTGAA
Organism: Schistocerca americana; assembly: GCF_021461395.2. Taxonomy (NCBI): domain Eukaryota; kingdom Metazoa; phylum Arthropoda; class Insecta; order Orthoptera; family Acrididae; genus Schistocerca; species Schistocerca americana. Next base: position 507,549,825 of record NC_060124.1, on the reverse strand, counting down.
TAAATCAAACTGAGTTGAAAACTATTGTTTTTCTTTGGATCCTTGATGGTTCTGTGAAAATGGTTTCTTTTCACACAGTATCGTCATGATTTTTGCAAGAAATGAACGTAGACGACACTGGTCTGTAATTCCACGCATTCGATCTTGTACTCTTTCCATACTTAGGAGCGATTTGAGCTCCTTTCCAGTCACACAGCATTATTCCAGTCCGAGACATTCTCCATAAATATAAGACAGGGAAGCAGCTAATTCTGCAATGTATTCAGTGTAAAATGAAACTGGAAATCCGGCAGCGCCTAGCACTTTGTATGCTTTGAGTAAATTTACTGTTTCATAGTATGCAAGCTTTGACGGGCGGTCGTAGGATCCTTGTTGATCATTGTTACATAGGTTGGAGTAATGAAAATCCCTCGCTCATGCGGTCAAAGGAATATAGGTGCTACTAAAAGAAACACTTAAAGGACACGTGGCTTAAACAACACACTGGCAGTTGTTTTATTGAGGAAAAAACTTGAGAAATCGATAACAAAAAGGCATGCACTGGGGCCAGAGAACAACCAAATTCGTTCCTATGGTTATATCAAGGCCAAATCATTAATATGCTAGAACGTACAGGGAGAGAATCTGCCTCCGTAGTCGAGGTCTATAACGCACGCTTGTACGTTGGCGCTTGACTCTGAGGTACGCTGGTTCGAATTCGGGAGATAGAAGCAATTTATACTTTCAGCATTTAGCCGACTAGGGGAGTAGAGATAGTGGCGTAAAGTTCCCAATCACCATTCCTCGCACCAATAGCCTGGATTAAATTCCAAACCTCTCTGCAGTGTCTCATGATGTGAGGGCATGCGGCTCTGTTGACGGTGGTCCGTTGGGGACGTTAAGTTCGATGGTCGCCTTGATACTTTTCGAGAGGAGTATGCTATGTGTCAACACTGGATTTCACCCTCTCCCTTTCCTCATCACCTTCATCATCACATCATCATCATTAAAATCACACAACAAAGATGTGACACGACACTACCCACCCATCCATAACGCTCATCTACACTACGTGATCAAAAGTATACGGACGCCTGGCTGAAAATGAATTACAAGTTCGTGGCAGCCTCCATCGGTAATGCTGGAATTCAATATTGTGTTGGCTCACCCTTAGCCTTGATGACAGCTTCCACTCTCGCAGGCATACGTTCAATCAGGTGCTGGAAGGTTTCTTGGGGAATGGCAACCCATTCTTCACGGAGTGCTGTACTGAGGAGAGGTATCGATGTCGGTCGGTGAGGCCTGGCAGGAAGCCGGCGCTCCAAAACTTCTCAAAGGGGTCCCATAGGATTCAGGTCAGGATTCTGTGTAGGCCAGTCCATTACAGGGATGTTATTGTCGTGTAACTATTCCGCCACATTATGAACGGGTTCTCGATCGTGTTGAAAGATACAATCGCCATCCCCGAATTGCTCTTCAACAGTGGGAAGCAAGAAAGAAAACATCAATGTAGGCCTGTGTTGTGATAGTGCCACGCAAAACAACAAGAGGTGCAAGCCCCTTCCATGAAAAACACAACCACAACACAACACTACCGCCTCTGACTTTTACTGTTGGCACTACACACGTTGGCAGATGACGTTCACCGGGCATTCGCCATACCCACACCCTGCCATCGGATCGCCACGTTGCGTACCGTGGTTCGTCATTCCACACAACGTTTTTCCACCGTTAAATCGTCTAATGTTTGCGCTCCTTACACCGAGCGAGGCGTCGTTTGGCATTTACTGGCGTGATGAGTGACTTCTGAGCAGCCGCTCGACCATGAAACCCATGTTTTCTCACCTCCCGCCTAACTGTCATAGTAGCTGCAGTGGATTCAGATGCAGTTTGAAATTCCTGTATGATGGTCTGGATAGATGCCTGCCGATTACACGTTATGACCCTCTTCAACTGCCGGCGGTCTCTGTCAGTCAACAGACTAGGTCGGCCTGTACGTTTTTGTGCTGTATACGTCCCTTCACCTGTCCATTTCACTATCACATCGGAAACAGTGGACCTAGGTATGTTTATGAGTGTGGGAATCTCGCGTACAGACGTATGACACAAGTGACACCCAATCACCTGACAACGTTCAAAGTCCGTGAGTTCCGCGGAGTGCCACATTCTGCTCTTTCACGATGTCTAATGACTACTGAGGTCGCTGATTTGGATTACCTGGCAGTAGGTGGCAGCACAATGCCCCTAATTTGAAAAACGTACGTTTTTGGGGGTGTCCGGATACTTGTGATCATATAGTGTATATTCTACAGTTAAACGTAAGACAGAACTTTCACATACCCGAAAGGTAAGGAGCCAGAGTGCATTGTGGAAGAAATCATTTTCGACTACGCGGCTGAACTCTCCCTCTGGTATATACCACCCAACAACACCATATGACATTTCATTTTTTTTTCTTCTTTTTTTTCAGTAGGCCATTAAAATTCCAAAGCACAAAGGTAGCTTAAACAGAAGAGTTGGAGGATTGAAATAAATAAATTGTAGGCCTTAGTGCTATGTAAAACAAACAGCATCAATTTCTCAACGGTACAAGATCAACAACAGACGTAGCCGTGACTCCACAATCTAGTAAGCGGCCTGATGTTAGGATCAAAGAATTCAGTGGATACGTATAAATAATTGAAAACTGAAAATGAAGAACTTCCTGGGTGCTAAATTTGATATTTTTCAGGAGAATGTGGAAACGCTGTATCTATGTTTGTACGTAAATAATTTGTACGCAGAAGACTGAAAGGTAATTTCATACCAAAGAATTACGCTGCTGACGCCATCATCACAAAATATAAAGAGACTGAGCTGTGGCTGGCTCATGCTACATGTTGGATTAAACCTTGCTTCTGTGTTTAGTTTCCCGCAGTTAATGCGATTATGTGGTTGTCCTCTCTTTCTGCCTGTGGCAGCAGCGGTGTGTATCGATATCCGCACCTTGGACAATCATTGGCCTGGTGCTTATAGTTTCTGGCTGGGCGGTGTGGGGGCAGTTGGTCGGTTGGCGTGGAGCAGCGAGGAAATCTCAGTGGCGCGTGGTTTGGCCGGGCCCTCTGGCGGCCTCTATGTGGTGTCGGAGTGTGTGGTGCTGTTACCATTGCTACCAGGTTCGTGGCTCACCGATCCTGAACATGAAAGTTAGGTTCTGACTTAATCTACCAGCAAGTCACGACTGTTCACATCGTGTCGTTTGGAGTTCGTTGTCGGCTGTTGGGATATTCCAGGGAGCAACAACGTGTGTTTTCAAGTTGGCAAATTTTAGCCACTCTCCGGTGGAGTTTAACTGTACTTGGTTATTTGAATTGAAGTGCACCAGCGGTATCTTCTGCCTTGTGGCCGTTAACGTTCCGGTTACTCGCCATGGCCGTTGTCGTAAATTCAGGCAGTGTATTTTCCTCGTCGTGTTGTCGCTGTCCAGCACGGTGTGTAGTTTGACAATAGTCGAGTGGTCTAAAGCGCTGCAGTCATGGACTGTGCGGCTGGTCCCAGTGGAGGTTCGAGTCCTCCCTCGGGCATGGGTGTTTGCGTTTGCCCTAGGATAAATTAGGTTAAGTAGTGTGTAAGCTTAAAGACTGATGACCTTAGCAGGTAAGTCCCATAAGATATCACACACATTTGAACTTTTTTTTTTTGTAGTTTGACAGCTCAATGTATAATTGGTTGTGGGCGCCAATACCTTCTACATTGTTCCATTGAACTCCCTGGGTTGTGTGCTGGTCGGGTGAAGCGGAGGTTATCTTGTCGGTGGGCCCGTTGACTGTCTCTCGGTTGGGTTGTCGTCGGATCGACAATGGTTGGGCCGACTGCCTGTCACACCTAAGCGAGCGTTTGTGTTTGAATTCCAGGCCGACCCTCGGAACTTTTGAGCGCCCTTGAGTACACTGCCTTTTCTTGTTTGTTCTTGTTGTTTGTACTTGTATGGCTTCTAACCGATTTTTAGATTAAGGTTGTTCCGCTCTTAAAGCGTCAGATGATTTGGAGCTTCAGCCTGATTTAAGAGCTGTTTGATGTAAAGCCTTTGGCATTTTTTAAAATTAATGTTATTGAGTCTTAAATGTTGGGCCTTCAGCCGATTTTGAATTTAAGTTGTTTACTCTTAAAGTGTCAGATTCTTTTGGCCTTCAGCCTAATTAAGGCTTTGCCTTTTAAATTTCTGATTTTGGTTGAGCTTTAATTTATTGGCTTTCAGCCGTTTTTAAATTAAAGTTGTCTTGCCCTTAAGGCATAAGATTGTACAGCTCATTCAGCCGCTAATTAAGTTACAAAACTTAAGCTGCGTGTGTGTTTTTTTTTTTTAATTTTTCGTCGATCTTATAATGTACGATCAAATAAAAGACTGTATGTTCGGGTGTAACTGACAGCCGCTTATTTTTGCTCCTTTCCGCAACTTAAACTACCTGTCCTGTCCTGCGGGTTTAGCAGGGCGTCTCAGATCCGTATTAGAAAATAAATACTTTATAAGGAACGTTATAAGTGCCATAGAGGGAAGCTGATTGGTTCTTAGAGGAAAAAAAGAAAGTTTTTACACGTTGATTCTTGCAAAGAGGAAAACAGTTACGAAACACTCATAGTAATACTGTTTATTTACACTAGTACCGCCGTTACGGGTTTCGAACCGACGGGTTCGCCATCAGATGCCTGTTCACATTCTTATTACATTTTTGTTTACAGAATTTGTTGGCCGTTTTGAGCAACTAATGTAAATGACAACAAACATAAAGCATTGATGGAAAAAATCGCAACACCGAGGAGGAGTTGTGCGATATAAAGGAAATTTGGTAGGAGTGTTTCTACATCCGAGAAATGATGCCTATTCAAATTACGCGCCAGTAGCTCAAGAGTGGCGCTAGCAGCGCCAGTATGAGGATGCAGCTCATGTTTGCTGAAAATACACCCTGCAATGGTCGTACGCTTTAGTTGCCCTTGAGACTGGACATGGGGAGTTGATGTTAATTAAGAATGCCTTTTAGGCGACAAAGAAGATATCATCCCCCCTCCCCCCCCCTCCCCCCGAGCTTGAACGAGATCGTGTAATAGTAATGTAACCACTCTACATGATTGTTGGCAGCGATTATCACAAGAATGTACGGTCGCACAAGAAGATCGTGGCTCCGAACGGCTACGTGGCACTACCGAGAGCGAAGACCATTGTGTTCGGCGTATGGCTCCGGCGCATCGTATTGCATCTGCAGCAGCAATCTGAGCAGCAGTTGGCACCACGGTGACACAAAGAACAGCTACAAAACGGTTACATCAAGAACAACTACCAACAAGACGTCCTGTAGTGTGCATTCCACTGAACTCAAACCACCGCCATTTGTGACTCCACTGGTGTCAAGCGAGAGCTCATTGGAGAGTAGTGCGGAAGCGTGTTTTCTTAAGTTGGTACTGTCTCGCTGCCACTGATGGGCTACTACTGGTAAGAAGGAGGCCATGTGAGCGCCTGCAACCAGCCTGTTCGCGTGCTGCACACACAGCACCTAGACCAAGGGTATTGGTCTGCGGTGCCATTTCGAATCACAGCAGGAGCAGTCTCGTAGTTAACCCACTCACTCTGAGTGCAAATTTGTATATCAGTCTGGTGATTCGACCTGTTGTGCTACCATTCATGAGCAGCATTCCAGGAAGCGTTTTCCAACGGGATAACGCTCGCCCACTTGCCGCTGCTGAAACCGACCGTGCTCTACGTGCCTTGTCCTGCTCGACAATCTAGCACATATGGGACATTACTGGATGACAACTCGAGCGTCATCTACATCCAGCATTTGCCTGTGTTGACCGACCTAGTGCAACAGGCATGGAATTCAATCCCAGAAACTGATATCTGGCACCTGTAGAACGAAATGCATTCATGTTTGTATGCTTGCATTCAACTTCCGACGGCTACACCAATTATTAATTTACCATCATTTCACATTCGCATTGGCTTATCTCACGTTTACATTAAATTGTGATCTTGCTTGCTAATTAACTAAATATGTTACGTAGGCAACTTTATTCCCGAAATTTCATTGCTCTACATTAATTATTTTTCCGTGTTGTGATTTTTTTCCGATTGTGTATAAACGTGAACAGCCATTTTAAGATGAAGCTGCTAGCTCGAAACCGGAACGGCGCTATTTGTGTAAATAAGTACTGTTATTAACAGTCGCTGTTTGCTGTTTTCTTTTTGCAAGAATCAGCTTGTATTTTGCACACAGGCAAGGTCTCAAAATTGTTAGTTTTCGACAAAAAAGCAGAGAGAAAGTTTTTGTACCAAGTGCCATAAATATTGAGATAGTACATTTTATTCGTTCTAATACAAGTACAGAAATACAGCATTAGATTTTTAAGTAGGAGAACTGTAATTACCAAAGCCACTTTATGTTAAATTTTGTAACTCCAGTGCTTGCAGGACAAAGACCATATGCCATCTCCTTAAGCATGTTTAAAAGGCTTTCTCCATGGTTTGGCGCCTGGATACGTACTGAAACATGCAACATACTGAGAACATAATAGCACTGAAAAGCGCTTCGTTTAGAATAAAAGCCAATTAGGACGCTTTCGTATTACAATCTTCAGTTCAGTTTGAAACTACTATCTGAGTCTTTATAGTCTCTGATAAAGTGTACAACATTAGAAGGCTAATCGTAAGGCACAGAAAGATGCTTTAGCCCATGCAGCAAAAATCAAGTCTTAATTGTTTTCCGTAGTGGGAGTGCTTAGATCAGCATCTATCTTTTTGTAGTCTGTGTGGTGGTCAAACATTGGTACGGTAGCATTTTCGAAGGAATGTCATCAAGGAATGTCATCACGTTAGATTGTGCTGCTCACCTCCAACCGGCGGGGACGAAATTTCCTGTAGTTTCGCACATGGCGCAAATTAAAATCGCCTCCCCTGCCAGGGCTGTTATCCCGTTCTACCCCTGTAGCCCACCGATCACGCAGAGTGATCCAATTTTAAAAAAAGGTACCGCTATCGGAATAAAAGGCGCCATTACTTATCCTCCATTCGTATAATATCGGCTGGCCTACAGTATCGCCTGTGCCTTTCGGTTTCGCCTCCGCGATCCAACCACCAGCACCACGACGCGAGTGTGTTCCATTCGGAGGTACACCTCCCCCCCCCCCCCCCCCCGCCCATATCACTCTCTCCCAATCCCCTTTCCACCTAACCTACCCCCGTCGTATACTACCCGCCACTGCTTTTTGTCCCTGTCGCGGGGGCAGCTAGGGCCAGAGCTGCTTACTTTTTTCCTCCCCGCCCAGCAGCAGCAGACGTTAACTAAAATTAAAATATGCGAATAAAAGAGTCGATATTAAAAATGAAATTAAAAAGCTCCGCACGCAAGCCGTAGCGGTTTGCCCCGTCCCGTCGCGGCCGCGCCCAGAGTAAACACAGCCGCCGAGGCCCGTGCTAGGAGCCGGAGTAACAATTATGACCCACTTTTCATGTCACCGAACCGCTCACGGCATTTGGGTTCTTTTTTGCACCCCCCACCCCCCCTGGACCACTTTCTCTTTCCTCCTCTTTTTTTTCAAAAAAATATTGCAGCGAGCGCGACACAATGGAGCTGGCCTACGCAGGCGGTCTCCCCGACACACACACACACACACACACACACACACACACAGAAGCATACGCAACACGCGTGCACGCATACCCGTACCGAGGCGGCAGCATGTCGGACAATGTTTGCCACGTCATCGAGCGCGGCGGCAGGGGGAAAGGGGGGGAGGGGAGAGAGATCGTCGACTGCGGCCGGCACGGACGCGGTCTAGAAGCTATCAATCACGTAATGGATCTCATCAGAAGCGTTTAAACAATAACACACACGCACCTACACACGCGCTGCACCTAGCCACCGAACAGGCGCGTGCGCGCGCAAATGTTAAATTAACGTAAAAGGGGAGGGGTAGTTCACTGTGGCGGAGGTGGTGCGGGGGTGGGGGAGCAGTGCATGCTCATGTGGTGGCAGCCCTGCCGGTATTTCCCCGGGATAACTGTGACGACGGCAAAACCTGGCAGAGGATTAGACTGATCCCATTGCGACAGGTAAAAAAGGGGACAATTTGTTTTCGTATCGCAGTTCACTGGGATTGATTCTTCCTCCAGCTGACAGATACACTTGTTGTCTCCGCCATGTCATTCCCGGGATTCGTTGTAATCCGCTGGAATTATCGGGGCAATCGCAGTTACGACACTACGTCACAACGCCCACTGGCGAGCCATTGTGCGCTCGTACTCGTCAGAAATCGAGCTGAAATTCGTTGACATCCACCGTGAATTATACTGTGGTTTTATTAAAGCACTCACTTCAAGTGAGTACTGGCGCGGTTCCTTTAAGCCTAGTACACTCCAGTAGACTTACTGCGCGACTTTGTGTATAGACAGTCTATACAGGGTGAAAAATATTTAAACCGACAAACTCTGGGAGGTTGTAGGGGACATCAAAACAAATATTTTTCCCTAATGTCATTTTTTCCTATGAGGAGTATTTAAACCGGTAGAGGAAGATTTCTCTGGTGGCAAATTAATTAAACCAACAAACACTTTTCCGTTTTTTTTATGAGCAAGAGACAACAACTAGGTGGCAGATACAGCCCAGTTAAACAGTCCCTAACAACACCGACAGACACATTAACGAAGAACCGCACTTGATGGGCGCTAGTAACTGTGGCATGTGGCTTATCCTCACTCCAAACATGCGAATTGTGCATGTTGAAGACTCCAGCACCCCAGAACGTTGCTTCATCGGTAAGCAACACAGAGGATGGAAATGTAGGAAGCATTTCGCACTGTTCCAGGTACCACTGCGAAAACTGTGTTCTGGGTGGATAATCAACTGGTTCCAGGTTGTAGACACGCTGTAAGTGAAATGAACGTAACAATTGCTCTCGAAGGACTGTTCTTACATTCGTCTGATTCGTCTTCATGTTACGTGCAACTGCACGAATGCTAATTGAAGGATCCCGCTCCACATGCTGCAAGACAGCTTCCACAACTTGCAGCGTTCTTACCGTGCGACGGCGTCCATGTCCAGGTAATCTGCTAAATGACCCGGTCTCACGCAGACGTTGGTACACAGCAGCAAAGTTCGTATGATGCGGGATACGGCGATTAGGACATTGTTGTTGATAAACCCGCTGTGCAGCTCGTCCGCTGTGGTGCGCTACGTAGTACGCACCAACCGTTTCAGTGTACTCACTCCAGGTGTATCACTCCACTAGTAAACAGAGACAATGCACTACTACACTGGTGGACAGCAGTTGCCTACAACTGAAGAACGTAATACGGCCTCTAACAACTGAAGAGCGTAATACGGCCTCCACCGGTTCAAATAATCCTCATAGGAAAAAATGACATTAGGGAAAAATATTTGTTTTGATGTCCCCTACAACCTCCCAGAGTTTGTCGGTTTAAATACTTTCCTCCCTGTAGATCACCGTTTTGAGATGATTACTCGTGAACCAATAGCCACAATAAAGTACAGCACCTCCCCAAATTTAACATTGATGAAAAAAGAAAATTTCAACTCCCATTTTTAAAACTAAGATTAATAACGTTAGTTAATATTCAAACAAATAACATTATCGTGGATTGGACGCAAGAAATAATGAGTGAATAAAACATATCTTCTTTTCTCCTCAACCCGAATGTTTGTCGACGCACTCAAACTTCCTTATTTCTTGAAACTCGTCTGTCGATACTCTCGCTATATTCCGCTGGATTAAGTTTCATATACCGGGTGATCAAAAAGTAAGTATAAATTTGAAAACTTAATAAACCACGGAGTAATGTAGATAGAGAGGTAAAAATTGACACACATGCTTGGAACGACATGGGGTTTTATTAGAACAAAAAAAACAAAACAAAAAAAAACAAAACAAAGTTCACAAGATGTCCGACAGATGGCGCTGGACAGTAAAACGTCAGTGACTGCGCGTGACAATAGTGTATAAAAGGAACTGTAGTGAGAGAGAGAATCAGATGCGCCAGCAGTCGCAGCATGTTGACGTTACCTGAAAAGGCGCTTTTAGTGAAGCTGTATTATCAGAATGGGGAATGTGCTAGTTCAGCGATACGATCCTATCGCCATAGGAGGGGGATTCGAACGGTCCGTTGACAAATGCAGCTGTGGCGAGAATGATTTCGAAGTTCGAAGCCACGGGTTGTTTAGACGATAGACCCCGTAGTGCTGCTGAGACAGTTCAGGAAGAAATGGAGACTGTAGCGGGTTCGTCTATGCACCGGGAAGTCAGCGCTCGTGCAGTCGCACGTCGCACCGGCATTCCATACACTGGTTGGCACTGAGGCGTACCCTCCGATGCTATCCGTACAAAATCCATCGGCATCTCTTGCGCGCGTCGTTTGGTGATGATCGTGTGCTCAACCGTCTCTCTCGTCATGCTTGGAGTCCTAGGTCCCCAGACCTCAGTCCGTGCGATTATTCGCTTCAGGGTTACCTGAAGTCGCAAGTGTATCGTGATCGACCGACATCTCTAGGGATGCTGAAAGACAACATCTGACGCCAATGCCTCACCATAACTCTGGACATGCTTTACAGTGCTGTTCAAAACATTATTCCTCGACTACAGCTATTGTTGAGGAATGATGGTGGACATATTCAGCATTTCCTGTAAATAACATCATCTTTGCTTTGTCTTATTTTGTTATGCTAATTATTGCTATTCTGATCAGATGAAGAGCCATCTGTCGGACATTTTTTGAACTTTTGTATTTTTTTGGTTCTAATAAAGCCCCATGTCATTCCAAGCATGTGTGTCAATTTGTACCTCTCTATTTACATAATCCGCGATTTATTCAGTTTTCCAATTTATATTGACTTTTTGATCACCCAGTATTAACTCCTGTCGCAACCGTCCTCGATGTCTTCTTGCCTTCATCCTTCCCTCAGTCAGAGTAGTGATATGGGATGAATGGCGATGTACATGGCTACTTAAAGGATGTTTCACTTTTTCTAAATCAGGATTATAAGGGTTGTAGAGGGGACTTAGTAGATAAAGTTTTTTTAAGGAACCTACGTCCGGAAATGTACCATTTGCATGAAAAATAAGTTTGAAGATCGGTTCACGTTCATATCTCCCGCTTGACGATTTCCTCGCTGCGGAAACAATGAGATGGAACTTGTGTGTCCTACAAGAGCTTCTCGTTCGTTTCACAAGGCGTACCTGCGACGCATGCTGTCATACAGACCCTGATATTTGGCGAATAATTTCGGCTGCCGCCAGTACTCGTCGAGAAAACGTTCTTCCGACTGTACGGAAGTCTCATACTGAAGTATCATCCAAAAGACGCTTCTCAGGTACATACAAGAAAAACTCGACAGGAGCTAAAACTGACGACCCTGATGGCCAAGGTCTTCGTCCATCTCGACCAAACCACCGCTCACCCTCTGTTTGGTTGACATGTCTCGGACGCCATGTGCAAAATTTACGGGTGCGCCATCATGCTGGAATCACATTTTCTGACGAAACGATAGTGGATTGTCTTGGAATAACTACGAGGGTCATTCAGTAAGTAATGCCCCACATTTTTTTTGAAAAAAAAAGCTGTTAATATACATACACAAACGTCCTCATTGATAATTCACATTTGATGTTTGTTCTGTGCGCCGGTGAAGTTTCGAACCGTTCTGGCAGATGGCAGAGCCCTAGTACAGCGTCAAAATGGCATCTACATACGACTCACGTTACAAGCAGCGTTCTGTTATTCAATTCTTGTACGCAGAAAAAGAAACCATGTTGAACATCCATAAACGTTGGTGTGCAATGTACGGCGATGCTGCAGTTGATAGGAGTACAGTTCGGCGATGGGTAAAGAAAGTTACAGCCTCAGGAAATTAAGAAACAGAGCTCCACGATCAGCCACGCTCGGGACGTCCTGTCACAGCCACTGCTCCCGACCTGCTGAATCGTACGGATGCCGTTATTCGTGCCGACCGGCGCATCACAACTCGACGACTGGCTCTACAGTTGTCGGTCAGCATTGGGAGTGCGTCTGCAATGATCCAGACTTTCCGATATTCAAAGAGGTGTTCACGATGGTTTCCACGGGATTCAAAGAAAGGGTATTTCATTTGAATTGTTGGAACACACACTGAATTGGGGAACACACTTCGAAGATGACGAGGGTGTCAGTCAAGCAGTGAAAACATAGCTACGCCTACAGGACAAGAGCTTTCACCAGTAGAGAATACATGCTCTTCCACAACTTTCACGTATGGCCATAGAACGTGATGGCGACTATGTAGAAAAATAGGACATCGACAAGACATGTTTATATTTGTTGTCACCAAATTGTGACTCTTAACAATAAACATGTTCTGAGAAAAAAAATGTGGGGCATTACTTATTGAACGACCGTCGTACATCAGTATCGCTTGCTCTCTTCGCAGTTTTCGTGCCCCCTTGTCAAGTGGGAAATTTGAAAGTGATCTGACTTTCAAAGTTATTTTACATCCAAACAGTACAGTTCCGAATATGGATTCCTTGTCAAAACTTTATCTATGAAGTACCCTACACAAATCCCAGTAGCCTACAATAGGAACTGTGAAACACCTAATATGTTGTTCCTCCTAGCAGTGACTTTTGAGTAGACTCTCTGCCTCTCCTGCAGTTCTCAGCACTTCTTCTTTTGATACTGAATCAGTCCATTTTATCTTCAACCCTCTGCTCCTATACTACATCTCGATAGCTGGCAGTCGTTTATTTTTCACCTTCCTCAACGTCCAAGTTTTTATCCCCCTACAAATATAAAGTCCACATTCAACTCTTTAGGAACAGTTTCCTGGCACCCGATCAGACATTGTTTGAGATCAATATTGCTCTTTTGTGGATAAGTGATTCTTTTGTCTGGACTATGCTAGCTTTAGTATCTGTTGCACTTCTATCACCGGCTGTGATACAGCTTCTAAGGTGCCTGGTTGTAGTCACTTGTGCCAGCTTTCCGCTTGCAAAATACTCAACAGCGGTCTGTTTTCCATCTGTTCTCCACTTCATGATTTTTGTTTTGTTTCTGTTGATTTTTATCTTTCACACGTCTATGACAATTGGTACTGCATACTTCTTAATTTTTTTATATTCGGTTAGTTTTCATCCATCGCACATTGTAAGTAATGCTCCAAGTTCATTCAGTTCTTCACTTTCGCTGTCATTGGCACCACAGTAGAAAATCCAGTTCCGCACACTTTACTTGGCTGACGCGAAATCTGACATAAAAAGTAGTTCAAAGCATGTAGCAACAACCGTGTCATAGAGATATTAACTATGGCTAAAAAATGTTAATTTTAATTTGATTGAACGTTAATGGCAGAACATTCGTCTTTCGCCATTTTAAAAACTGGAGTATTCAAAAACATTTGAAACGTCCCCTTTGAACAATTATACATGACTGTGCTTAAACTAACACACAATATTTTGTTAGCGCAACGCAATCTGACTTTCAAAATTCCCTACAAAACAATGGCCCTGACTAACATTTAACTATACCTTTCACAAATCACTTACCTCACAAAAATCTTCGCTGCTCAAGCTACTGCAATACAGCGAGCGCCACTACTGCCAGCTAAATAAAAGATTCAAACTATGGAAGGCACTAACTACTGATAGGGATAGTTAGCAAATGAAAGATATTAATAGAGAACAAACAATGTATTTACCTTGATATCATCATATATAAATATAGCAGTTCATGACAAATTTCAAAACTCCGCCATCTCTCTCCCCACATCCACCACTGCTGGCGGCTCACCTCCAACTGCGCAACGCTACGCGCTGTTGACATCCAGCTGCCTAACACTACAATGGCGAGTATTACAACAATGCCAAGCAGCCACAGACTGCACACAGCACAGCCAGTGATTTTCATACAGAGGTGGCGTTACCAATAAAAAAACCTAAACAGCCTACTTACATAAAACCTAAACAGCCTACTTACACATTTTCGATTTTGTAACGCTTATTTCCGTGTTTACCTTTGTGGGACTATTGGCATGAGATCTCAGGGGGCGGAAACCGCTGCTCTAGGTCATGTGTCGTTTTTAGCTTTTCCTTCATGGCTGACGTTGCAGCATGTTAAATGAAATGTTTAAGTTACTTTTTTTCAACCTCTACCATACTACCAATGGGTAAGTCGAGTATGAATTTATTTAATGCGAGTTTTATATTAAGAACTTCGCGCTTCCCAGTCCCAAACAGCCGAATGGTAACATACAAAAACTTTCTTTTCTTTGGAAGACATTGTCGAACGAAGCACAGGATAGAAAATCGACAAGAGAATAGAATCAGATAATGGAATCAGGAGATATAATGAAGTCTCATTTTTTCTCAGAAAATGTCCACACTGTCGAAATGTTGCGAAAAGTGTCATGCTATGGAATCCGAGACCGTGATTCCTCTATACGCACATCGCTAGCAATGTTCAGGAGAACAAAATATAGCGACATATGTGAGTGTCTGTTAGGCTTTATATCGTATTGACTAATGGAGAAACTGATTCACAAAGAACTTTTGTGTATATAATTTATAAATACACTCTAAGACAGAATAAACAACGTACCACGAAGGAATTATCAGAATGGGAGGAAATCGGTAGATGTGACGTACATATACAGATAAACATGACGCCCAACTTAACCCGCAGGAAAGGACAGGTAGCTTAAATTGTGGACAGTGGCCAAAATAAGGGGCTGTCAGTTACACTCGAACATCCAACTTTATTATTTGATCAAACATTACAAGAGACAAAAAAAAATTTTTTTTCAACGCACAGCTTTAATCTTTGGGACTTAATTACCGGCTGAACGCAACTTTAATTTAAAAATCTTAAAACAATTCTTTAGTTAGGCTGGAGGCCCAAAGAATCAGACACTTAAAGAGCAAACAAGTTAAATTCAAATCGGCTGAAGGCCTAACACTTAAAACTCCATAACATTAATTTTTTTAAATACCAAATGCCTTACGTGAAACAGTTCTTTAATTTAGGCTGAAGGCCTTAAGAGCAAAGCAACCAAAGGTCTTAAATTAGGCTGAAGGCCCAAAGAATCTTACGCCTTAAGGGCAAAACAACCTTAATTTTTAAAAAATCGGCTAGAAGCCGTACAAGTACAAACAACAAAAACAAAAAATAAAAGGCAGTACACCCAAGGGCGCTCAGATGTTCGACGGTCGGCCTGGAATTCAAACACTAACGCTCGCTTAGGTGAGACAGGCAGTCAGGCCAATGTTTCACTATCCAACGACAGCCCAAACGACCGACAGTCAAAATGGTTCAAATGGCTCTGAGCTCTATGGGACTTAACATCTGAGGTCATCAGTCCCCTAGAGCTTAGAACTACTTAATCATAACTAATATTAGGACATCACACACATCATGCCCGAGGCAGGATTCGAACCTGCGACCGTAGCTGTGGCGCGGTTCCAGACTGAAGCGCCTCGAACCGCTCGGCTACAACGGCCGACGACCGACAGTCAACGGACCCACCGACAGGATAACTTCCAACTCACCCGACCAGGACACAACGGCGAGTTCAACGGAACAACGTAGAAGATATTGCCGCCCACAACCAATCATACATGGAGCTGTCAAACCACACACCGTGCTGGACAGCAACAACACGATGAGGAAACTACACTGCCTGAATTTACATCAAAAAAATGGTTCAAATGGCTCTGAGCACTATGCGACTCAACTGCTGAGGTCATCAGTCGCCTAGAACTTAGAACTAATTAAACCTAACTAACCTAAGGACAGCACACAACACCCAGCCATCACGAGGCAGAGAAAATCCCTGACCCCGCCGGGAATCGAACCCGGGAACCCGGGCGTGGGAAGCGAGAACGCTACCGCACGACCACGAGATGCGGGCGAATTTACATCAACTGCCAGGATTGGTAACTGGAAGGTTAGCGGCCACAAGGCATAAGATTCCGCTGGTGCACTTCAATTCAAATAACCAAATACAGTGAAACTCCACTTGAGGGTGGCTACAATTTTCCAACTTGAAAACCACGTTGTTGCTCGAGGGTATATCCCAACAGCCGACAACGAACTCCAAACGACACAATGTGAACAGTCTAGGCTTCCTGGTAGATTAAATCAAAACTCAACTTCCGTGTCCAGGGTCGGTGAGCCACGGACCTCGTAGCAATGGGAACAGCACCACACACTCCGACATGCATAGAGACCGCCAGCGGCCCCAGCCAAACTGCGTCCCGCGGAGAATTCCTCGCTGCTCCACGCCAACCGACCGACTACTCGCACACCGCCCAGCCGGAAGCTATAAGCGCCAAGTCAAAGATAGTCCAAGGTGTGAATGTTGATACACACCGCTGCTGCCACGGGCGGAGGGAGAGGATAACAGCATAATCGCGATAACTGCGGGAGACTAAACACAGAAGTGCAACGAAGATTTCATACAGCGCAGAGCATGAGCCAGCCACGGCTCAAAACAGATTATTTATTCAAGAGAAAGAGATTCACAAATTGACCAAGTCAGTAATGCGCTGATCCACCTCTGGTCCTTTAGAAAGCAGTTATTCGTGATGGAATAGATTGAAAGAGTTGTTGGATGACCTGCTGAAGGGTATTGTGCCGAATTCTATCCAATCGTAAAAATCCCTTTATAGTTGGAGGGTCCCACACATAATGCTCCAAAAGTCCTCAATTCGGGAAAGATTCCGAGGCCTTGCTGTCCAAGGTAGGGTTTGGTAATCACGAAAACAAGCAGTAGAAAATATCGCCATGTGCAGGCGAACACTAGCTTAGTGAAATATAAGCCCAGGATGGTTTGCTATGAAGAGCAACAAAACAGGATGTAGAATATTATCGACGTGCCGCTGTGCTGTAGGTGTACCGCAGATGGCAAACAAGAGAGGTCTTGTTATGTTATGTTATGTTAACCAGGGACCTAGAAACGACGGAGAGGCTCCGTCCCCACCGCAGCAACAGTAGTCCGCAGCCCCACGACGACTACCGCAGTCCACTTCACCCCTCTGCCATCGCACACGGAACCCACGGTTATTGTGCGGTTCGGCCCCCGATGGACCCCCCAGGGAACGTCTCACATCAGATGAGTGTAATCCCTATGTTTGCATGGTAGAGTAATGGTGGTGTACGCGTACGTGGAGAACTTGTTTGCGCAGCAATCGCCGACATAGTGTAGCTGAGGCGGAACAAGGGGAACCAGCCCGCATTCGCCGAGGCAGATGGAAAACCGCCTAAAAACCATCCACAGACTGGAAAGCTCACCGGACCTCGACACAAATCCGCCGGGTGGATTCGTGCCGGGGTTCAAATGGTTCAAATGGCTCTGAGCACTATGGGACTTAACATGTGTGGTCATCAGTCCCCTAGAACTTAGAACTATTTAAACCTAACTAACCTAAAGACATCACACACATCCATGCCCGAGGCAGGATTCGAACCTGCGACCGTAGCAGTCGCGCGGTTCCAGACTGAGCGCCGAGAACCGCTAGACCACCGCGGCCGGTTCGTGCCGGGGACCGGCGCTCCTTCCCGCCCGGAAAGCCGTGCGTCAGACCGCACGGCCAACCGGGCGGGCAAGAGATGTCTTATTATGAAATGAGGAGTCTGGTTGGTATCCCACCGTTGTCTGGAGCGTCTCCAGATTCTTCTTCACTGGTCATCAGGGCTCAGTTCAAAGCGGGACTCATCACTGAAAACAGTTCTAGTGCAGTCAGTAGGATTCCGGGACGAATGAATTTATGTCCTGAGTAATGAACCAAATCGGGTCGGTGGGTGAAGCCAAAATCGTATGCCAGAAGCAACAACACCGAAAAGCAGAACCAAACTATAGCAGTCAATAATATGCTCGGTAAAAGGGTGATCCACTGGCACAATATGAAGAGACCTCTGCAGTGAGTCATGCCAGAGACACACCGGTGTTTCTTTGGCTCAATAGCGCCTCTGCCTTGATGACTGAGTCGTTATGAACACCACAATACAGCTTCCGATTGGTCCTTCCCACGCGGAATTTAAAATCGCATCGTTTCTGCCGTAACACAGTTGCAGCATTAACATACTAGTATTAGCATACTATTTATTTAGTTTCCTATCACAGATGCATTCATATTCCTTAACGGTGACTAGTTTCGAACTATTACCTCCATTTTCGAACGATTTTCTGCGTTTGCATCATTTTGTAGCAAAATAATTCCAGAGTAATAACAGTTTTCCTCACAGTACACATTCGATCTGTCTATCTCTGGCAAAGAGGAATTATTTTACAATGAAATGATAAAACGCATGCAACGGTTCGGAGATGAACAGGCCCGTTAGAAATTAGCCACAATTAAGGAATATGTATGCAACTGCGACAGAAAACTAAATGAATAACAAAATACAGTTGATGATCCTTTATCCCAGTGCAACGTAAAGATTGCAGAAATATTAGCTTCTTTGAAGGAAATTTTGAGAATTTCTCTTTGTACCAGCTGCTGGTTGCGCAACCGACTTTTTCTGGGGTTTTTCCGCCAACATCACCTGTCACTATCCCCAACCCCCCAACCCCCCTCCGGCCCATCGCTCTACCCCTTACCACATTAAGTTCGCCAGGGAATTCCCATTTGCCTACAAACAAAGCTTAGTATTCTATGTGAATGCATGGCGTCTGTTTATTTGGACATGTCTGAAAGAATGGACACTATGCAGAAGCCACAGCTGTGATACATATTATGGAAATATTATGAAAAGAGATTGGGCTACTGATATCAGCTGCATCAGAACACTGTGCGACATCAGAAGCGACAAGTGAAAATGAATGCCAGACCGGGATTCGAACCCTGGATCTCCTACGTATTTTTCCTTTGTTTATATTTTATTATTTTCACATCTTTTTTTTTTTTTTTTTTTGCTGAACAAGGACTCGAAGCTGGGATCTCGTGCATACTTTTTTTTAATGACAAAGCAAATAAAAATCTCTGGTGTTCTAAAATAAATGACGGTCTTCTTCATAAAACAAAAAAAATATTTCTTGAGAACGTTAATAATAACACTTTTTCAACACCAGTTTTTTTTCAGATCATATACCATACCAATTTATTTTTTTATATTTTTTTGAGATCACATTGGAAGTCCTCCAGGTGAAAAATAATGATGTGTAATTACCATCAAGAACAAACAAAACATGAAGGGAATTAAATAAATTAAAGAAAACGCCGTCCTGGGAGAAAAAACAAAATGTCATCATCGTCCCGCCAACTTTTGGGTAGACGCATCTGAATCCCAAGACAGTCAGGCATGTTCCAGGCACGTCTTCAAGAAGAATATTGGATTTTGCCGGTACGCTGGACCGAGTCCTGGTATTATACAATCACACTCAAATTATCCTCTCATACTTGGGACACCCCAGCTGCAGGTGGATCGAAGAAGGCACTACCCAAAAAGTTGGCATAGTACTGATGGTATCGCGGATGGTGAACGAGAAAAGTAAAGCGATCTTGCAGAAACGTCCAAAAATTAAGAACACTTTTATAACGTTCGTGGAACAAATAAGAGATCGAGAGGTCTTTTAGGCAGATCACAGCATTGATCTTCGTACGTGGGAAATATGTCTCATCTGGGAACAGAAGTGATTTCGATGTAATGGTATGGGGAGCCGTACTTAGAAGTGAGGCAAGCATCTTCTGAATCAGCTGCCACACCTCTGCAGAAGACCCACACATCAGTCGTGTTCGTCCGTATTAAGCGTGGGAGAAGTATGACACAGCGGTGAATCTGTCAGTTTCATGGCATGTAGACGAAGTTGTGTCATGTATTTTCCGTTAACGACCAGATACCAAGTCGCACGAGGGCATGTGTCTAGGAGGACGTGGTGCACAGAACGCCAAACCACGGGCCATGCGACTGTAGGATTTCGGTTCAAATGGCTCTGAGCACTATGGGACTCAACTGCTGAGGTCATTAGTCCCCTAGAACTTAGAACTAGTTAAACCTAACTAACCTAAGGACATCACAAACATCCATGCCCGAGGCAGGATTCGAACCTGCAACCGTAGCGGTCTTGCGGTTCCAGACTGCAGCGCCTTTTAACCGCACGGCCACTGTGGCCGGCATAGGATTTCGGCTTTCCACAACATTCCGAGTATGATTTCTTATCATTAGGCGGTAAACATCACGTACCGTAATGTTCCCGGTACTAGGTAAGTCGGAATGGACATAACTGTATTCGATGAAACAGGACCTGACATGTGCGAGAGAGGAAGAAATATGTGGTATTGCAACGGGTGCCACTGGAGAGCGAGGGGCCAGTTCGTCAATCAGTCTTCCCGATAATCCGGTTCGGAGGCGGGTCCACGATTTAACCATCGTACTTACAGAAAGGGCAGCTGCTCTCGCTTGGACGTTGACAAGGTCGAGGCCGCCATCTCGAGGAGGAAGTGTCAGCGTGTCGCAGCGGACTTTGAAGATAAAGTAGCCGAACGCCGCCTAAAGTCTATGTGCCATTGCCTCTGGCACCGGTAAAAATCTGTGCTAAATGGGTTAGTCGCGAGACTAGATGAGTGTTAACAAAATCCACCTGTTGTAACCCGTCTAATGCCCTCAGATGGTTGCCACAATTGTTCGTGCGGATAGCTTAAAGCAGGCTTTTATAGTTAAATGAGATCGTGCGCTGTATATCACGAGTGAAGGTGACCCCCAAACATTTGAGCTTGTCCACTAATGGCAATGGAGCCACACTCTCTGCTGGAAGACCTCTACCGACGAACATAGAGCTAGATTTCGTCAGGTTCACGCGGCTGCCCGCAGCAGTCTGGTACAGGTTGATCCATGCCAGTGCCTCTCGCACTTCATCCTCCGATAGAACCAAGAAAACTACGTCATCTGCATAGGCATGGCAGATGAAAGTATGCCCCCTCACTGTTATCCCTGTCAGCCGGCTCCTCAAACCGTGTAACAGTGGCTCAAGGACGGTGGCGAATAGGAGCATAGACAGCGGACATCCTTGACGGACCGACCGCATGACATTAATAGGGCCCGCCACACGGCCATTGATCAGCACTCGCGACTTGATACCTCGGAGGAGCCGCAAGACGATGTGTATAAACCAGTGGGGGAAGGCCATCCGTCTGAGTACGTTTTCTAGAAAGTCATAACTCACTCTATCAAAGGCGTGCTCGAAGACCATTGTCACTAAGGCACCGCGACTGCACCAGGTCGTGGCCAGATCTATGACGCCACGGTAATCGCCGAGTGCCGTCTGAATGTTACTGTCACCACCAAAGCACGTTTAGTGCAGAGAAATGACTTGAGGGATGACGCGCCGAAGGCGAGCGGCAAGAATCCGGATAAAAATCTTGAAGTCACAATTTAACATAGTCAACGGCCGATAATGTCCAACTCCGCGACCTCCCGATGGCTTGCTGACCTGGATAAGCAAGCCTTCTACGAATTCGGGTCGCAGCGGAAGGTCAGGGATCATCAGTTCTTCATACATCGCAGTCCAGCGTGAGCTCATGATGTGAAATGTACGGTAAGACTCGAGCGGAAACTCGTCGGGTAGGTGGCCAAGCGGTTCTAGGTGCTTCAGTCCGGAACCGCGCGACTGCTACGGTCGCAGGTTCAAATCCTGCCTCGGACATGGATGTGTGTGATGTCCTTAGGTCAGTCAGGTTTAAGTAGTTCTAAGTTCTAGGGGATTGATGACCTCAGATGTAAAGTCCCATAGTGCTCAGAGCCATTTGAACCAAACTTTTCGGGACCTGGGGCTTTGTTCTCCGCACCCTTACGAAGAGCATCAGCGGCGTAATCAGCCGTAATTGTCGCTGTGAGAATCTCCGCAGCAACCCCGTCAAGGTTACCTGTCAAGGAACGGAGGACATCAGTCGTTACCGCCAAGTTCTGGTCCTCTGCTGCGTAGAACTGTTTGTAGTGATCCACAAAGGCGTTTACTAAGTCATTCTGGGACATTAATCGACGACCATTTGGCATGTCGAGGGCGTTGACCAGCTTTCTCCGACACCGCTGCTTCTCTCGGATAATATGATGCAAGGACGGGGGTTCTCCTAGCACACAATCATGACATCTTGCACTTACTATTGTGCCTTCAAGGCAAGGAAATTATCTTCGCCTTAATCCTTTGAATTTCAACCTGTTGTTGAACAGAGGGGGCATGGTTCGAGAGTTCCTGGAGAATTGTGAAATACTATTCCACGGTATGTCGTTGCCACAGCATTTTGTCGCGGCCGTAATTCATCATCGAACGACGTAAAGCAGATTTGGTGCAGTCGAGCCACCACCTGAGTGTTGAAGGATACGCTGGAAGGCGTCTCACACAGTTGTTCCACGTCGTCTTTGCGACCTGCCTTCATTCCGGATCCTTGAGATGGGCGACATTCAGCTTCCGCAGGCCTCGACCGCCTCTGCCTCTAGAGCGAAACAGTGCAAATGTAGGCGATATGGTCGGAGAAGGCGGTAGGCCATAACTCAGCGTCAAGCGTGGCAATTACGTTTCCTTGGGAAACGTAGACACGGTCGAGACGACTTTCTGAATGGCTGGTGACGTACGTACATCCAGGTCGATCACTATGCACGCGGTCCCAAGTATCGATGAGGTTCAGCTCATGCACGAGCAGCTTGAGTTCCTGGCACGTGGTGAAATGAGGATGTTGGTCCTTCTTGGATAACACACAACTGAAGTCACCGCCAAGAATACGAGGGGTGTTTTTTAAGTAAGTACCGTTTTGAAATTAAAAAAAGACGTGCTAAGATATCGCAATAATTTTATTTTTACATGAAAGCCTGTACCTTGATCTACTTTTCTACATAATTTTTGTCAATATTGAGGCTCCTCAATTTAGCATTGGAGGGCAGCGTGGAGGGTAAAAATCGTAGAGGGAGACCAAGAGATCAATACACTAAGCAGATTCAGAAGGACGTAGGTTGCAGTAGGTACTGGGAGATGAAGAAGCTTGCACAGGATAGAGTAGCATGGAGAGCTGCATCAAACCAGTCTCAGGACTGAAGACCACAACAACAACAACATTGAGGCACTTGTCATAACGTTGTACCAGTTTTTGAATACCCTCATCATAGAAGTCTGCCGCCTGACTTGTTAACCACTGCATCACCACTGTTTTGACTTCGTCATCGTCTTGAAGACGCTGACCGCCAAGGTGTTTCTTCAAGTGCAGGAACAGATGGTACTCACTGGGCGCAAGCTCGGGGCTGTACGGAGGATGATTTCGAGTTTCCCATCGAAAAGATGCGATGAGATCTTTGGTCTGATTCCCCACATGAGAACGGACATTGTCCTGCAGCTAAACGATGCCCTTGCTCAACTTCCATGGACTGTTGCTTTGATTCTGGTGTGACGTAGGCCACCCATGTTTCATCGTTCGTAACAGTTTGGCTTAAGAAATCATCACCGTCGTTGTGGTACCGCTCAAGGAAAGTCAATGCAGTGTCTAAACGTTTGGTTTTGTGCACATCCGTCAACATTTTCGGTACCCAACGTGCGCACAATTTTCGGTAATTCAAGTGCTCGGTCACAATGCCATACAAAATACTACGAGAAACATTAGGAAAGTCATCCCGCAAGGAGGAAATCGTAAAGCGTCTATTTTCTCTCACCTTATTGTCCACTTCCTGCACCAAACTTTCATTAGCGACCGAAGGACTACCACACCGTTGTTCATCATGCTCATTTGTGCGGCCATCTTTAAATTCTCTCACACACTTTCTTACCATTCCATTACTCATAAACTGCACAGATCTCACGATGAATATCGATCGCCTTTAGGCCTTTAACAGCCCGTACTTCTCAGTCGGCGGGACTCACGATTATCGGAGGCATCTTAAACACTCAGTACACAACGTAAACAAGGAAGAATGAGACTGTAATGGCGTCAGTGCGTAGATTAAGGTACAGGCTTTCATGTAAAAATAAAATTATTGAGAAATCTTAGCAAGTCTTTTTTTAATTTCAAAACGGTACTTACTTAAAAAAAAAACACGCCTCGTAACATGGTCGTAGCGGCCTACAAACAAAGGAGCGACCGGTTGTGAATAGAACTGCGACCGTTCCCTTCTCTTGGCAGTGCCCGAGGGAGCGTAAACATTGATGATTCGGAGACCGCGGAAAGTCACAGCAAGACCCCTAGCCGACAGCCGGTAAATCACGTCGTCTACCTCGATGCCTTCCTTTAACAGAATAGCTGTCCCACTGCCACCGTCAGCATACGGCGTGAGGTAGGAAGCATAGCCATAGATATTAGGAAACGTCGCTAGGCGAACTTCCTGCAGAAGAGCAACATCAAGGTCCGAGGCCCTAAACATTTCACGGAGCAATTGTACTTTGACAGGGGTGCCAATGGTGTTGACACTGATGGAACCAATCCTGTAAGCTCGTCACGGAATTGGGACTACTGGGACGCTCATGGAGGCACAAAGAGCAGGAACGTTGTGCCAACAGGTTGCACATCCACATCCAGGAATCCTGTCGATTAACAGTCGTGGGTTGGAGCAGCAGCATTCTCTGCTGTCACAGTGGTGGGTGTTTCGTCGCCTACATCGTCAGACCACGCAAAGGTGCGTGGATGGTGTGCGTCCAGTGGAGTACCTTTGGAGTCCGAAGGCGGTGTCACGTCGGCGACGGAAGAATGGTGCTGACTCAGCTGCTGTTCAACGTCCATAGTTACAGCTCCTGGTGCATGCGAAGATGGTTGTACCTCCGATGGGGGCAGTTTGGTCCTTCCACCACGGAATCGTCCATCGGGGAAACTTCTTGCAGGTGTCAGACAGGGCGATCCGCCGTTTCCGGCGTCTCTTTGGCGACCTTTGCTTGGGCACGTGATCTTCAGTGTCCGAAGACGCCTAGGGATCCGTATGGTCAGGCACAAAAGCATCGGTAGGCACAACCACGGTGTCAATGGCCATCCCCTGCACTAGAGATTGCTCACCACTGCACAGGACGGGAGGAGGAGGCAAGGGCGTCGGTCCGTCCGCAACAGCCTGAGGCATTACGACGACAATGCGTCACTAGTGGGAGCCACTGATGATCGCGGTCGGGGCTCGTTATGGAAAACTTCAACAAACGTCAGCGGTAGCGTCGTCGGAGCGGTCGTGGCTTGCAAGTCCCCAGGCGGTAACTGTGTGATTTTGCGTTGCAGACATCTGGAACGGAGTTGTCCTTCTTTGTCTTCGGCTGGCCACCATAAATTATAATTGCACGGCAGCCACTAGTATATAAGTAGGACGGCACATGTTTGGTTACCTCTATGCGGATCTTTCGTTCTCCATTGAGAACCGGATATGTAGTGAACTCAACCCACTTTTCAGCTGTACGGCTAATCACCTTTCCATGTTGGCGGAATGCAGATACCACTACTTCTGAAGGCACCTCAAATGGGAGTTAAATACACGGACCATTCGCAGTCCAAGTCCCGCATGTTCCAAAGTTACGTCACCGATGTGTCCATCAGAGTGACAGAACTTAAGACCACATCGAGTTGCACTTAAAATTTTGTCACATATGTCTTCGTTAACCAATTTCACGTATACCACACTGCTCACTATAGACAGTTGGATGCCAACGAGATCATTGCAATCAATCTTGACTTCATCTCTGATAAACTGTTCGATTTCAAGTGCTTTTGGTTGGGCATATTCAGCTGAAAAGCTGATCTTTAGCGTCGATTTTCTGTGGGCATAATCCATTCTCTGCCGGCCGAAGTGGCCGTGCGGTTAAAGGCGCTGCAGTCTGGAACCGCGAGACCGCTACGGTCGCAGGTTCGAATCCTGCCTGCGGCATGGATGTTTGTGATGTCCTTAGGTTGGTTAGGTTTAACTAGTTCTAAGTTCTAGGGGACTAATGACCTCAGCAGTTGAGTCCCATAGTGCTCAGAGCCATTTGAGCCAACCCATTCTCTTTCCAAGGAAATATAGCGCGCTAAGACGGCAGAGTCATGTAAACAATTCCGCGAGCGAGCTGCGTGGCGAGGACGTAAACAAGACGTCCGTGCCTCTCGCGTGCCGAAAGGTGACTGCCAGACGACGACCCGGAAATACAAGCGGTCGCTCCAGAGATAGTACGACAGTGCACTTATCGATAAGCGCTGCTGCTGCCACTCACGGCAAGCAAACCTGCAGTAAATCGAATTAAAAGAAAAATGAGGCGCCAGAATCACAAAAACAAGATGACGTGACCGTGAGCCGCACACGGCTCACCGATACAAAGGTCCATTCTCTTTCCTTTCTTCGCCCTCGTCTGGCAGTTAACATAAGCTTAGAGCTCTCTCAAAGAGATAAGTTGAAAAAATGCAAATGCTACTTTGGTTCATAGTCGGGACGAGGAAACGTTCCATTACAAATGCCGACGGAAAATATTGGTAATACGGCAGTAAAGAAGTGATGTCGCATGGGACTGTTGGCTATGGGATACTAAGGGACACATTAGTAATATAAACACGTATGATTCTTAGCTACACATACAGGGTGTTTGAAAAATGACCGGTATATTTGAAACGGCAATAAAAACTAAACGAGCAGCGATAGAAATACACCGATTGTTGCAATATGCTCGGGACAGCAGTACATTTTCAGGCGGACAAACTTTCGAAATTACAGTAGTTACAATTTTCAACAACAGATGGCGCTGCAAGTGATGTGAAAGATATAGAAGACAACGCAGTCTGTGGGTGCGCCATTCTATACGTCGTCTTTCTGCTGTAAGCGTGTGCTGTTCACAACGTGCAAGTGTGCTGTGGACAACATGGTTTATTCCTTAGAACAGAGGATTTTTCTGGTGTTGGAATTCCGCCGCCTAGAACACAGTGTTGTTGCAACAAGACGAAGTTTTCAACGGAGGTTTAATGTAACCAAAGGACCGAAAAACGATACAATAAAGGATCTGTTTGAAAAATTTCAACGGACTGGGAACGTGACGGATGAACGTGCTGGAAAGGTAGGGCGACCGCGTACGGCAACCACAGAGGGCAACGCGCAGCTAGTGCAGCAAGTGATCCAACAACGGCCTCGGGTTTCCGTTCGCCGTGTTGCAGCTGCGGTCCAAATGACGCCAACGTCCACGTATCGTCTCATGCGCCAGAGTTTACACCTCTATCCACACAAAATTCAAATGCGGCAACCCCTCAGCGCCGCTACCATTGCTGCACGAGAGACATTCGCTAGCGATATAGTGCACAGGATTGATGACGGCGATATGCATGTGGGCAGCATTTGGTTTACTGACGAAGCTTATTTTTACCTGGACGGCTTCGTCAATAAACAGAACTGGCGCATATGGGGAACCGAAAAGCCCCATGTTGCAGTCCCATCGTCCCTGCATCCTCAAAAAGTACTGGTCTGGGCCGCCATTTCTTCCAAAGGAATCATTGGCCCATTTTTCAGATCCGAAGCGATTACTGCATCACGCTATCTGGACATTCTTCGTGAATTTGTGGCGGTACAAACTGCCTTAGACGACACTGCGAACACCTCGTGGTTTATGCAAGATGGTGCCCGGCCACATCGCACGGCCGACGTCTTTAATTTCCTGCCGGTCGCGGTGGTCTAGCTGTTCTGGCGCTGCAGTCCGGAACCGCGGGACTGCTACGGTCGCAGGTTCGAATCCTGCCTCGGGCATGTGTGTGTGATGTCCTTAGGCTAGTTAGGTTTAAGTAGTTCTAAGTTCTAGGGGACTTATGACCAAAGATGTTGAGTCCCATAGTGCTCAGAGCCATTTTTTTTTTAATTTCCTGAATGAATATTTCGATGATCGTGTGATTGCTTTGGGCTATCCGAAACATACAGGAGGCGGCGTGGATTGGCCTCCCTATTCGCCAGACATGAACCCCTGTGACTTCTTTCTGTGGGGACACTTGAAAGACGAGGTGTACCGCCAGAATCCAGAAACAATTGAACAGCTGAAGCAGTACATCTCATCTGCATGTGAAGCCGTTCCGCCAGACACGTTGTCAAAGGTTTCGGATAATTTCATTCAGAGACTACGCCATATTATTGCTACGCATGGTGGATATGTGGAAAATATCGTACTATAGAGTTTCCCAGACCGCAGCGCCATCTGTTGTTGAAAACTGTAACTACTGTAATTTCGAAAGTTTGTCTGCCTGAAAATGTACTGTTGTCCCAAGCATATTGCAACAAACGGTGTATTTCTATCGCTGCTCGTTTAGTTTTTATTGCCGTTTCAAATATACCGGTCATTTTTGAAACACCCTGTATATTACAACATTTTATTTTCGAACAGCGAATATTGATTCTAAACGGCAGCTGTGTAGTGTAGGTGAATGCAACTATGTTGCTAGATTCCCATTAGTTTACGTAATAATGGTGTTACTTACAAATTACATAAAAGTTGCCATTGTTAATACTACAAGTACTCTCGCCATTATTACTACATCTCCCTACGTTCACCTACATCTTTATTATTGTTGCTATTTTTATGACTGATAATCATAAGAAAACTTACCAATCTAAAAAGATCAGTAGTCCACTTAAAAACAGTTTGTGCGTCTTAGATTTTTCAAAGTCAGTGGCATTCCAGTCACAAGCGCACCCTGTCCGCTTTGTAGCCTCTACAGAGGACGATGTGTTAGTCTGCCTCTGACGTAGATTTCTTTGTGGACGGCAGTCTTTGCCTGGACATCCGCGTCTCCCTGCCCTCTCGGATTCGTTGGGCGTGGAGTCTTGTACTACAACTGCGCTGCAGTTCCAGTAGTACCAGAGGCAGCAGACACATTCACATGACGCGCTTCCAAGCTTATTTCTACCCACCTCAGCAGTGCAGTCTAGGATCTGCCAGGCTGACTAGTACAGAACCTTCTTGCTTTCTGGTATTCAGTGTTGATTCAGTTATCATTAACCATTACTAGTCCGCAGGAGGGGCCCAGACAGTGTGTCCTGGTGTGCCTTCTTTTTCCTCAGTCACATTCTTTTGTTTCTGTTCTTCATATTAGGTGCAAGTACGTAGCCTATGGTCAGTGATTCGTTCGAAGGTGGGTCAGTCATCTTTGAGGGTTAGGTATCATAAAAGGAGCCTTCGCTGACCGCTATGCAGTCGACCAATGGGCTGTTCAATAAAGCTGCACATCTTCGCTCCATGTAAGAATAAAACGTAGTAGTTTACACGGGAGCATAAAAGCGCCTCGTCTACTTACTCATTTCAATCAACTATCCTATAGTTATCCGTTTTCAAACACTTATTTCCGTAAGTATTGTTTCATTTGTTTAACTACGTAACATTTGAGCAAATGGCAAAACACGTAGTTTCTATCAAAAACGAATTTATGTTTATGATCCAGAAACCAAGCCACAATCGAACCAGTCGAGAACCGTTTAGTCATCAACACTGAAGAAAACAAAAAAAAAGCACTCCTTCTTCAGGCCACGAGGGGTCTAGCGGGACCATCCGACCGCCGTGTCATCCTCAGTGGAGGATGCGGATAGGAGAGGCATGGGGTCAGCACACCGCTCTCCCGGTCGTTATGATGGTATTCTTGACCGAAGCCGCTACTATTCGGTCGAGTAGCTCCTCAGTTGGCATCACGAGGCTGAGTGCACCCCGAAAAATGGCAACAGCGCGTGGCGGCCTGGATGGTCACCAATCCAAGTGCCGACGACGCCCGACAGCGCTTAACTTCGGTGATCTCACGGGAACCCGCGTATCCACTGCGGCAAGGTCGTGAAGAAAACAAAACAGCTTAAAAATAACGTGAGAAAAATAATGATTTGTTGCCTCGACGTTAGGAAAATAGTCCACCACGAATATGTTCCTGTGTATCTCGCATTAAAAATATTATGCCCCGTACTGTAGAAAAAAATAGAAACAATTTTCAATGTGGTGATCATCCATCGCGATAACGCCCCCAGTCAAACAGAGTTGAGGGTCGGGCAGTATTTGACAAAAAACAAAACGACAATAATTTCGCACGCACCCTACACACTGGATGTGCCTACATTGTGATATTCCCTAGAATTAATACGCTGAAATGCTTGTTATTTTCTCTCTGTCCCCCTCCAGAACAAATTATGGTAATGAGGTAATTTCCGCTTTCAAGATATGAACCTGGAAGCTACTTACCGACAGCAACCGTGCTGGAATGCACTGGAGAACCCGGTTGCAGACGTTAATTACGAGGTAGAGATTTGCCAATACTGTTGTTATTCTTTGTATCGCTTTAGGCATTCTATCATTGCGTTCATTCTTTCCCGAATGTTGCATCGTAATGTGGTAAGGTTTGCTACCAGCACTACAAAGATTATCTTAGACCTTTAGAGTAAATTTTATACGGATTGTGGTGGATTCTAATCTCAGTGATTTGAAATTAGGAGCCAATGGTCGGAAATAAGTGTTCAATTTTTTTTAACTACATAGACAACCTGTATATTATACCAGCAACTTAATCACACAGCAGTAGTTCAAAGTAACGACTGCCAGCTCCATAGCTTCCACTGACAGAAAAAAATGGTTCAAATGGCTCTGAGCACTATGGGACTTAACTTCTGTGTTCATCAGTCCCCTAGAACTTAGAACTACTTAAACCTAACTAACCTAAGGACATCACACACATCCATGCCCGAGGCACGATTCGAACCTGCGACCGTAGCAGTCACGCGGTTCCGGACTGAGTGCCTTAACCGCGAGACCACCGCGGCCGGCCCCACTGACAGAGCTGAACTTTGAATTCAATATCATATGGTACCAAGGCATGTAATCTGTCTTTAAGTTAGTATTCTCCACACTGTGTTGTTGTAAATGTGCACGGACGAGGAGATGGTATCTTATTGATGAATCTGACCTCATACTGTCGAACACCGTCTCCTCAACTTACACCTTGCAAAAATTGCCTATCAAGAGCTTTATACCGGCATCTGTGGTGTGAACTTCAAATTTCAATATAAAATGTCTGAGGTAGCTCTAAAAACATAGAATTCCATATGTCACCACAGCAATTTGAAACGCTTGATACCCAACCTTCGGCTGCAGTCACGAACTGTAACCAGTGGTAATATCGGCTGCAAACTACACTACTGGCCATTAAAATTGCTACACCATGAAGATATGCTACAGACGCGAAATTTAACCGACAGGAAGAAGATGCTGTCATATGCAAATGATTAGCTTTTCAGAGCATTTACACAAGGTTGGCGCTGACATGAGAAAAGTTTCCAACCGATTTCTCATACACAAACAGCAGTTGACCGGCGTTTCCTGGTGAAACGTTGTTGTGATGCCTCGTGTAAAGAGGAGAAACGCGTACCATCACGTTTCCGACTTTGATAAAGGTAGGATTGTAGCGTATCGCGATTGCGGTTTATCGTATCGCGACATTGCTGCTCGCGTTGTTCGAGATCCAATGACTGTTAGCAGAATATGGAATCGGTGGTTTCAGGAGGGTAATACGGAACGCCGTGCTGGATCCCAATGGCCTCGTATCACTAGCAGTCGAGATGAGAGGCATCTTATCCTCATGGCTGTAACAGATCGTGCAACCACTCGATCTCCGAGTCAACAGATGGGGACGTTTGCAAGACAACAATCTGCACGAACAGTTCGACGACGTTTGCAGCAACATGGACTGTCAGCTCGGAGACCATGGCTGCGGTTACACTTGACGCTGCATCACAGACAGGAGCGCCTGCGGTGGTGTACTCAATGACGAACCTGGGTGCACGAATGGCAAAACATTATTTTTTCAGATGAATCCAGGTTCTGTTTACAGCATCATGATGGGCGCATCCGTGTATTCGTCATCGCCATACTGGCGTATCATCCGGCATGATGGTATACGGTGCCATTGGTTATACGTCTCGGTCACCTCTTGTTCGCATTGACGGCACTTTGCACAGAGGACGTTACGTTTCAGATGTGTTACGACCCGTGGCTCTACCCTTCATTCGATCCCTGCGTAACCCTACATTTCAGCAGAATAATCCACGACCGCATGTTGCAGGTCCTGTACGGGCCTTTCTGGATACAGAAAATGTTCGACTGCTGCCCTCGCGAGCACGTTCTCCAGATCTCTCACCAATTGAAAACGTCTGGTCAATGGTGGCCGAGCAACTGGCTCGTCACAATACGCCAGTCACTACTCTTGATGAAGTGTGGTATCGTGTTGAAGCTGCATGAGCAGCTGTACCTGTACACGCCATCCAAGCTCTATTTGACTCAATGCCCAGGCGTATCAAGGCCGATATTACGGCCAGAGGTGGTTGTTCTGGGTACTGATTTCTCAGGATCTACGCACCCAAATTGCGTGAAAATGTAATCACATCTCAGTTCTAGTATAATATATTTGTCCAATGAATACCCGTTTATCATCTTCATTTCTTCTTGGTGCAGCAATTTTAATGGCCAGTAGTGTAATTACGGACGATTTTGTGCTGTTTTCTGAAGATGACGCCACCGACATCGATGTGGTAATTTCTTATTTCTAATTAAATGTAAGTAACATAGAAACACTATGTAATGCAACGAAATGATAACATTTTGCAAGAAAACTGCTATCTCGGGCTGTTCGTTGAACGACAGATAAAGCCGTCCTGGAGCCTGGGCGCACAGCAGGCACATCCCAGGAATGACGCGGTGTTTTCTTTCTTCGAAAGAGCCGTTGCAGAAGAGGCGTCAACCCCCCCCCCAACCCCCCCCCCCCCCCCTCAAATCTGTGTGATGAGGCTCATCACATTTTTAAGAAACGGAGGAACTGTGTCAAGAGACTATGGCGTGAAACAGCGAATTCTGATGTACAAATTATTTGCATAACGAGTGATCTGAAGTAATAAGAAATTTCAAAAATAAAAGGAATGTTATTAAAGGGAAATGTGTATTTAATGAATGTCACACAATAAATCAGTATTTGCAGCTCAGGGAAGTAGCTTGACTTCTTTTGGTGGAGAAGCTGGCGACTGCCTATTGCTTAATTCAAAGTCGGGCAATTAAGCTGCAAAACCCCACGTGTGTGTATGTGAATTTAACTCAGTCCTAGTTAATCATGAATCAGGCACTCTCTGGAGACTCAGTGGTGAATTTAATGCACGCAACAGATCTACTAACGCTAAAATTTATTTAGGTCCAAGCACTGAAAGGAAGGTGGGAAATTGAAGCAATATGTATCACTGAAAAATCTGAATCTGATAATAAACACAAGATTTAAGTGCACTCTGTGGTTTATTACGAATGCCATTTCGAAAACTGGAGCATCAAAAATAATTATGCGCATATTAATGTTAGCGTGATGTACTTTCCGATGAGAATTACAAATATGTAACCGTGAGTTGACAAAGCTACTCAGTGATATGGAGACGCTTAATAGTCTCTTATCTGGCTGCGTGAAATGTATTTTAACCTCACTGTATGACGATCACAGTGACTGTTTGTCAGCAACAAGAACATCAGAATCCCATAGATCTGAGAATGAACTACCAACTCTGGCATGTCTTAGTATGCCAGATCTGTAAACGACACTTACCACAATCTTCAACGTAATACGTACAGATTGCAGACGCTGCACTCATCTGGTAAGAAGCGCAGCACTATGATCGTGCAGTTGGGGACTCGAACACTGGACCCAAGACGATTCTGCCAGTTGAAAGCACACCCGACAGAGCCCAGATCCGTTCACCTCTAAGCTCCACGACTTTTACACTCCGACTTTCACTCACTGTCCGCTACGACTAATATTTTCAAGTCTCCAAAAACCAGCTTGATCCTTTCTTGCCATGAACAAAATGTGTGCACTAATCCTCCCACAAGCTACTACAGCCCATCAAAAAAAGGTGAAACCTCAATAAGGCAGTTGTATGAATTTCCTCCCCTGTTCTCTAAAAAAACTTCCCACTATCTGTTACATCCTTTTGATGTCACTTCTGTCACACCAATCAGAGTATCATTCAGCCATCAGCTAGCGTCGCATTATAGGTCCTGTGATATGTTAAGAAAACTGTCCACGACGCTAGCTGCCAACTTTACTGCAACTTCCGTCCCTTAAGTAGGTGAAAGCTGTTTTGTCAAGTTTTTGGGGAACTCGTGAGATGTTTAGCTGCTCAAGTATTTCTTTTCACGTGCTTGTAGCACCTACTACCCACTGACAGTGTTCTGTCCTGTGGAACGAAAGCCATCTGGAGATTATGCTATAAACTGAGCTACTCCTTCTGCTGAGCGTTTGTCAAAGCACCTTTCATCCTCGACACAGTGAAGCAGCTGTACCTGCTTGTCTCCTCGTCATAGTTTTGCGAAAGCTGGTGGGACCATGGTTCCCTGTGACTCGTTCCGCTGGGCCTCACAGCACGTCACCTGCCGCAAGACACCTCACTTCCGCAGCTCACTCATAGAGCAAACTGAAATACCTGGTACCATGTTAGATTATAGGAGGAAATCAGATCAGCTCATACAATCACTGTGATCTCATGACTCCAGTTAAACTAGTTGCACTGTTAATATTAAGTAGGCAATCGCTGAAAAACGTTAATGAATAGGTAGAGGTGTAACTTAAGCGAAATGTGTCTATTTAGTTGTGTAATCTATCTTTTAACAATAAATAAGAATAGTTCAACTACGTATTTTATCTATCTGGCAGTAACAGACCTTCATAATGGCAAACTATTTATAAATTATACTGTTTCATATTTAAACATACACTTGTAAAAATGGTAAGTTGATTTAAAGCGACTCTTTAAAATTTTAAGACACCAAAATTGTATGTCTTTAGTGATTACTGCGAGTGAACAAAAATAAACCTGTGTCATCCAATGATTAGACACGACTGATGAGAGACAACAGTATACAAAATATTGACAAAATGAACAAAGAGCCAATGTACAAACTAGTAACTGTAATGTGTAGCTCTAACATGCAACACCATCTATAGCTTCTGGCAAACAAAATTTGCTACACGAAAAAGCACAGCAAACAGAAACAAGTTACTTCTAAGACTGACAGAAAAAAAATTCTAGAAAGTATATAAGCAAGTGTAGGCTTCCACAGTCATCATCATACTACAAACTATTCTCAGTATGTGACCATGTCATCACATTATATTCACCAAAATTTTTAACCATTTGTAACAATTGTGAAAATATTGGTCAATATAACATGACAAGATGAACATAAACACAAAAAAGGTTTTATTAAATTTCTTGAAATTATACTGTTTTATGCTGATGTCACTACCCACATGTCAGCGGAAACAACTTGTAATTCAACTTAACCAAAAAACCTTTTCAATACTCTTAATCGCTGTTTGAAAGATGGAGACACATAAAAAGCTTAACTATTAAGAGGCATAAGGTGCACATTCAAAATATTATAGCTATTCTATATTCATTTACAGCTTGTTCTAATAATACTTCATTCATACACACATAACAGACCATTACACTTCAGAACGGAACATATGACAAAACGAGTATTTAAAATATTTTGAAACAATGAAAGTAATACAAAAATTCTACAATCGACATAAACTAAAGAGTAATACTATTTCAACAAACATGAAAAAGGTAGGTGAAGCACTGAACTTTACTTTTAAGATTGTTCTATCAAAACTATATGAAAGACATCGACTATCAAAAAAATATTACATGCTAAGAATGACTATGTAAGCTTTAATGACATGTCTTATACCTTTTTAATAAAGGAAACTGTTAATGGAACAATATGAATTACCTAGACACTGCCATTTCAGATACAAATTTGTTTCCATTTCCAAAATGTTATCAATTAATAGTTAACTACCACATGCCAAACACCGAAGTTAATTTCCATAGCCAGTCACGTAACTGAGAGGCAGGCAACACCTGTTTGTTATTTCTTTCAATGTCAACAAAATGTTTAAATTTGTTTGTGATGAACCTTACAAAAGTGTTAACTAGGGGATTTCAAAGGACTGCCATCCAATTTACATTAATATACAACCTCGCCACAGCTATTATAAACACATGCCAGCAAAAGAGTAAAAGGACTGAGATTAGCTTATGAAAGTTATTAACACTGGTAAAATAAGATAAATTGTACACCAACAAATAATGGAAGATAAACTGTCTACTTTACTGGTGTCAAAGGGAGTTGTAGTGGAGAAGGGATAATTGCATTATTAAAGGTGTATAAATGCAGAGCGACGAGCCTTCCAGGCTATGATGCTGATGCCAGCCCACTAAAGCTGCTGGGTAGGACACCGCTCCTGCCTGCCCTAGAAACACCCAGGCTCAGTTCTAGGAAATTTTTCCGCGCAAGCGACTTATCATTTGGTGCCTCCCCCCTCCATCACTTTTCCTTTCCTCATATACATTCACCTGCGTTATCATTACTAATTGTGTTATGCACTGTGTACAGATCTTGCACTTGAGCACCCCTCTCATCTTTGGGCACCAAGCGGCCAGTACTACTTGCGATTCATCCTGTTTAGGAATCTTATAGTTGTGGCGCCTCTGGCGCCCTCTCAGCTTGGTGCCCCTGAGAGGTGGCACACCACACTCTCACTTTAGCAACATTGTCAGTCAGATTAACATTCATATTTTAGGTCTTGATCTTGGTATTCCCCAATGCTACATTTGCTATGTGTGGTTTATGACTTTTCTAACATGGGGAAATTGTGGGCAGAATGGAATTGTAACTGCATATGTAACCTGTAGAGAACTTGTACCTGAGGGACTGTAGTGGAGGCGATAGATAACGGGGAGAGAGATGAATTGGCGGCCATAAATGCTAAGTGATTGTGGGAAGCAGCGCTCAGTGGGTCATACCTGAAGAGGGACTTCTCGCTGAAGCGCTCTACTCCTTCTGCATACAGCAGACAGAATGGCACTGTTTCACAAAACATTTTACCAGGGCCAGGCAGCAGTCCATTGCAAAGTTGACCACATGGCAGAAAGTGGATGGAGGAAACCATTTAAGAGAGATTGCTGTAAACTGATCTTTTGTGCAAATGGTTGGAAGATCATAAATCTATGTGCAGTCTCGCGTTAGTAGCTGGGATGATATGGACAGAGCAGCTGGTGTATGTGTTTAGTGGAGGCAAGACTTTTGACCTCCTGACGCCAGGAAGTCGCAAGGTTCTTTTAGCGAGTGGCAAGAAACGTATATCTTGAAACTTCCTGGCAGATCAAAACTGTGTGCCGGGCCGAGATTCGAACTCGGGACCTTTGCCTTTCGCGGGCAAGTGCTCTGTAAAATTTGGAAAGTTGGAGACGAGGTATTGGCAGAAGTAAACCTGTGAGGACGGGGCGTGAGTCATGCTTAGGTTTCTCAGTTGGTAGAGCACTTTCCCGCGAAAGGCAGAGGTCCCGAGTTCGAGTCTCGGCCCGGCAGACAGTTTTAATCTGCCAGAAAGTTTCATATCAACGCACACTCCGCTGCAGAGTGACAATCTCATTCTGGAAACGTATATCTTACAGGCATAATGGTCTGGGAGGCTTAACAGCCTCCTTTCAGATATTGGAAATAGTCGGTTCGGAAACATTAGATATCTCCATAAATGAGGGACTGTGGTCCTGTCTAGATATATGTTTTTTGCCAAAACATGGTCATACTTACTGTGAAAATGATGTCTCCGTGGTCAAACATCTTCTTTTCTCAGACAAGAGAGATTTTGAGTTGCTGACTGTTTCCTCTCAGGATATGCAACGTGGAGGCATCCTCCCCCAGCATGGGAAGTCAGTGCAACGTCTGGATTGGCTGCCAGGCCAACAGGACAGTCAAGGGGAGAGATTCTATGAGTAGAGCATAGTTCGATTGGCTTGTATAACGTGGGGGCAATTTAGTTTTTGCTGATTTGGCTCCTATACCATGGCTTGGTGGACTGTGGTTGTGATACTTCTTCGTATTCTGGTCCTCCCCTCGCGGAGAACTTCAGGTCTTTACCTAGTTGGTGAGACTAGTCGTCTGTATCTTGTTTGTGATGGACTGAGAGCCAGTGGCAGTTTCCACCTGCACCGACAGTGGCACTGAACGTCACCTCGGACATATCGTGTGTCACGAGGGAGAACTTATTCGTTCTCAGTCGACCGTCTGATGTTTGACAATTGCAGCATGCACTGTCATGTCTGTGAGTCGAATTGGTTTGGCCAGACCAGCGATGGGTTGCACCTCACACTGAAATCTGCCGGGATGTCAGGGCTCTGAACGGGAAGTTTCCCATGTTTTGATAATCAGAACGCCAGGCCACGTAGTTTGCAAATTTTCGTGGTCACGTCAGAACGTTACAGCTGCCGGAGCGCACCGCTCCTCGCCCATAGAGTGCCGTTTTCTGTTGCCTCCTGAATCAAGG
The DNA here is from genome assembly GCF_021461395.2 of Schistocerca americana. Lineage (NCBI taxonomy): Eukaryota > Metazoa > Arthropoda > Insecta > Orthoptera > Acrididae > Schistocerca > Schistocerca americana. The sequence goes on along the minus strand of NC_060124.1, from coordinate 507,511,554 downwards.
TGACAGGGTAAAATACCGCTGCTTCGGCGTAGGATTGTTAAATGACGTTCACATTGTCTGTTTTCGGGCGAACCATAGTTTGCGGTATACTTGGTAGTAGCTGATTCCATTTCGATAGTTTTGGGCCTCACAGTGGATTCATGTAAACAAAGTCAGATTCCAATGTAAAAAGGATTAACTCAGGGAAGAATTTGTATAGCTTCCACCTCAATATATGCTTTGCCAATCAAACACCATTTCTTTTCTGAGTTGTGTTTGGCATTTTTGTGTAAGATTTATCAGTTAGCTATAGTTACTAAAGGATTCATTTAACATGTCATTATTTTGTAAACTTAAATACGCCATTGTTCTCATCCATACTCCCTCGCTATCATCTGTTTTTGTTTTACTGCGGTGGTACATGGGTACACTAACAATCTTATGAAATTAGTTAATTTGATTATTAATTTAAGGCCGGCCAATGTGGCTGAACGGTTCTAGGCGCTTCAGTCCGGAACCGCGCTGCTGCTACGGTCGCAGGTTCGAATCCTGCCTCGGGCATGGATGTGTGTGATGTCCTTAGGTTAGTTAGGTTTAAGTAGTTCTAAGTCTAGGGGACTGATGACCTCAGATGTTAAGTCCCATAGTGCTTGGAGCCATTTGAACCATTTGTTAATTTAAGCTCTGAAAGTGGCCACAGGCAAAGGCAACAAAAGTGGCATGAATGAATTCGGTAATTCATACATAAAAATTAAGAGTGTAGCACATGATTTGAAGGTTATTGAGAAGATAATACTTTCCTTTATGTACAAATAATAAAATTTAGCGTCACTCAGGCATATATTTATGATTAAAGCAAGCGACGGCTTGCAGTTGGGGTCCCTTGGCCAGGATCTCGATTCAAGGCACTTTCATGAGTTAGTTAGGGCGTTATGTTGCGGAACAGACACGTGTTTTTCTTTCTTTTTTCTCGAAGTGAGATTATGATGCACTCAAAACATTCAGACTCGGGTTTGGTGTTATTCCTTGTATCTCAACAGTTTTAAGCATTCTGTACTCACGTTATTTCAGTGTATGTATTGTCTGTGTATTGATTTTTTTGTTTGTTTCTCATTGTGTCTTGTCAGTAACTTCTGCATCACTTCTTGTCTGCTGCTCCGTCGTTACTAACAGCGAGTCCAAACTTTTGTGGAATAAATTTGATTATGGGTTTGTGGGTTTGTGTACGGCATTTTAGAGTAGGCTTTGTTTCGTGGGATTAGGCATAAATGTATACGGTATTTAAAAGAAGATCATAATAGAGTTGTGGAGGGTGATGCATTAGAGTAGGAAGCTTGCGGAAATAGCATTCGATTTGAATGCTTACGAGAGACAAAGCAAGTGTGTGTAGTGAGACAGGCTGTGCACTAATGTCTTCCCAAATGGAACACGAATCAGCCATTGATGCAGATCGGCGTAAGGAGTTCATTTAAATCAGTCTGTTAACAGGACGCAAATGTCAAATGCAGAATACTCCGATGATGAGGATTCAGTTCACTCAGGAAATGAAGGATGCCGAGGCGGCAGGTCACGTAGGTTCTGTAAATACGAAAAGAGGTAGAGTCAGATAAAGTAACAGTCCGATTTCGCTTCAGTTCAATGGTGTGCTTCTAGTCCTAGCTACTTTAGTGGAAATGCGCAATTAGAATCGATCATTCAGTTTATACAAGAGACAGAGGAGAGACGACAGGAAAGGGAATAAAGGAAGGACGAAGACCAAAGACAGGAGATCCTCATTAATGAAATTAGGGAAATTGAGAAGCGATAAGACGAGGAGGGAAAGAGACAGGACGAAGTCAAGAAAGAAATTGAGGAAATTCAAAGGAGGGCTAATAAGTGTGTAGAAAACGCATATCAGATAAGGAATGAAGTTATGGGTGTGAAGGCAAAGGTTGAAGACATAAAGAAAACATCAGATGAGACGCGAGAAGTAGCGGTAGCATCCAAAAGTGAGGCTAGGACAACCAGGGTAGTAGCAATAGATGTGCGAAAAAAATTCCCAAATTGAGCGAGATCAGACAGTTTTGGAAAAGGTCGAAGTGATTGCAACCAAGGAGGCTATTTCTGCTCTTAAAAAACAGGGACAGAGAGTAGTTCAGTTGACACAGGAAGAAACGTTAGAAATCAAAGACGAGCAAACACCTCTCACAGCCCAGCAGAATAAGCTGGTGGATGAGATGAGACAAATGTGCGAACTGGTCGCTTGTGTGGATTCAGCCAGAAGCAACAGCACATCGCCGAGTCAAAGGAAAAATTTTGCAACTCAACCCGTAGCCACGTCCTCAGCACTGGCCGATTGTACGGCAGGAACGCCCTCTTGACGGGGTACGGCGTTCGGCGGAGGGCGCGCAGTCTGTGGCGCGTAATACACAAAGTATCGAGCCGTACCGCAATGTCGCGCGACTCAGACGTAAGGAAACATTGCTACATGACTCTGATTAACGAGGACACAACAGCGCACAGGGATCGGTCAGCCATGGAATCTCTGGGATACATGTACCAGAATTTCGAGAAAGTCCAAACACAAAAACCAAACCAAACTCCTCCCGAATAGGCCATGAAGGCCCAAAGCTACTGACCGGCCGCCGTGTCATCCTCAGCCCACAGGCGTCACTGGATGCGGATAGGGTGGGACATATGGTCAGCACACCGCACTCCCGGCCGTATGTCAGTTTCCGAGACCGGAGCCGCTACTTCTCAGTCAAGTAGCTCCTCAGTTTGCCTCAGAAGGGCTGAGTGCACCCCGCTTGCCAACAGCGCTCGGCAGACCGGATGGACACCCATCCAAGTGCTAGCCCAGCTCGACAGCGCTGAACTTCGGTGATCTGACGGGAGCTGGTGTTACCACTACGGCAAGGCCGTTGACAGAGAAAGTCCAGAGGTGCGAAATTACGAATATTTTTAATTAAAACATTTTCTCTCAATTCAAAATTTTTATCTTTACAATGAGAACCACAGTTAATCAAACCCCCAGTCATGGATTGCTCAGCGTGATAGGGTACTACCCGACTCATGGCCACTAGTATACCAACTAGAATTTGTCTGTGGATGCCTGGAAGGTTCAGTAGCAGAGCACATGCTTAGCGTTGCAGCAAACTGCCACAGTTACGGCGAATACAGAGAGGCTTTCCTAAATACCTACTGGCCGAAGGACACCCAAGAAAAAGATTAAACAGGAGATTATGTTAAGAAAGGATTAGGAAACATCGGGGTGGCGCAATTTATCGAGACTCTTGTCAACAAGAATCTTTATCTGGCCCAACCATATAGTGATAAGGAGACAATGCGACACTGGGATATGAAACGGTCATTTAAGTACCAGGAACTGCTCACTGGCATATGTAACGACACAACAGAGTCATTCACGAGCGCTCTACGAGAGTCAGGCTTTGTCAAGGAAGCCCAAAACGCGAGGGACCGGAACTCGTAAGGTGCTTTGGTGGAACTAATGACGGGCAGGATAGAAATAGAAACAGGGCAACAGAAAACCAATATCAAGGCGAAGGACTTAATAATGAACCCCAGTGGAATGTAGCCGGTCTGGAACTCAGGACAAACGAGGAATAATGGAGGGATTGGTAGGCGAAGTCCACAACATGATCACCAGAATGACGTAATGGAAATCAGACCACCTAACCCCTCAAACAGAAACCGCAGCAGAAGTCTGCGCAGGAATTGGCATTCGGCCGTTGCGGCCTCGTTGTATCATTAAGTTAGTATTAAGAATAATTTGTTTCAATTCATTTATGTAATCACTTGGTATATTGTTCTTTATTTGTTTGCACTTACACTTTTTGGATGATTTATTATTATAATTAGAGAATGAGATCTTCTCCTCTGACATCTGATCCATGAGTTGGAGTTGGCGTTAGTAGTTTTTTGTCCACCATTTCTACTTTCACAATTTACCGCAAATTCGGGACGCAGTGGTATACTCTAATGTTTCACAGAGAGGAACTAAATTTCGTGGATAGAAACGTGCAGAGTTCTCGACGGAAACTTATTGGTTTTATGATAAAACTGGTTGGTTTAACACTTGAGCATTTATCACGCAACCGCAAAGGTATGTGTAGGAACAATGTGACAATTACATTTATGGTTCAGCCACAATTCTTCTTGGAACGTGGTAATGGTTTGGTTTCTGCAGCTGATACCGAGCGCATTGCATGTGGGGTCTCTTCCACCATTATGGGCGAGGTGGTGGATCTTGGAGTAATCTGGATCATGCCACCAATATCGATAGTGGTTTCTTGCGAATTGTACACCAGAGACGTGCTGACGTTCAAGCACGGTTTTTTCTCGCTGTGGTTCAATTATAGTTTTCGCCAGTGGAGTGATGTGTTATCGTTGGTGGTTTTCGAGTGCGATTACACGTATGGATAAACTCCTATGGTGCGATATTTTTCGCTGGTAGTATTTCCTCGTCTGTGGTTATCGCTTATGGATTATCGCCAGTAGTGCAATGATATTTGCCTGGTGATATTTCGATTTTGCAAACCATGTGGCGGTTTGTGCCATTTGGACCTTCATCTGACCGTGGATGCGCCATGAGACTGGTTGAATACAGCCGAGGCTGTGTAAAAATTCCACTTAACTGGAGTAGCATACATTTTAGATAACCTGTAGATATTTATTTCCCTTTTTTATTATTTCCAAGAATGTTTTATAGTGTTGTGTACATAGTTCCGCGTAGTCAGCGCGTACACAACTTTCCCACTAGAACGCGCCCCGCTAAGCACAACAGCGCAGGCGCAGCACTCGTCCGTCTCCGCACTACGAGATGGCGCTGCCATAGAGACGGACCAAATTCTGCTTCCGCCGATCCGCGTATTAATATGTAACGCAGCCATTGATATTGCTGCTAACGTAGAACCTTTTCTCCTCACGGATCACACTCGCGCAGTGACACATGAACGCGCGAGGTATTATAACAAGTGTACAGACCTCCGATTAGTCAGTCTGCGTTTGTCTGCAACAGTCTGTACGAGTTCTACATTTGGCTGTACCAGTCTATAGTCAAGTTTCAGTCTGCGCCCAATAAGATTGCCATATTCCTGTACATAGCCATGAAGATAAATGTATAGACACTTTTGTCAAGTATCAGAGATATATGGGAGAATAAGATTAACGTACCAGTACCAAAGGAACTTCAGATTGTCAATTGTAAATAGCATCCAGAACCAAGTTATGTAATTTTTATGCTTGTTATTATTTTAATAAATGTGTGTGAAAATTAATCAAGTTCTGTTTAAAGTTAGTAACCGTCAATCTGCTACTCTAAGCGTGCAAGTGCCATTTCTATCATCTGACCTAACGGCAGAAGATAAACACGCCACGATAAATCCACGAGACATATTGCTGACACTCGCCTACTTCGTTAGAGCAACAAATCAAAAAAATCTGATGGTGTGTGTACTGAAGGTCTTACAGTACACACACCACATATAGGTACGTGGTAATAAATTTATTTAAATTAAATGCCGAGGAATGTTTATCATGCCTGATGGTGCGAAAGTGTTATTGTAACTTGTGAGTAAGTTCTGCTAGTTTACATCACACTAAAGTGAAAAACTTAAAACAATAGCTACTTAGCATGATGAGTCACTGCGAAATAAAACGGTTCAGTGAAACTTGGACCGTACACAGAAGGAATAGTATAGCACGAAAGGTAACAGAAAGAACTGTCCCGTGAGATGAACAAACATGACGCTCTTGTTTCAAAGGCAATAATTATATTGAAGTCACCACAGTTTGTGATGGAGCACTGGACTTTACGAAAAGTGGGACATGGTTCTTAGTAGGGGGAGTGATCGCCACGCATGGTAACGCATGCTCTGAAACGTGCTCCCATGTTGACCACGAGGGTGGCAAACAGGTCTTGTTGTAGGACGTTCCATTCCTCCAACAACCCAGTGACAAATGCTATACGGTCATTGGTGCTTATGGATGTGGTGACATCCATCTCCTCAATGTATCTCAAGCATGGTCAGTGGGATTTAAGAGAAGGGAACGGGCAGGACAGTCCACTTGCCGAATATCCTCTAGTTCCAAGAGCTCCTTCATCTGCGTTGTTCAATGCAGCTGCTCACTCTTATGCAGAAATATAAAATCTCTGTTGAATGCATCCCTGAACAGACACACATAGGGAAGGAGTACAGTGTCACAGTAATGTCAAGCGTTGAGTTTGCCGTATTATAAGATCTGGAGGTCAGTACGTCCATGCAATGTTATGCCTCGCTTACAAACACTGGGCGCATTACGTGTTCCCACCTCTCGCCAAATGAGGCTCTGTCCAGCATTGGTTCTGTGCTATACTGTATCAGTTCTTTCGCGGTATGGTCCAAGTTTCAACGAGATATTTTGCTTAGCGTGACACATCAGGTGAAAGTTATTTTCATCCTTAAGTTTTGCACATCGGAGTATATGGTTAGGAAAATTGATTCACTGCCTCATGTAGGCTTGAATAGCAGCAGAACTTTCTTTTACAGGTATTAAAGCCAAGTTTTGTGCCTGTTATAGAATATTTAATTTATTTTAGCCGTATTCCAGAGTTACCAGTTGATCTGCAACAGGGCCTTTGTTAAATTGTAATGTAACATTCTGTGGGACTCTGTGGAAATGAAACAGAGGAGCTAAGCCAAACTTCACGTGACCCCATAATATGCAGAATACTTATTGCTCACTCAGGAGCTGTAACCGATTGAAATATTCATTTCCAGCCATTGGTCTCTTTAACGTTTCTACCGTCTGAATAATTTTGACCCATTGGGACCTCACGTATCGTGTTACGTATAGTGAACTACGAACGAGTGTCACGGAGTAGTGTAGCACAGTGTGCAACGGTTTTTCGCGTTCTCGTCAATGCGGTACCAGAACGTTTAAGTTCTGCCACTGTAAAGACGGAAGATCCGCGATTCGGAGTGTCAGAACTGTGTAGTAAGCAGCGGCAGGAACACCACCACAAAATCACGCAGCACTAACACTCCAAACCATCGACTCTCGGAGAGAGATTTTAACCGTGGTCAACCTAATGGTAAAGTATCGAACTATTTTTCTCCGAATCATACAGTTTGTGGGAAAAGCAGTGAGAATAATTACTTTTGGAAACCTTTTATCAGACAAAGCCTGTTGTAACAATAAACTGTTTCGCTTAATAAAACGGCCGCCAGCCCAAATCGGGCACAGTGTCTACACAAAAAGATGAAGTCAATTTTCGACACTGAATAAATAACTACGTTCACTTACTACGTAATTTAAACACAACCACTTAATTTCCATTTACTACGGTCACTTGCCAGTAAGTACTATTAATTCCACTTTCGGTTACTTATGGAATTTATCACTTTACTTCAGTAATTATTTAAAGAAGGCACACATATATTTCAACAAGGATACAAAAAAATATTAAACTTATAGCTATCATTCATATGACCAAAACTATTATTTAACACGACTAAATTTCATTTCTTTAGGACTGTTATTTGTTAATGTTTTACTAACACCAATATCTGTCTGGCTTTCTTTGACATGGAGAAGCAACACGAACCATTACTGTTAAGATCGTTGCAGCTAAACAATTATGTTACTTTACTTTCAGAAATGCTATTGAAAACTTATCCTCGTCGTCACGCAAAGCGGTGGCCCTTGAACTGATACGTGCAAACTTTAGTATTTAATAATGATTTTCAGAATTTACTACCAAAACAGTACTATTGCCAGTAATTTACTATTATTCAAGCTTCAATAAGCATCACGATACTCGTAATAAATTCGTTTAGGTAAGGATTGGTTCAAATGGCTCTGAGCACTATGGGACTCAACTGCTGAGGTCATTAGTCCCCTAGAACTTAGAAGTAGTTAAACCTAACTAACCTAAGGACATCACAAACATCCATGCCCGAGGCAGGATTCGAACCTGCGACCGTAGCGGTCTTGCGGTTCCAGACTGCAGCGCCTTTAACCGCACGGCCACTTCGGCCGGCGTTTAGGTAAGGACCCTACTGAGGTAAATGAAATAGAAAAATTACGGTTAAACACAAAGGTACATTTAACACTTATATTCCACTGATTGAAGATGGATGGTTCACACTGTGATACACTTCTAAATAAAGTACTTTGCCTGTTACTGAAGTCGAAGGTGGCGTGAGGCGGTGCTGCGTAGTAACATTGCGCAAATACGGCTCTTGATGTACATAGCTCTGTCTTCCTCTTGGTGGCGACGATAAATTTGCAAATTTCTGAGCTATTAATTTATTGCCGTACTGCGCCAATCATGTAGAACACGTCCGAGGCCAAAACCCAGTGTTGCAGGTAAATTCGAGGCCTCTAGTGCTTGGGCAACGTAATGCGTGTTCACCACTTGCAGGGCAGCTACCGACTGTCTGAGTCACTTGCGCGCCAATTCTCACTCGCGCGCCCCACCACCTTTTCCATTCCACCACAGAACGGAGTTCCGTTCTACCTATGATCCCTACACCTTTTCAATTTACACTTCTGCCTACAAAAACCCTAAGTATGAACCATCTACAATTGCATGACAGCATATACATACAAAATTGACATAATTAATTACAGCTGTACTTGAAATATTACATAATTATTTACAAAAAAATTTGTTTTAATACATTTATTCCACCTACGTCAAAGAGGTTATTTTAAACAGCAAACTACAGTTAACAAAAGCTTACTCTCATTATACAGGTTCTTACAAAAAGGTACGGCCAAACTTTCAGGAAACATTCCTCACACACAAAGAAAGAAAATATGTTATGTGGATATGTGCCGGAAACGCTTACTTTCCGTGTTAGAGCTCATTTTATTACTTCTCTTCAAGTCACATTAATCATGGAATGGAAACACACAGCAACAGAACGTACCAGCGTGACTTCAAACACTTTGTTACAGGAAATGTTCAAAATGTCCTCCGTTTGCGAGGATACATGCAACCACGCTCCGTCGCATGGAATCCTTGATGCGCTGATGCAGCCCTGGAGAATGGCGTATTGTATCACAGCAGTCCACAACACGAGCACGAATAGTCTCTACATTTGGTACCGGGGTTGCGTAGACAAGAGCTTTCAAATGCCCCCATAAATGAAAGTAAAGAGGGTTGAGGTCAGGAGAGCGTGGAGGCCATGGAATTGGTCCGCCTCTACCAATCCATCGGTCACCGAATCTGTTGTTGAGAAGCGTACGAACACTTCGACTGAAATGTGCAGGAGCTCCATCGTGCATGAACCACATGTTGTGTCGTACTTGTAAAGGCACATGTTCTAGCAGCACAGGTAGAGTATCCCGAATGAAATCATGATAACGTGCTTCACTGAGTGTAGGTGGAAGAACATGGAGCCCAATCAAGACATCACCAACAATGCCTGCCCAAACGTTCACAGAAAATGTGTGTTGATGACGTGATTGCACAATTGCGTGCGGATTCTCGTCAGCCCACACATGTTGATTGTGAAAATTTACAATTTGATCACGTTGGAATTAAGCCTCATCCGTAAAGAGAACATTTGTACTGAAATGAGGATTGACACACTGTTGGATGAACCATTCGCAGAAGTGTACACGTGGAGGCCAATCAGCTACTGATACTGCCTGCACACGCTGTACATGGTACGGAAACAACTGGTTATCCCGTAGCACTCTCCATACAGTGACGTGGTCAACGTTACCTTGTACAACAGCAATTTCTCTGACGCTGACATTAGGGTTATCGTCAACTGCACGAAGAATTGCCTCGTCCATTGCAGGTGTCCTCGTCGTTCTTGGTCTACCCCAGTCGCGAGTCATAGGCTGGAATGTTCCGTGCTCCCTAAGACGCCGATCAATTGCTTCGAACGTCTTCCTGTCGGGACACCTTCGTTCTGGAAATCTGTCTCGATACAAACGTATCGCGCCACGGCTATTGCCCCGTGCTAATCCATACATCAAATGGGCATCTGCCAACTCCGCATTTGTAAACATTGCACTGACTGCAAAACCACGTTCGTGATGAACACTAACCTGTTGATGCTACGTACTAATGTGCTTGATGCTAGTACTGTAGAGCAATGAGTCGCATGTCAACACAAGCAACCGAAGTCAACATTACCTTCCTTCAATTGGGCCAACTGGCGGTGAATCGAGGAAGTACAGTACATACTGACGAAACTAAAATGAGCTCTAACATGGAAATTAACCGTTTCCGGACACATGTCCACATAACATTTTTTCTTTATTTGTGTGTGAGGAATGTTTCCTGAAAGTTTGGCCGTACCTTTCTCTAACACCCTGTAGTATTTGCTTACTTTTTCAAAATTATTACCGAGCGAGGTGGCGCAGTGGTTAGACACTGGACTCGCATTCGGAAGGACGACGGTTCAATCCCGCGTCCGGCCATGCTGATTTAGGTTTTCCGTGATTTCCCTAAATCACTCCAGGCAAATGCCGGGATGGTTCCTCTGAAAGGGCACGGCCGACTTCCTTCCCCATCCTTCCCTAATCCGATGAGACCGATGACCACGCTGTCTGGTCTCCTTCCCCAAACCAACCAACCAACCAACCAAAATTATTAAGGAGCAAAAAATTTTAAAGTATACAGATTAATGGCAGTATTATATTTACAATAGCATTAGAAGTGGTTAGCATACTGGACACGCATTCCGGACTTGGACGTTTCAGACACTAGTCTCGCCATCAGACTTGACTTTTCCACGGTTTCTCAGGGTTTAAAGCAAATTCCGTAGCGGTTCTTTCGCGAAGAGCACGTCCGAATCCTCTAGTAATATTCCCCCAATTCCGCCCCTCACCTCACGGTCGATGGGAAGTTAAGTATAATCTTCCTTCTTTCGGTCACGAACGCAAGCCTTTGTGAGGCATGTACAACTGGGTACAGTACGTAACGTTACGGGATGCTCAGTTTTGGGCCGTGCGTGAAAGCCGCGGCTTGGCAGCTAGTGGAGTGGTGTGGCCGGCGGCCGCTGGGGCGCGCGGTGCCCGCTGTGGAGCAGAGCGGAGCGTACCGCGGCCTGCGGACAATTAGTCGGCGTTATTAGGGGCAGGTGATGGCGGGCCAAAGCCCCGGCGATGCCGTTTTCAGAGGATCCGCCGGATCGGACGCGTTACGGCAGCTGCCAATAACGCCGGCGGCCTTAATTGAGGTATTTCTGCTAAATGTCGGGGCTTAGCGCGCGCGTTTGACGGCCCGCTGCTGCCGCCATCAGCGGCCGGCCGACACTTTAACGCCGCACCGGAATTATTGAAATATTTCCCACAGTGATGCGTCTGCTATTGAAACGCGAGTCCGCGCAAAAAGACGCACCAAATTGTTTGCGTGTGGCGCTCTCTCTCTCTCTCTCTCTCTCTCTCTCTGTAGGCCGGCCCGCTGGACACGGCCGACGCGGCAGGTGTTACTCGGCGAGAGCCCAAATATTGACGAGACCAATCGTTCGGCTCGCAGCAGGGAGGGAGGAGGGCGCAGCGGTGGTGGTGCGGTGGGTGTGGGTGGCAGGAGGGGGGGGGGGGGGGGGGGAGCGCATTTTGTGGCCGAAATGCGGCGGCAGCAGCGAAAAGCTTCGTAAAACACCGGCTCATTGACGGCCTGTCGTGACACGGCGGTGCGGAAGGAGACCTTTGGCGGCATCAAGCGCGGTTTGCCGCGTTTTTGACACCCGGACAGTTTTCAGGAGCCCTTTCCGATATGTCCAGCTTTTACGTCGCGATAGTGAAATCCAAGTATTATTGGCCGATCACGCCTGTTGCCTTATGACATATTCACCAATTTGTATACATATAAACATGTATACTCAAACTTCCTGGCAGATTAAAACTGTGTGCCGGACCGAGACTCGAACTCGGGACCTTTGCCTTTCGCGGGCAATTGCTCTATCAACTGAGCTACCCAAGCACGACTCACGCCCCGTCCTCACAGCTTTAATTCCGCCAGTACCTCGTCTCCTACCTTCCAAACTTCACTGAAGCTCTCCTGCGAACCTGAAATCTATTACCATGAAATAATACTTGTTATCGACAGAGGATTACATTTTTCAGCTTCTCCAGGCGAACTTCATGCCGAAATAGTCCACGGGTGTACTCCTGGATGTCAGTGCCAAATGGGCACAACATTTCCTCAAACGACCACGTTGCCGTCATCAGCGGACCTAATGACGGCAACGTGGTCGTTTGCTGAAATATTGTGTCCCTTGAACAGTGACATCTGGCAGTTCACCCGTGGACTTTTTCCACAACAGAGGATTCCTAGATTTCCTGAAAGCTTTTGAGATTGAAACTTCCCGTCAGATTATAACTGTGTGTCAGCTCAGGACGTCCACCTAGGACGTTTGCTTCTCTTGGACAAGTGCTCTACTGTCTGAGTTATCCGAGCACAACTCACCACCCACCCTCACAGCTTTATATCTGCCATTATACGACATCCGTCTTCTCAGGCGTCTTCTGATTAAACTACAGCTCCGTAATATATGATCTCAGCCATGCAGCTGGATTCATCTGCCGAGACCTAAGTTGCCCCCGCCATTCCCCAAGGGAGCGTGAAGGGCACTTCAGTGTTCTCGATTTGCAAAAAATGTTCAAATGTGTGTGAAATCTTATGGTACTTAACTGCTAAGGTCATCAGTCCCTAAGCTTACACACTACTTAACCTAAATTATCCTAAGGACAAACACACACAACCATGCCCGAGGGAGGACTCGAACCTCCGCCGGGACCAGCCGCATAGTCCATGACTGCAGCGCCTTAAACCGCTCGCTCGATCTGCAGAGCGTAACGATTCGATACCTATACACTTCGAAGAAACATGAAACGTGTCTTGAGTAACAAATGAAGGCAGGAATCGATGCCCGGAAACGGCATCCAAACAGCCACCTCTTCGCTTCCAACCATACCTCAGACATGACCGATGAGCAAGATGTGAAGGGAACATACAGGTGAACTTCGTCATCTGTATATCTCTTTTCATGATCTGCTTACCCATTTCAGCACGGCTGAACGGATGATCTGACTCTCTCTCTCTCTCTCTCTCTCTCTCTCTCTCTCTCTCTCTCTCTCTCTCTCTGAGTTACATCATGCATTGTCTATATCGACTTCAGTCGCACTGATATCTTTGAAGTAACCGGAAACTATGTCGTGACAGGTTAACCTATAGGCCGATTTTCTCGCAACTACCGTTCCAGTCTGTTTCCTGGATTGGGCTACATCTGACGGCGAGCGAGTAATTGTGGTCTCCTGAGTTGTCAAGTATTCTACAATGCAGTACTGCAGGTCGAGCTATTGCCTATATCTGATCCTTCACCTTTCTTTCAAGTTCAAACACTTGCTCAGTCGTGTATTTAACTTGAGAAAATTCTTAACAGTTTCTCCTTCTGCGAGTTTTAAAACCGTTGACACAACTCAGCGTTATACTAGGTGCCCTCGAGGATAGATTGTGGCGGAGATCATTTGCCATTGGGGCTTTCTCTTGATCAATATGCGTGTGATTCGGAGATTATATTTATCGAGTGAATCGTGGTCTTTCCGTATATGGAACGTGAGACAACAACGGTCATCGAATAACTTGATCACTGAGTGTGACAGAGTCAGTCTATTTTTCTTACTACACCTGGATCTATAGCCCTCCCTTTTTTTCCCCTTATTTGCGACCTGTAGGATGTATAATGTCACAGTAGGACATTATGCAGAGAACTGGAGAACAGTTTACTGCTTGGTATATTATTTTGGTATATAGGCTTATTACGGTTATATATCCTTCACCAGTGCATGACCTGACGCTGTAGATCGACACATGTCAACTTTGAGTAAATCATTATTGCTGTATTTAGTTGGTAGTTGTAATATCATTTTCGGCAACGTTTTAAAGCTGTTCGACGTTTTCCTGTTGCATGTTTATTATAATAAGTTTTTTAGTGTCTGGCAGTTGTATAAATTTGAGGTTGACACCTAGTTGTTTATATAGTGTGGCTTTGGTAAATGTGGAGTAACTGCGGGAAAAGACAACTGACAGAATAAGGAACCAATAAAGTCCTGAGGACGTACGACCCGAAACACGTTCCCAGAAAGGTACACCCAGTTCACGGTAGAGACAAAAGATATTTGTCAGTGACCCCGCTGTCAGCACCAGGCAGGGTGCCTGTCAGATGGTTTAACCAGAAGACTACGTGGAGCATTTTCCATAACGGTTGCCGCTATCCATACCACCTACAACTCGTGCAGGCCATATTATTTGCGGACTTGTCTCAGCAACCGTGAGATTGGGATTTCTGTCATCCATACTATTCACAGATAACGTAGCTTTAGGAGGGACGGTATCGTCATCCTTCACAACACCCACCTGTGGGCTATACACACTGAAGGGCCACAGAAACTGGTACACCTGCCTAACATCGTGTAGGGCCCCGCGAGCACGCAGGAGTGCCGCAACACGACTTGGCATGGACTCGATTAATATGTGAAGTAGTCCTGGAGGGAACTGACCTCATGACTCCTGCAGGGCTGTCCATAAATCCGTAAGAGTACGAGGGGGTGGAGATCTCTTCTGAACAGCACGTTGCAAGGCGTACCAGATATGCGCAATAATGTTCGTGTCCGTGGCGTTTGGTGGCCAGTGGAAGCATTTAAACTCAGAAGAGTGTTCCTGGAACCACTCTATAGCAATTCTGGACGTGTGGGGTGTCGCATTGTCCTGCTAGAATTGTCCAAGTCTGTCGGAATGCTCAATAGACATGAATGGATGCAGGTGATCAGACAGGATGCTTACGTACTTATCACCTGTCAGCGTCGTATCTAGACGTATCAGGGGTCTCATATCACTCCAACTGCACACGCCCCACATCATTAAAGAGCCTCAAGCAGCTTGAAGAGTCCCCTGATGACATGCAGGTTCCTTGGATTCATGAGGTTGTCTCCATACTCGTACACGTCCATCCGCTCCGTACTATTTGAAACGAGACTCGTTCGACCAGGCAACATGTTTCCAGTCATCAACAGTCCATTGTTGGTGTTGATGGGCGCAGGCGACGCGTAAAGCTTTATTTCCTGCAGGTCCGAAAGCCCGTATCGATGATGTGTCGTTTATTGGTTATCAGGCTGGCACTTGTTGATGGCCTAGCATTGAAATTTGCAGCACTTTGCGGAAAGGTAGCTCTTCTGTCACGTTGGAAGATTCTCTTCAGCAGTCGTTGGTCCCGTTCTTGCAGGATCTTTTTCCGGCTGCAGCGATGTCGGAGATTTTATGTTTCAGCGGTTTCCTGATATTCACGGTACATTTGTGAAACGTTCGTACAGGAAAATCCTCACTCCATCGATACCTCGGAGATGCTGTGCCCCATGGCTCGTCCGCCGAGTATAACACCACTTTCAGACTCACTTACATCTAGATAACCTACCATTGTAGCAGCAGTAAGTGATGTAACAACTGCGCCAGACACTTGTTGTCTCATATAGGCGTTGCCGACCGCACCGCCATATTTTGTCTGTTAAGATATCTCTGTATTTGAATACTCATGCCTGTACCAATTTCTTTGGTCCTTCAATGTAGAATCTACATTATAATATAAAATTCTTGAGGCTAAGAAGGTTATGTCGACGAATCACCGTAGTTTCAGAAATCATCGATCGAGCGAAACTCAGATTGCCCTTTCCTCACGTGATATATTGAGAACTATGGATGAAGGGGACACCCAGGTCCCATATCTCTAGATTTCCGGAAAGCATTTGACACAGTGATCCACTGCAGGCTGTTAACGAATATACGGCCATTCACGGATACATGAGTGGCTCAAAGACTTTCTGAATAATAGAACACAGTATGTTCTCCTCGACAGCAAGCGTATCGTCAGGAGTGTTTCAGGGAAGTGTGATAGCACAGCTGTTGTTCTCTATAAACATCAATGATTTGGCGGACAGGATCGGTAGCAATCTGCGATTGTTTGCTGATTATGCCTTGGTGTTCGGTAAGGTGTCGAAGTTGAGTGACTGTAGGAAGATACAAGATCAAATGGTTCAAATGGCTCTGAGCACCATGGGACTTAACACCTGACGTCATCAGTCCCCTAGAAGTTAGAACTACTTAAACCTAACTAACCTAAGGACATCACAAACTTCCATGCCCGAGGCAGGATTCGACCCTGCGACCGAAGCGGTCACGCGGTTCCAGACTGAAGCGCCTAGAACCGCACAGCCACATCGGACGGCCCAGTGTTTGTTATCCGTAACAGATCGGATTGAAGGAAGACATGGAAGCATTACAGAGGAGGACTGCTAGATTTGTTACCGGTAGGTTCGAATAACACGTAAGTGTTACGGACATTGTAATATTAGTAATTTTCGCCTCACAAACATTAATATACTCTCAATAGTAAACGCCTGATGGCCTAAAGTTATCGAACAATTGTAAAGTAAAAGAAATGAACCATCGCATAGCAGCGACAGAATCTATCATTCTTTATCTTTGCTGTTCTTGCGCGGTGCCAGTAAATCTCTATGTACATGTATCGATTAATGGTATAAAAAAGAATTCTGTTGTTTTCAAGACAAATGAGGCTTTTGGCGCCTCACCTTTTACTGTTTGTATTCCATGAGAGGCGGACGCGGACGTGCTGCGTTCCGCAACTGTATTTTATATGTTATGTGAAAATATTGAGTGAATATGCTAATTGCTATTTTTTCCAATCAGAAAACATGTAGTTTCTTGTAACTGATATCAAACAGACAGTTTCAAGAGGATATTTTGACTGTTATGTATAAAGTATTTAACCACAATGGTCATCTATTGTAATTTAATATGAAAAGGTACGTAGCATTAAAAAAAAAACGTGTGTTAAAGATAAGTGTGCTTATTTTCGTAAATTAATCTTGATGATTCCATCTCCTTATTTAACTGAATGATAATTATTGTTTGTGTTAGTTCATCATCAGAAACTACGATCACGCTGATGGGCCGAACGCAGCATGAGGCAGAAGGAACATTATCGTTTTCCTATTATTTCTGAACCAATTTTTTTTAATTGTGTAGTGTTGCATTTCTTTTAAAGTCTATAAATCTTCTGGTCCCTTAGTGTTGTTCCGGGTATGACTGTATAGCGACTATAAAAATGCACAGAAATGATAATGTTTCTTCCGAGCGATCTCAAATATATATATATCAATATGCTGCTCTTATTCAGGTATTTAATGGTCAACGTATGTTATTATAATAGCGTAATAAATCCCTGATTCTGTTGCGAAGTGGCCCACCACAAATATTTACTTCTTCGACATCTAAAAAAAAAAAGTAACAATTCTTTTTATTTTCGTCCCCCAAGAGCAACGCTACACTTGCCGCCCGAACAGGGACTTGATCAAAAATCATTTCATGTATGTGTTTAAAAATTTTTCAGTGCTTGTTCTAGTAATTGTTTCATTTTTTCGTGTGGATGCAATTCAACCGAGAAAGAGAAGTGGAAAAACCTTTTAATTAATTCAGAAGAACGATTGATGAAATTACCAAAAAACGCGAGTATTCATTCGTATCACCATCAAGACAGCCATAGTAAGTCAAATTTTTATACGCAGTAGCCAAGCTTTCGTAGTGACGTTGCATCTTTGGAGTTGACCAGAACGTAAACCTGTCTTTCCTTGCCTTGAAACAGCATTATTTCAATTTGTCCATAGTCCATTCTTATGTAGTTAAATTCAGTGAAAGTGTACCATTGTTGTCAGTGCATAAAAAAATTATGATATGGCGGATAACTACGCTCAAAACTGGTAAAACGTGTGAAATTTCATTCGTTTGTAATTATTAGGAACCATCTTGTCTTCTTTGCGTACATGAACGTCAGTTGTTACCCAAAGTTAAAATTTCATCTTAGGTCCCAGTAAGCCATAGCACTACGTCACAGACAAACGACTAACGGCAGTGACAAACAATATCTGTAGCATTTTGACGCTTGACAAATAATTCATGAACATGGCTGACGGTAAACAGCGGACACATACAAAACCCTACGACAGCGGTGATGCGAATGGACCTCACTATCCATTACGATCACGCGCGATAGGTACACGAGCGGAGGCAGAAGCAGCCTCGACCGAAGTTTTAGAAGCCTGTCCTAGTGTGCAAACTATTCCCGCTTTTGAAAAAAATGACTTGGCCGCAATGATCGAAGCAATAATGGAACGCAAGTTCGAAAGTCAAAGACAGAGAGAAGCGCCAAGACAAGGACGTGAAAAGCAGGAAAAATTAGATGAAAAGGCCCGCGAAGAAAAAGAGAAGGCCGAAAGACGGCATAATAAAAAATCAGGTCCTTACAAATCTGTGCAACTCAGTAAAAGCGGACATAAATATCAGTAAAAACAGAAATAAATTCAGTAAAAACAGAAATAAATGCGGTAAAAACAGACATAAATTCAGTAAAAACAGACATAAATTCGGTAAAAACAGATCTGCAAACGGAGATAAATGACCTAAATACACGGTTAAATTCGGTAAAGGCCGAACTAAAGGCAGACATAACAGCTGATTTAAATACCCTGTTGGGTAATGTCCAAAGTCAAATCAGCAGTCAGATCACGACCATGAGGCTAGAAATTGACACACAAGTAGAGTCAAAAATAGAGGATATTTCAAAACGGTTAGATAAAAAAATCGAAGCAGCCAAAGGAGAAATAAATTCAAAAGTGATGGAATATCAAAAACAAGCTGCGACCTTAAAAGAAGATTATACTGCAATCTCTGATGAGGTCAAATGAGTTAAAACCGCAGTAGACACGATCGAGAATGTTGTTGATGATCTTTCCAAACAGATTGAGACTCTTAATGTAGAGGATCAAATAAAGAATACTGTTACGGCACATGCTGAAGCATTGTCCGACCACTACCAAGAGTGGATTAGAAACAAAGACGGATTCATAGAAAACAAGGTCAAGAACGAACTCAGGGAAACGGTCAAAAACGTGACCTTTGAAATATTGGCAGCCCCTGGAAAAACAGGAGACACGGTGATGTCAGAATTAGGCCAGATAAGACGAACGTTAGCTCAAGATTTACCTGAATGGCGTCAACAGATAGTTGATGAAGTTCGTACACTAAAATGTCAAGTTGAAAATTCCCCACCTCCCGTGTCAGGAGACTGGAATAATTCACCACGAAGTAATGAACAACAGCAGGTACATTACCGTTCACCATTTGATAACGCTCAAACTCATAGTTCTATAGAAGCACAATTTAACCAGAGTACCAGCCCACCCACTTTTGTCAGTTTGATGCAGGAGGAAAGCGTGATCAAACATCGTGTTTTTCCGACCTTTCACCCACAAAAAAGAGAAATTCATCCTATAGTGTTCCTCCGAAAATTTTCAGGAATTTTCCCGAATAGCTGGAGTGACCGCCAGCGAATTCAATTCGTTAGTGGATTTATCGTAGGCGATGCTGCCTTATGGGGAACCGAAATGGTCGACTCTTGTAAAAGTTACAAAGAGTTTGAACAGATGTTTTTAGCTAAATTCTGGAGTTCTGGTGTGCAGCAGCGCCTGAGAAAAGAGGTTTACAACGCCGAAGTGTTTAACAGTAAGCGCGGTAGTTTGAGAAGATATTTTGAAAAGTATTTAGCGAAAATCAAGTTCTAGGATTCGCCGATCACCGCCAAAGACGTTATTATGATTCTAAAAACTAAGCTACCGATTGCGATCAGAGAAAAGTTAGTAAACGTGTCTGAGGACGATACGGACACTTTCCTATCTGTGTTAGACTCGTTAGATCTGATTTACGAGGACGCTAGAGTTGATGTTGGCAACGCCCACTTCAGTGCAGGCGGCCAGCACAATACAGAATACGCAGGCAACAGTGGTGGCCGAGCGAAAGCGCGTCACAGCGACAACCAGTACCAACCCCACAACGGTTTCAAAAATAAACACACTACGTGCTCCAACAGCAAATACAAAAATAAGTACAATAACGGCCAGAGATACAATCCAATATATAATTCGTCACCACCTCAGTACGAAAATGCACATTATAACACACAGCCCCAGCAATATTGAAACACGCAACCGATCAACGGTAATTATCAAAACGATCAGTCTTACGATTCAAATCGTCAGTGGAAAAGAAATAAATGGCGTAATCAAGGTGGAGACCAATGTATACCTTTCAGTAACGGTTACAATCAACACAAGCCACAGCAAAATACCTTTCAGCCGCAAAATATACACTTCACGCAACAAGCGAATGGACCTTCGGGAAGTCTGAAGCCTAAACGCCCGCATAATACGCAAATCTATTATGCGCAAGCGAATACGCCGGGATAACAAGATCCATTTCCAACCGAGTTCGTACCACAAAACCAACACCAGTTCCAGACGGAAGAAACATTAAGAAATATAAATCAGCAGGAAAGTAAGCGTCGAGCGGAAAATTAAAAGCAGCACCTTTGAGCCTCCTAGAGGATGCTGCAGGTTTGAATGGGGGCACCCTGTCCCTTAGTCCACACGAAATTAAAGCAATTAGGTATGACAAAGAGACAAACTTACGGGATGATCTAGTAGCAGACACTGAGACGAAAGACAATGATGACGTATGGGACGAACAAGTTCAAGCTTCCATAAGAGTATCAATTGCCAACATACCAGTAACATCCATTGTAGATACAGGAGCTAATATAAATGTCTTATCTTTATTTAAGTAAATATCCTCTGTATGCAAAGTTTTATCGCTTCCAAATCAAGGTTGCACCGTATCGGGAGCAATTGGCCCACTAACACAACGTGTAAATCTTCAGACTCAGCTTCAAATCCAGATAGAGTCTATTTCAGTAACGTGCATTATTCTTATTGTTAAAAACCTATGACTGCCATGTATCCTAAGTATGGAATTCTTGAGGCAGACGAAAGCTAAAATTGACATCGAGTGTGGAATCTGTACTCTAGTAGCGAGCCAGCAACAAGTAACTGTAAATTTGTTAAGAAGTAAGGTGAAGACAAACTTTGGGGTGCTTCAAATAGCAGTACGACCATGGACTAAAAGACAACAGTACAGTCAGACAGAAGACATGACAGATCTTGAAAGTGTTAATGACGATGAGTATAAAGACCTAATTCCCGGACAGAATGAATTATACGGTAAAGCTAGTGAGTCCATTGAATTATCCAAACAACAGAAGAATGAGCTTTACAATTTGTTAACAGATTATTTCTAAGAAACCTGGACTAATAAAAGGCTTTGAATATGGAATGGATGTCCTGCCCCATTCAACCTACTGTAGAACAAGCTATTCCATTCCATATGCGAGACGCGAAGCTGTCAAGTGCGAGATCAGGAAAATGTTACGCTGGAATGTGATAGAAGTATCTCATTCACCTTATTCGAGTCCTTTATTGTCTGTACTAAAATCAGATGGTAGCTTAAGGCTAGTCTTAGATGCAAGATTATCTCATATCATTGACAACGTATGCTAACCTCCGAAAAAAGGCATTTGATAAGAAGGTAAACAGAGTTATAGATTTCAAAAAAGGAGAAAAGGTATTAGTCAGGACACACTTTAAACCATCCCTGTTGTTAAAGAAGAATCGTAAGTGGCAACACAATTATGAAGGTCCCTTTGTGATAATGAGGAAACCACACATTGGTAGCTATTTGCTATCTAACCCTGCCACGAATAAAATCAAAGGATTGTTCCACCATCATGATTTAAGAAAATTTTATAACGCCAGAAATTAAGTTAATTTAAGCTATAAGAAAATTCTAAGGTATTGGAAATCAGGATTAACCAATGAGTAACAAGAACGGAACTGAACTATGGACGTTAACCCGTGCTAAAAGGAAACCTTATGTATTAAAACAACGCGTCTGGAAAATAAAATACAGAATAAGTTGTAGACAAGTATTTACATGAATTATCTTTATGTAAACAGGAGGACATGTCCTAGAGGCGATTTTCAATTTTAGTTATAAGTTAGTATGTAAGAAAAATGATGTACTCGAGAGGTATTAATTAGCCCCGAGGTACTAAAATGAGGAAAGAGGAAGGAGCGAATAATGCACTTCTCTCACTAAATAGTAATTTGAGAATGAGCAGGAAGGAGCGAATAATGCACTTCTCTCACTGAATAGTAATATGAAAATGATGATTATATGTGCTTAGTATTAGTAAGTGAAATTTAATCGAGGACAAATTAATGACCTGTTTTAAAAGGAAATACTTAAACGTCCAGACAAAAGAGGAAAGTTGTGTGAAAAGATTCGATTCCATGAGGTTATTCCCTATTTTCAAATGTGGCGTAAATAAGGCACCACCTGTTGGCGCAAAACAGTCGGTAGATTTAACTTGTAAGTTCCAGCACAGTGCTGTGCCAACGATGAAATAACATCTCTTTGAAGTAAACGGATATCTAGGATTAAGCATGAACAGATGGATAACGCTGTGCAATTGTTCTGAAAAGGCCTGACGTTAACCTTAAGTAAAAGAGTGATGGAATAAAAAGGAAGTTCATTATATAACGCAAAGTAAGATAAGTCCAGACTATAAACAAGCTGAGTAAAAGAACATATGAGTAACATGGTTTATTATGGCAACTTCACGGTACTATTGAGCATTAGCGATACTGCAAATTCACAAGCTAGCAGCAAATAGAATAAGGATCTCGCCCAAGCTTCACAGGTCGCGACAGCAGCAAACAACAACATTCTAGTGAGAGGTTTATATATACAAATGATAATTAATACCCAAATGCGTAATGCATAAACTCGACTTAGTCTAAGAAATGAGCAAAGAGTAGTAAGCAAGCTGCAGCAAGATACATATTAGATATACATGCTTGAAGTGATAGATTTTATTTTAAGTGCGCACTGCAATATTTATTGTTTTCTCTGTGATTATGTGATTATTGAACCCCTTTCCTAAGTGCAAATCCTTTAAGATCCTTCATCCTATCCACTCCTCAGGATCAACTTGTAAACATGCACGTGTGCTTGGGAAGTGAGGTACTACATATAAAAATGAGTAGGTTCGCGACGCGCATATTGCTTTTGTAATGCGCAATGTAAATTAAATTTTCGACCTGGTTGAGGAGTAATTTAAATTCTGTCGACGATCCGCGAGTAGGCCCGCTTTTCCCACCTGTTCTTTTTCGACTGTTTGTATTTCTACACGAAATTCAGAGGCGGAATTGCTATTTTCAGATCTGTCCTCGAACTTTCTTTAAAGACAAGCACATACGAGAAAAACTTTTGACGTAAATGAAGCTCCCCTCACAAGTCACTAAATAAGACGAGCACTAAAAAAAAAAAAAAAATTATTGGGCCTACAAAATGAATAAGCAAGCGTGATACTATGAATGAAATTAATTTGTAAAGGAGATTGGAATGGATTTGGTCAAAGAAAAAGGACTTATAATAGCCTACCTGTGACCGTAGGCATAAATAAAAAAAAAGACTAATTAAGAAACAATTGTTTTGATTCAAAGAGGTCAATTAGATTATCTACCGATTTAAATGAACTCTTATAAATATTAGTATGTAAATTAACTTGTAAACACCGTGTGATGTTATGAAGCGAGAATTTCTTTTAATACACCGTTCACGCAGACGCTCACCACAGTGCAAGTGAAGTTTTAAAGTTCGACGATTTTCAGTGGCAGTATTCTACTGCACCATATGTGTGAAAAATTCGTTGATGTGTGCAGTGTGTAATAATCAGTGTCATTCCACACATGCAGTTGCAGCGATAGCTACCACTTCCCTGTGAATCCGTAACTCGATAGTGGACAGGAAGTGATGTGAGGCAGTTTCGGTGGCAGAAGCTCCCTCCAACAATCTAAAAAGCACAAAGCCACGATCCGCCGAACAAAAGCGACGCACGGCACCTCAAGCGCGAAATCAACGCTCTGCAAGAAAGCTCCGGTCACGTGCGCGCGCACAGACTGAATTTCAAGATTGCTCACAACAGTGGAGGCGGACAGCCACCACGTGACGAAATAATGTAAACGTTCAACCGCCAACACAGTTGCTGTGCGGTACATTCTGTAGCAAAAACATTCACACCCAGTACTGAAAACATTTTGTATGTATCATAAACCTTCCGAGAGACTCTAAGATAGAGAAGTTAACGAAATTATTATAATGACTGATTGTACACAGAGACAAGTCACAAGGTCACCTCTGAACACTTTTGAAATGTAAACTTTAATGAGAGGTCACGATATGAATGAAAATAAGCACACGAAAATACATCAAAGGATCCGATCCTTCCTATATCCCATCCCACATGTATATAAAATTAGTTTTGTAAGCTATTCTAATATAAGATATTTTATCTGTTTCATATGTGAAATAATTCGGAGAGCCACACTCGAGCCCTGAAAGTGAAAGATATGGACTTCCCTGTCGAAGCCATCACCAGTGCCCGCTCTACAATCCAAGTCTATCACAAATAGTGTATGTGCGACGAAAATAAATGTATAATTAAGTGCGACAACGGACAACGCAATCAATCGAGAAGACGATGACAATATAATGAATACTGTCAAAACAGAAAGTTGTGTACCAGTTGTGATAGTCAAATTACTTTTGCAACGATGAAATATGAAGTGTGACTCTATTTCCTTATAAATTTTGTAAATATGTGTACTTATAGCCTTGATTTTAAGAATCATCAAAAAAGACTGAATCCATGCAAACACTGACAGAAAAACAGAACAAATTCACAATGATCCACCGTCAGTAATTACAAATTGAAATGTTAATTCTTTTATTATGGAATGAATATGAAATGAAACTTTTAATAACCTGTATGTTACAGCCGAAAATTACAAATATTCCAATGGGCATAAGGATGAAAGTAATACCTTCGGTATTCCTTCCCTCCTCATGGGAGGCAGTGTAATATTAGTAGTTTTCGCCTCACAAACATTAATATCCGCTCAATAGTAAACGCCTGATGGCCTAAAGTTATCGAACAATTGTAAAGTAAAAGAAATGAACCATCGCATAGCAGCGACAGAATCTATTATTCTTTATCTTTGCCGTTCTTGCGCCGTGCCAGTAAATCTCTATGTACATGTATCGATTAATGGTATAAAAAAGAATTCTGTTGTTTTCAAGACAAATGAGGCTTTTGGCGCCTCACCTTTTGTATTCCATGAGAGGCGGACGCGGACGTGCTGCGTTCCGCAACTGTATTTTATATTTTATGTGAAAATATTGAGTGAATATGCTAATCGTTATTTTTTCCAATCAGAAAACATGTAACTGATATCAAACAGACAGCGTCAAGAGGACATTTTGACTGTTATGTATAAAGTATTTAACCACAATGGTCATCTATTGTAATTTAATATGAAAAGGTACGTAGCATTAAAAAAAACGTGTGTGAAAGATAAGTGTGCTTATTTTCGTAAATTAATCTTGATGATTCCATCTCCTTATTTAACTGAATGATAATTATTGTTTGTGTTACTTCATCATCAGAAATTACGATCACGCTGATGGGCCGAACGCAGCATGAGGCAGAAGGAACATTATCGTTTTCCTATTTCTTTTAAAGTCTATAAATCTTCTGGTCCCTTAGTGTTGTTCCGGGTATGACTGTATCGCGACTATAAAAATGCACAGAAATGATAATGTTTCTTCCGAGCGATCTAAAATATATATATCAATATGCTGCTCTTATTCAGGTATTTAATGGTCAACGTATGTTATTATAATAGCGTAATAAATCCCTGGTTCTGTTGCGAAGTGACCCACCAAAAATATTTACTTTTTCGACATTTAAAAAAAAAGTAACAATTCATTTTATTTATGTCCCCCAAGAGCTTCGGGAACTCAAATGGGAATCGCTGGAGAAAGGGGCGACGTTCTTTCCGAGAAACACTACTGAGGAAATTTAGAGTTCCGGCATTTGAAGCTGACTGCCAAACGATTCTACTGTCGACAACATACATCGCGCGTAAGGTTGTAAGTAGGCTGTTTAGGTTTTTATGTTGGTAACGCCACGTAGCGCTCTGTATGAAAGTCACTGACTGTGTCGTGTGCAGTCTGTGGACGGTTGGGCTCACTGTTGGAATATTAGCTTGTGTAGTGTTGGGCAGTTGGATGTGAACAGCGCGTAGCGTTGTGCAGTTGGAAGTGAGCCGCCAGCTGTGGTGGATGTGGAGAGAGAAATGCCAGAGTTTTGAGAACGGTCGATCTGGACGTGTTATAACGCTACCGCCTGCTACTGTCATACTATAACCTCAAAGCTGGAGTCAGTTCTTATAGTGAAATTACTTTTATTAAAGCAATTACAGTATAAAGAAGCAGAGCAGTGTTACCCTCTGAAAGGAATTTTTTGTGTTGAGCGTGATGTACCTAACGGAGGTTGCTTATCGGAAGTGAAGGTCAGAATTACGTAAATACTTAAACAGTAATAAACAATATTTAACCTAACCACAGCGTCCAAATGATAATAAAACGGTCGCCAGCCTAATCAGGCATAAGAATGAGTAACATTCTTGTTCGAGAACTGAAAATATGTAACTTCAATGGGCGAACACAGCCTATACTTTGTCACACGAGAGTGCAGTGAACTCTGGCATCTGCATATGGTCACGTTAAAAAATGGTAACAATTATAGAAGAACAAAGCTATTTGCGTAATTACAACAGGTTATGGCACACACTACTGCCTTCAGGGCTCAGTCAAAGTGAATGGTTTCAATAATATTACTATTAATATTTACTATAAAATTATGAATTGGACGTAGGTTCAATATTACTTATTCAAACATTCTCCCATCTGACATGCAATATGGATATGGTTCACAGCAAAATTGATTATTATGCATAGATTAAGTCTCTCACTACTAAACACCTTTCTACTTAGAATGAAAACTAAATGGAGTTCGCTAACAAATTACTTCTCACTGTCTTTTGAATAAAGAAATTACTGTTTTCATAGATAGTGGTCTTTCTATTAATCGTTAACCAGCATGAGTACAACAGACAAACTGTGGATCCTGTTACACTATTAATATGCACTTTTAATACACAAGAGGAACCTAATATTGTACAGAATTTGACTTGAATAGCAAGCGTAATTAAAACTTTCTATAATTAAATAACTTTGTGCATTTGAACTACTTTCAATGGATGGGGGCCCTTAATCTTGACCACTGCAGCAGAGCAAACTAAACACACTTTCAATACTCTAAAGAAAGACGCTCTTAACAAACATGAACATGTAACTTTCAACAGTGATAGTTCTCGACTTTTACTGCAGTAGAACTCAACCTGATACTGTTATAAGACAATAGCTCACCTTTGGGTGATTTTCAACAGACTGCACTGTGATCATTTAATTTGCAAAACTCTATAAGCCACAGTTTTGAGAACATTCACTTTAGAAGTTGGCAACAAAATATTAATAAGCAGTTTTAATAGAAAAATTATTTTCAGCAAGCACCATTTTCTATATTAGTCAGTTCTGCTACGTTCACTTTAACTTAGTTTCTTCTTACAATCGTCAAGTGGCATTAATTAGTAAAACATTGACCTTTAATGTTCTTTCAGTAAGGACACTCGGTAATCACTTGAGCATGGGAAGGATCCTAAGTGGAAATGTGATAGAGTATAAATCAAGGTAAGTTTTCATAATTACTCTTTTGGTTATCGTATTATTGAAAACAAATAAATCATCCACATGAGCTGATCCTTCACTGTACATTTCTACTGTTCCTTGGTTCCTTTTCAGTGATTGCGCAATGTGGTGGCTAGTACATCTTGGCAGGGGGATTTACAGTTGGTAATGATAAAAGCTCTGTCTTTTCTTGGTGGCGATGATAGATACCAATTCCAGAATAATTCCAGCTCTTTAGCCATCCACCCGAGGCATTGAAAAGGGTCAGGAAAAGCCTCTCTCGGCACCAGCACAATACACAACTTTTACATGAGCAGCTGACAGTTTGACAGCACGTCCCCGACTCTGTCTTGGTTCCACCTTCATATCCATGCGCACCACATTTTGCGCACGCTACACAGTTCCGTTCCCGAGAGAAACCACACCACCTTTTACATACAAAATAACTCAGAACCCTAAGTGAAGGTCAGCAGTTTACATAACAGCAACCAAACATATTAAATAAAACAGAACATTTGCATATACTGACGTTCCTACAAAAAATTATTCGCACCAAAATTACAATTATATACAGTAAGTTTTGTTCCCTCCAAATGAGACAAAGAATTTAAATGCTAGATACACTACATCGCACAGTATCTTATCGAGACATCAAGTTTTTACAAAGAAAGAAGTATACAATTCTGTGCTATCGATTCAAACCAACGACATTTACAGAAATTCGACGATGGAATGTTGGACAAAACAGAAAGCAAAATGAATCAACAAAAGGTATGTGGTGTCTGAGCTATGGTGTTACAGTGTGTCCGCCAGAAAAAGGAAATTTGTGAAGATATATATATATATATATATATATATATATATATATATATATATATATATATATATATATGACTTTTGAACATTATTAAGCTGGCAGTATTAGAGTTCGCTGTATTGCAGTAGTTCGAGTAACGAAGATTTTTGTGAGGTAAGTGGGCCGGCCACAGTGGCCGAGCGGTTCTAGGCGCTTCAGTCAGGAACCGCGTGACTGCTACGGTCGCAGGTTCGAATCGTGCCTCGGGCATGGATGTGTGTGATGTCTTTGGGTTAGTTAGGTTTAAGTAGTTCTAAGTACTAGGGGACTGATGACCTGAGATGTTAAGTCCCATAGTGCTCAGAGCCATTTGAACTAATTTTTTTTCTTTTTTTTGTGAGGTAAGTGATTCATGAAAGGTATAGGTTATTGTTAGTCAGGACCAATCTTATGTAGGGATTATTGAAATTCAGATTGCGTTGAGCTAAAAATATTGTGTGTCAGTTTAGTGATGATCAGAGTAAGTAAAGAGAGAAATGTCTGAGTACGTTCAGTTTTGCTCAGCTGTTTGAAAATGAAATAACATAAGAGGTTTTCCAGCACTGTCATTCTTAATTTTTCTAAGGGGACGTTTCAAGGTGCACGAAAGCAAGGTACGAGAAATTAGGGCTCATGTAGAGGCATACAGACAGTCGTTTTCCCCTCGCTATGCCGGCCGGGGTGGCCTAGCGGTTCTAGGCACTACAGTCTGGAACCGTGCGACCACTACGGTCGCAGGTTCGAATCCTGCCTCGGGCATGGATGTGTGTGTTGTCCTTAGGTTTATTACGTTTAAATAGGTCTATGTTCTAGGGGACTGATCACCTTAGAAGTTAAGTCCCATAGTGCTCAGAGCCGTTTGAACCATTTGAACCCCTCGCTATATTTGCGAGTGGAACAGGACGGGAAATGACAAGTAGAGGTTCAGGGTACCCTCCGCCATGCACCACCGTATGGTGGCTTGCGGAGTGTCTATGCAGATGTAGAAAAGTTACTGAAGCAGTAAAAAAAAAATTTCATAAACAATAAGTGTTGTTACTGATGATTGAACGAATGCGGCGAAACATGCTGGGGCCTTACAAAGAATTGGACTAACTTATTCTGTGAGTATTTTGGCTACGACTCCGTTGCCATTGTGCAAGGGGGCTGGGACAGCGATTCGCGGTGCTGGGAGAGTTTAAAAGTCGCGGTCAAGCAAACGCGGCGCAGTCCATTGCGGCTGTGGGTGACGACGGCTAATTACTCCCCGCGGTCAGCGCGGATCCGGCAGGACGGGGTCTGGGGGGCACAATGCGCGCAGAGCACAAAGCTCAAGGGCCGGCGGGCCATTCAGAAGGAGCCAGCGGCCGGAAAAACAGCGCAGCGCGCAGCGTGGCCGCGCCGGGCTAGGCGAGGCGAGGTGAGGCGGCGCCGGCGTGGTGCTGCCACCGCGACGCCCCCGGCGCTGTTGCCTTGTTTGTCCTGACAATAACAATAACGCGGGGGCGGCGTCCATGTTGCCGTTATTATGCGCGGATTATGGATTATTGCGGCCGATTGTGTGATTGGAAATAGCGCCCGATGTAACATTGTGCGGCCGGCCCGCCGTGGCATTGTGGCCGGTCGTCCCGAAACAATAGCCGGGGTTGCGCTGCCGAGGGGGCAATCATTAATAAACACGCCGGCGAGCCGCGGCCGCCGACGCTGACGCAGACGTCGACGCCGCACTCGCCGCGCCGCTCAGCCCCGCGCCGTGCGCTGGCCGCTGACGTCAGTTTGGCTCTGCGGCTCGGCTTTCCTACTCCGTACGCCGCTCTGTTTGTTCCTGTTGGCAGAATGTACGCTAGCAATAACTAATCCCAGAAATAACATCCTCACTAAAAGTGAAGATTCGCTACACTCGACATAGTGGCCGCGAGAGAACAGAAACTATACGGATATTTAGAACTATTTTATGCATCGGTATTTTTTAAGTCCCATTTGCACACTATTTTTACAGTACGACTAGTTTCGATCTCCCTGGACCATCTTCAGATTTGTGTAGTTGCGCCAGCAACACGTCGTGTCTGAACGAAAACCACACATGTGTGGTTCTGATACAGTCATGACGGCTTGCTGACGCACATACACAGATCTGAAGATGGTCCACGGAGATCCAAACTAGTCGTACTGTAAAAACAGTATGCAACTGGGACTGCGAAATATACGATGTACGCCGGCCGGAGTGGCCGAGCGGTTATAGGCGCTACAGTCTGGAACCGCATGATCGCTACGGTCGCAGGTTCGAATCCTGCCTCGGGCATGGATGTGTGTGATGTCGTTAGGTTAGTTAGGTTTAAGTAGTTCTAAGTCTAGGGGACTGATGACCTCAGAAGTTAAGTCCCATACTGCTCAGGGTCATTTGAACCATTTTTTTTATACGATGTACAGCAATTGTGTTGGATGAAGATTCCATTGCAAGGGCGCTCATGCCCACTAAGGGTGGAGGGAGCGCCGAATCGAGAGCTTGCCGACATGGTATTTACGTACGGAAGGGCGAACGGCAATGGCCATTGGGCAGCAATTTTGTATCAGGGGACCTATCCCCGCCGACAACAACCACAGCATTCAATGTTCGCAACAGCGTGTCGCCGTTTGTCTGTGACAGTGTCGTTTCAGGTAGCCGGAAATAATGACAGACGTACCCGACGTGTTCGGACAGCAGACTTGGAAGGAAATGTGATAAACACTGTCGAAGGCGACCGCCGTGATAATACCAGGCAACTGGCCCGCCAGTACAGAGTAAGGCAGACGACCGTGTGAAACATTTTCCATGACAATTGTTACTACCCTTATCACTTACAGCGTGAGTACGCGACAGACTTTCCGGATCGGGAGCGGTTTTGCCACTGGTTTCTTCAACAGGCAACCACGGTTTCGGGAGCCGGCCGAAGTGGCCGAGCGGTTCTGGGCGCTACAGATTGGAACCGCGCGACGGCTACGGTCGCAGGTTCGCATGGATGTGTGTGATGTACTTAGGTTAGTTAGGTTTAAGTAGTTTTAAGTTCTAGGGGACTGATGACCTCAGAAGTTAAGTCCCATAGTGCTACATCTACATCTACATTTATACTCCGCAAGCCACCCAACGGTGTGTTGCGGAGAGCACTTTACGTGCCACTGTCATTACCTCCCTTTCCGGTTCCAGTCACTTACGGTTCGCGGGAATAATGACTGCCGGAAAGCCTTCGTGCGCGCTCGAATATCTCTAATTTTACATTCGTGATCTCCTCGGGAGGTATAAGTAGAGAGAAGCAATATATTCGATACCTCATCTAGAGCCATTTGAACCACGGTTTCGGCATTTATGTCATCCATCCTCTTCACAGATGAGGCTACCTTTAAGCGGTGTGGTATCTTCAACTTTCTGTGGGATAGTATGCAGAACCCCCATGGTATGTTGACAGCAAATCATTAGCATCAGTGCAGCCAGTATGTGTGGGCTGGAATAACTGGCGACCGTATTTTGGGACCAGTCTTCCTCGCACCTCGTCTAACGGGCCGAAACTATAGGCGCTTTTAGCGGGTGACTTTGCCTCCCCTGCTGGAAGAAGTGCCATTGATGATTCGAAGGGTAATATGGCTGCTACATGATGGTACTCCAGCCCTCTTCGCCGTTAATGTCTGGACGCATCTCAGTCGTTTCTTCCCTGGTCGATGCATCGGACGAGGGGATCCAGTTCCACGGCCTGCCCGTTCACTGGATCTCAACCCTTGCGATTTCTGGTTATTGGGCCATCTCAAAAGTATCGTGTATACAGGGCCCATTACAGATGTGGAGACACTGGAGCAGCGTATTCATGCTGTCTTTGACACTGTTCGGATGCAGCCTGGACTATGTGAACGTGTGAGACAGAACATGCTACGGCGCATACAAGCATGCGTTGAGGCACATGAAAACCGTTTTCAACGTGTACTGTAACTATGGCTGCATGGTACAGCGCGTATTAGACCACAGTCCCTGTAACAATGTATGACTGAATAAATGGTCTCTGGCATGGAAACCGTGCATTTCCGAACAAAAAGTTCATTAGAACTCTTTTATTCCATATTCTCTCATCGATCAATCCCCAGAGTTTGAACACAGTGGAAAAAATCACCCTGTATAAGGCAGAACTCGAAGTAACTTTCCCTTCTACTCCAGACTATACCTCATTGCAACCACTTTTTCTTTTCTTAAATTGAGGTTATAAAACATAATAACTTCATTATTAAATACGTAGTAAGGACGTTGAAATATAACTATAAAAAATAGGAGCTGTGGACTTTGGTATCGGCAGCGTCTCGCACCATCATGAAGTTGGTTCAAATGGTTCAAATGGCTCTGAGCACTATGGGACTAACATCTTAGGTCATAAGTCCCCTAAAACTTAGAACTACTTAAACCTAACTAACCTAAGGACATCACACACACCCATGCCCGAGGCAGGATTCGAACCTGCGACCGCAGCAGTCCCGCGGTTACGGACTGCAGCACCAGAAACGCACGGCCACCGCGGCCGGCATCATGAAGTTGTTTTCCTTACTTTCGGTGATGAAACTTTGTTTTATATTAGATATGCATTACTGTAGTACTTTCAGAAACAATGCTTCTCATTTGTTTTAGAGCTTTTATAGGAAACATTCTGATGCTGCCTATGGCCAAAACGCGTTAACGTGCACAAGCTAAAAAAAAAAAAAAATAGCTTTCGTGGCGGACTATAATATTGACTAGCGACAATAATCGGATATTCGTACATCGACATCTACATAATTGTTCTGCAACTGACATTTAAGTCCCTGGCAGAGGTTTCATCGAACCACTTTCACTCTATTTCTCTACCGTTCCACTCTCGCAAAGCGCGCGGGAAAAACGAACACTTATAACTCTCGGTGCGGGCCCTGATTTCTGTTATTTTATAACAATGATCATTTCTGCCTATGTAGGTGGTTCTAAACAAAATATTTTCACTTTCGGAGAAGAAATGTGGTGGTTGAAATTTCCTCAAAAGATTTCGCTCCAGAGAAAAACACCCTTGTTTTAATGACTGCCTCCCCAAATCGCGTATCATATGCGTGACGTTCTCTACCTTATTTTGCGATACCACAAAACGAGCTTCCTTTCGTTGAACTTTGGATACCCTGTGTCAGCCGTGTGTGGTAACAGTCCCATACTGCACAACAGTAATCCAGCGGACGACGGACAAATGTAGTGTAGGCAGTCTCCTCAGCAGACCCGTTGCATCTTCAATAAAACCCAGACTCTGGTTTGCCTTCCCCTCAAAATTCTGTGTAATCGTTCCAATTTGACTTGTTCGTAATTTTTTTCCTTGTTCAATTATTTTATGTCATTCATAGAATACCTGAGCGCGCATCACAGATGCCTGAAGCCGCCTTTACATCCGAAGGTTACTCCCATAGGTCTCCCACTGGGTATATGGGAACAGATGTGATGTGGGACAATGGTTTACGCTTTAAGGATGTTTCTCACAATGTTTTCAGTACTTTGCAAAGTCAGCATTTCTGAACGGTTTTCACTGATGTTTCCTCACACCACGGCACCTCCTTTGCCTTCATTCATACCGGAAAATTCATTTGATATCAACGATTTCAGATCACTGGTATTTATCGTTATGGGACGAAGTGCCATGGTCCGCCTCAATATTCTCCCTCCTCATCCTGTCCCCCTTCCCTAGCGCTTTGCATCGAATGAATCTTCCACACTGCAGCGTAGTGTGCGCTGTTTTGAAACTCTCCGAGAGATTGAAAATATGTTTCGTACCGACACTCGATTCCGAAATTTAGCTTTCCGCATGCAATGCTCTTAACAACTAGCTATCCGGGCACGACTCACAAACCACATTCAGAGCTTCAATTCTCTCAGTCTCTGACTCTGCGAGACTAACAGAAACGTTCCCATAGAACTTGCTCCCGTGGAATAGCCCTGTGAAATAGCGGTTGGTAAGACTACTGTTCGCGAAACGCAATGGTTATGAGTTCAAGTCGGGGACGAACATACAATTTTAGAGAGTCATAACATTTCAAAACAGCCATTTCTCCAATACACGCTTTCTCCTGGAAATGCTAGTTCAGTAACATATGCAGGAGAGTATCAGAAGTGGACGAAGCCAAGGATTTGTGCTACCTTGGAATCAGTATAATAAATGACAGATGAAACAAAGAGGACATTACGTAAGTAGACTGTTTATGTTTTTATGTTGGTGACGCCACGTAGCGCTCTGTGTGAAAATCACTGACTGTGCAGTCTGTGGGTGGATTGCACTGTTGGAATTTTCGCTATTGTAGTGTTGGGCAGTTGGATGTGAACAACGCTTAGCGTTGCGCAGTTGGAGGTGAACCGCCAGCTGTGGTGGATGTGGGGAGAGAGATGGCAGAATTTTGAGAGCGGACGATCTGGACGTGTGTCCGTCTGAAAAAGGAAATTTGTAAGACTGGATGTCATGAACTGATATATGACTTTTGAACACTATTAAGGTAAATACATTGTTTGTTCTCCATCAAAATATTTCATTTGCTAACTATGCCTATCAGTATTTAGCGCCTTCAGTAGTTAGAATCTTTTATTTAGCTGGCAGTACTGGTGCCCGCAGTATTGCAGTAGTTCGAGTAACCAAGATTTTTGTGAGGTAAGTTATTCATGAAAGGTATAGGTTATTGTTAGTCAGCGCCATTCTTCTGTAGGGATTATTGAAAGTCAGATTGCGTTGCGCTAAAAATATTGTGGGTCAGTTTAGTGTTGATCAGAATAAATAAAGAGAGAAATGTCTGAGTACGTTCAGTTTTGCTCAGCTGTTTGAAAATCAAATAACGTAGAGGGGTTTGCAGGTGCAGTCATTCATGAATTTTTCTCAGGGGATGTTACAATAAAAATGAGGTTTAAAAAGGTTAGGACAGTAGGGAGGGCATTCCTGTCCGAAAGAAGCCCTGTAGTATTAAACATCACTCTTCATCGGAGGAAAAAGTTTTTGAGAAAGTACGTTTGTGGAATGGAAAACACTGACAAGAAGAAGGGACAGGACAACAGGAGTTGTGTTAAGGCATCAGTAAGTAATTTCCGTGGTACTGGAGGGAGCTGTAGAGGGTAGAAACAGTAGAGGAAAACAGAATGGGAACACATCTAGCAAATAATTAAGGATGTAGGTTGCAAGAACTACTCGGAGATGAAGATGTTGGTACAAAAGATGAATTCTTGGATGTCCACATTAAACCAGTCACAAGACCTATGACTATATTTCCGTTCCCCCTTTATCCACCCACTCACAGCCATTTCACCCAAAAAAAAAACTTCTACTAAGTTTGGTAAATAGCAGTGAGATACGGGCATAAGTGAATCTGTGAGTATGGAATGTGAGCAATTCCTTGGGCCATTTTAACTATCTGAGTCGCTGAGAACATTTCCAGGTCCAAGATTTCAGGTCAAAATCCACATGCGGCGCACAGTTTTAATCCATCATTAAGTTTCAATAGAGAGCCTCCCATTCTATGGGATCAGTGTGGATTCAATGTTATAAAACCCTGCTCACTGATTCTATTTACCACTGCATCGTCATTCAAGAGAAATCAGATTTTCACAATGCGTCTATTTGAGAATTCCTACAATTTATTTATTTACTTATTACAGTAACATGTTTTACAAAGGAAATTTCTGTAGGACAGTCTGCACTCCAGATCCTACTGAATATCATGTCATTCTAACTTCATAACAAAATTTTCAATAAAACTTGACTTCTTGTGTGTTACTTGCTAACTATGCATGGCTGCTATCCAGAACTCTTATCTTCTGATTTTCAGCAGGCAGCCCTCTCAAGTCTAGAGAGTTCCAACCTAACTTCAATATGAAGTCTAGGTGACACTGAAGTTAATATAACTTACAAAAATATTATAAAATCAAATTATTAAGTAAATAAAAGAAAACGAAAAGAACTGCTGCTTAACCACAGCCATGCATCTAACAAAATAAAAATAAGGTCTTTTCCAGTTAATCCCTTTATTCATTTATTTATTTCCATAACTGTATTTGTAATATACGCTGCAGATTGTGTTCATCTCTGGCACTCAAAAAGTGGCATCCAGGAGACAGATCATTACATACAGATAGGGTTTGTGGATGGTTTTGATCTTCTCTTTCATGATGTTCAACAGTTCATACTCCAGGACATGTTCCATGACCAGATCAGCAGAAATCACTCGGGATGGCTGGTAATGCCGCTCAGTGATATTCCATGAGAGGCCTTCGTTGCAGCCACTCAGAAATTCTTATCTTATTGTCGATATTCTGTTCTTACATCATTTCCATAACTGTTTTATCTTTCCAGGTTCTTGTTTGTGTTGCTGTGAGCAGCTCCTGTGATTCACCTCCTTGATTTCTGTTGTGGCTGCTGTACCTATAGAATTAAGTGGGTATGTTGAGTGCATTCAGGAGCTCTTTGGTGATCCAACTTTTTGAGAGCGGAGGAAAGACCATTTTAGCTACAATATACATTTTACTTACTTTATTTGTTTATTTATTTCATTTGTTCTTATTTTTTAATAATTCCAGTAGGAGAGTATTGTAAGCTAAAACTTTTAATAGAATTCATATTAAATATTCTAGGTCACAAAGTACATTATTGTTATTCTTCATTGTTCAAATTTCATTGTATCTCATTTAAACCTGTCCACCTTCAAAAAATTGAAAATCCTGATTAGTTATTAATTTTGAACATCTGTCTGGTAAAAGAATCTTGAACTCCATGTTAAGCTCCATACAAATTTTCAACTATATCTAGTATTAAAATAGTCACATCCAGTAATGTTATGTAGAACATTTGCCTCTAGATCAATAATAATTTTAAAGAAATTTGGGTTGTTAGCATTGTTCAGTTCCTTGAGTAGAGGCTCCATTTAAACAGAGAAAATTTTTATTGAGATTAAAAAAATAAATGTTGCAAATGGACAACCATGGTAGCAAAAACAATATTATTCAAGCTATTGCGTTGTTTGAGTTACACATATTTTTTAGAAAGAACAAAATTATTTAAATGAAAAAGAGAAAATATTTGCTACTATAAATTGATTAAAAAGGAATTATACTCTAAAGCTTTGCTGAAACAAATATAAATAGAAAAAATTATTATTCTCATAAAGAATGGAGAAAGCACCTAAATAAATCAATAAAAAATGTAAGAAAACGAAATATGAATATTTATTAAAAATTATAACTTCATTCAAAAAGATTAGATAACGAAGAAAATGAGCATTAGTTATATTTAATAAAACATGATCTACTGAAAAATATTTTTCTGGTTACTTACTTTCTGATTCAGATTTTGATATTTTTCGTGATTCTCAACATCACCAATTAAAGGAGAAAACTAAAGGAGAAATCAAATTAGAAAACAGAGAATACAACAAAAACAGTTATTGCATTTGTATAGTTGTTTTAAAGATATTACCTATCCATATTTTATTTTTACATTAGAAGTTACAAAAAACTTCCTTTAATTTTAAAAGCAATATGACACCATATCATAATTTTCTAGAAGTACTCTTTCATCGTTCTAAAATGAGAATTCTATCTTAATTGTTGATTAAATCTCTCGTTATCTGGTTGTAGTCTAATTGTAGTTTTCTTTCACTTCATTCTTAATCAAACTTATTATTGTTATTAATAGATACACCATTCGACTTTTGAATATTCTTCGAGTTTAAAGTGAATCGCTTTATCTTCATCATAGTCTTTTTATCATTTTCTCTCAAAATAGTAACGTGTAGGTCAGTCAGTGCCAAATTTTTAATCCAATTGTTTCCTAACTCATCAGTCGATTTACCCAGCTTACAATCCATTTCCACAGTATATTTAACATCATCAATACTTACTATACCGTCTCTATCAAGAAATATAAATGAATCTCCTAGCTTATCTAAAAGATGATACAACCTAAGCCTTGCGTTTGATGTAGTGAATTCTGCAATAAAAATATTTGTAGATGTGTTTTTTCTACAGAATAATCTTTGAAATTGTACTTCATTTGAATCACATTTTCATCAGTGAAGTTAAAATCTATATTATCTAGTTGGCCATCCAATGGTATTTTATAAAACTGTTGTAAGTCTATGACATTCTCTGTTTCATTCATATTTTGTCAATGTCCAAATTTTCCCCTTTATGATTTCAGACATATCTTAGCAACAGTTTGTATTTCTGAATTTTCCTTTATCTTAGCATAATTCAATTCAATACCCATTTTGTTCTTAAATGTATGCATATATAACTCCTTGGATTCAAAACTATGAAGTCTGGTTTCTAACTTTATTTTCATGAAACTTTTTACATAATCTTTAAACAACATATTGCTTTTATTTCCAAAAATTAACACTTCATAGATATATAAAATTTTATGTCTTTCTTCCACAGATGTATTTGCTTCATCAGTTGTCCATGTTCCAATACAACTTCTTTTGTTTTTGATGTGATTACATTTATTTTTTTTCTTCTGCACAGCTGACACACAAAGGAAATAGTTTTTCATTTTTATCGATCTTGATACATACTGGCAAAGCTGGATGATACAATCCTCTAGGTGCCAATAAATTACACTTTATGAATCCATTCTACTATTTAGTATAATATGTTGGTCCATATACTAATGTTCAATGTTGCTCAGGGCAGTAATCATATTTTTGTACAGTTGGGTAAAGACTACATACATCAACATATTTTATTTTTGTGTTAACATCATCTGATTCAGCTTTTCATTTTATTGTATTAGTTCAGCTACCACAAAAGGCATTTCCTGGATTCAAAAGTTCATTAACTTCAGGTAAGTGTTGTAATTTCTTAAGTTATTTATGTTCTACTGAATTAATTCAATCATAAATTATATCCAGAATTTCGTATTTTCCTCTTTTTCTTAATGTCATAGGTTATACATTGACTTTTTTTAACAATACCAAGGAAACCATGACACTGATAAAGAGTATGGGTTTCTTTATCAAAACCACCTACTTTCTCCATACTTACTTCACCACTATTAAGAGCATATTGAGCATTATTATTATTTAAACTGCATAGCCAAGCAATAGTCTCTTTACTATAACTTTCTCTTTGTTCTTTATTCAATACAGCATTGCTTCCATTGTGCAGATGTTTGGATCAGCATATAGTGATGCAAATCGCAGCAGTTGTTCAATAATGGAATGGATCTATATTAACCACTTCTAGGAAGAGTTTTCTTAGTTCTAAGCAACCTCTTCTCAGTATATCTACATCCAAATATAGCATCCATTAATTTCTTTCCTCATACTGAATACAAAACTTTCTTTAACATTTTGACATGGCCATTTGAGAAATATTACTTTTTTTGGAATAGGTCCTACATAATTTTCATTTTCATGGGTATTGAACAACTGTGGGATTAATCCTTCTTCACTTCTTCGAAATCAAATGTTTTTGGGGACCTACTAAGTAAGCCTTGTACAAAATTTATGTTATCTATAATTTTTAATTCTGAATGATATATTTCCAATAACGATAGTTTAGTTCCTGTGTATATGGAATATGGTAATATTGCATTTTCAACACAGTACTTCAAAATGAATCACAACCTTTACCTTAATGAGCTATAAAGGTATAATTCGGATTTGTTCAGATACCGCCAACTACAGAATTCATCATTTGTCTTAGAACAGTACCACTGTTAAAGTAATGAACTGTTATTACATTTCGAATATGTATACCTGTTTCCTATTGAGCTTCACAATCAAACTGCATGTGTCTCTCAGTATAATTACAATAATTAACATTGATATTCTCTTTTCACAATATTTAAACAGTTCACCTGTAAATACTTTTTTTTACACTTCTAGCATTGTAAAACATAATAATCACAGTGTTCTCTATTGATACAACAGCCGCCTTTACTACAATTTTGGCATACTTTGTCTGTAATATCTTCAGCAATTTTTCTATCACAAACATCACCCTTTTGTTTCTCATATTGTTTGCAACATTTATGAGTTCTATTTTCTAAGTAAAGTTGACAGTTTCTACATTTTTCAAAGTCACATTTAGGTTCCTCAGATCTCAAACAAATGCACATTCCTTATATTTACCAGCTGTATTATAAACTTCTTGGTGTTCATTTAAACATTATTCATTATGACAGTTTGTATTGCAGTTTTCTCAATTGATCTTATTTCCCACATTATTGTGTTCTTTCATTTTTGTGTAATACACAGACTTTTTATCTACTTTGCATGTATATTTGTGCTTGTTGTTACATGTCTTGTTACATTTATCATATAAATACGATAATCCAAAGGCATACTGTTAATTACATCAAAAGTGGTTTTGATTTTTATACAGATGTATTTTATTGCTTTCTCAGGACAATTACAGATATCTGAATTGAAATTCTAGGTATATACAACTTTTATTTGGATATCTAGTCGTTGCTCAACACTTTTAAAATCGTATAGAGTAAATTTTTCTCCATTGTATTCTTGTAATTGTTTACATAACATGATAATCAACTCTTTTTGTAATATGTATTTGTCTCCTTCTCTAATTTACTTAATCTCACCTATAGTTAGTTCTTTGCCCTAGATATTATTTGTGTGATATATTAGAGCAACTGTTACTGCTCTAGGACAGCACAGATTATCATTATTATTAATTCTTGTGTCCACAGTTTTTGGTTTCACAGTAGTGTTCTCACTTCCCAAGCACAGGGTCCCAGTTTTGATTCCCAACAGGGTCAGGGATTTTCACCTGCCCTGAAATGACTGGGTGTTGTGTCATCTTCATCATCATCATTCATCCCCATTATGGTTGGAGGAAGGCAATGGCAAACCACCTTCATTAAGACCTTGCCTAGTATGGGGGTGTGGGGTCTCCCACATTGTTCCCCTATACTCGGTCAAGCAGCTTGTGACTACATTTCCATCTCCATTAATTCTTGTAATATATCTTTTAGTATTGCTGTCATGAGATAAATTTATTATGTTTTATCTGTAGTGCCTCTAAGAATTGCTAACATCTGGACATCAAATGCAGTATGTTCTATATCAAATACAATTGCACCACAAACCATATTAGAAGTGTTCATGAAAATCTGAAAAATGTCAATTTAAACCACATCAAGAGTGAGATTTTCGCTCTGCAGCGGAGTGTGCGCTGATGTGAAACTTCATGGCAGATTAAAACTGTGTGCTGGACCGAGACTCGAACTCGGGACCTTTGTCTTTCGCGGGCAAGTGCTCTACCACATCTATTTAATACTGAAAGAAGAAGTATTAAAAAACGATTTGAGTAAGAATATAGGGAAAATGAAGATTTACAAATAGTAATTAATGCCCTAGACAACCTTAACTACCAAGATAACATTGAACTACATAAAAGAACAGATGAAATTTTGTCAAAAAGAAAAAGACAATTATCTTCATTGTAGTAAAACTATTTGTGATTTAGCTGGATATTTTCTAACTGAAGTAAAATAGTGTGACTTTCACTTGCCTTCTCTTGTTTGCTATAACAGCTTTCAGTGTAGCTATGAAATAAGCAAGTAATGTGATAATAGATACATCAACAAGATTGTGTCACTGCATGAATCAACCAAGCAATGCCAACTCAAATATTACATTTAAATTTGTGTTGACAACATGCTTACATACAACCATGAGTATTCATTTATAATAACTGGTGAAAAGAATAACCCACAATTTAAAGCAAAAGATATTACTGAAATCCTTGAATACAAGGACACCAGAAAAGCGATCCCAAAATGTTTCTGTAGACAATACAATAATATTAGAAAAGTTAGTAGTACACTGCCAGTACCTCTCTTTAAATTCATTGATAAACACTATATTCATCTATGAAATAGGTTTATATTCACTCATTTGTAAGTCGAAAAAGGAAGAAGCAAAACATTCAGAAAATGGGCTGCACTCGAAGTATTGTCATCAATTCATAAACATGGAGAATATAAGATTGAAAATGAAGTGAGAGATCAATGCCAAATCACATACCAGGGAAATTTAAATAAAGTTCCTGAAGATTGCTTACAAAACTTATATGGAATATTTGATTATGCTAGAGAAATATTAAGTCAAAGATATACACATATTGTACATCGAACAACCACTAAAATTTAAGAACTTCTTTTGTTGTTTAACATTATTCAACGACAACTGTGAGTATAATTATTATGTCATTAGGGTACAAAGAAGAAATTTCCAAAAACAGTGAACATTACTAGACGTTTATATCCAATTTGTGAAGAATAGTTAAGACTTAGTTATAATCCTAAGTTGATAAATTTATACCAAAGGATGGCAGAAAGACTAAATGTTATTTTGTGGCAATATTATTTTAATCTTGTGGATGGTGACATGGAAGAAGAATTCATGAAAAATGTGCCTTCATCAAAGTGAATTAATATAAAAATTAAATTATTTCTCAACAAAAGTTAAAACCCAATTACTTTTTCATAATTTAATGTTTTGTAACACCTCAACAATTTTTATACACATCTAATAAGTTAAATGTATTCAAACCATCTGATTCAATCAACTCAGATTTGAAATTCTCTCTCAAATAATTCTTACCTTATATCATTTGATTCAAAAACAAATCACCAAACATTAGTAATTTGTATGAAACAGGTATAGTTTTAACTGACTGATTTAGAGATGCAAAAATTTTATCTTTTGTTTTCATAAGTGATGGAATATTTAGTTGAGTGGGATGTAAAATGGGCAGTTCATTGACATTGTATCTTTTTACCTTTATTTTAAAATCAGTAGGTGACAAGTCACCATTTATACTGGCTCCAAAAAATAAAAATTCTCTTGTATATTACATATATTACTTCATCACCAGTAAAAAAAAATGAAATTCTACTTATATTTGTCACACATTCTGTTTTGAAGATAGCTTAATTGGTTCATGTATGGAGTAAAATCTGTCTTTGAGAAATAATCTGCAAAAGCTTTTTCTACTTTCCTTTTTGTAAAGTAGTTGTTTAAGTTATCTTTATGAATCTGATTAATATATTTCATTGAGATGTGGTGCAGAGAAAAACAGTAAATTATATTAGAATAGTTACATATTCAGGTTTTGCAATGAGATTGCTCAGTTCATTTTCTAAACATTGTTTGCTAACTGCATTGTAACCACTTATAGGATCTTACAAAGGTAGTAATCTTCTACCTTTAAAATCAATATAACCTTTAGTTACTTTAAAAATTTTGTGTAATTCTTTATGAAACTGCTTAATCAGATTTTCTATTTTGGTATAATTTTGATTACAGATCTTTGATTTTTTTCCAGTTGGCCATATTCTATATTTCCAGTGTTTTGCTTATTTATCTTACTTCCAAAAATGTCCATCTATTGAACTCAGAATATCATTAACATTATAATTATCTGATGCCAGTTTTAAAACGAATAGACTCGAATGACTACATATCAGTTTGATAACATTTTGTATTTGCTGTCTGTTCACTAAACAAGACTTTTGAACCAAGATATTTAACCAAAGTTTTGGGATTATACCCTCTAAATGAATCAAGCACAATTTTTTATCGTTATTCTGATAACAGTACATCTAATGTACCAGCATTATCAGAAATATCTAAATTAACTATTCAAGACTCAATTCTTAGTTGGATTGTTAGGC
The DNA here is from genome assembly GCF_021461395.2 of Schistocerca americana. Lineage (NCBI taxonomy): Eukaryota > Metazoa > Arthropoda > Insecta > Orthoptera > Acrididae > Schistocerca > Schistocerca americana. The sequence goes on along the minus strand of NC_060124.1, from coordinate 507,467,444 downwards.
CATTGATCAATCACAAATACACCATGAAAATCCTTGACCTTTAATTGTTTAGCTGCTTTTCCTAGATCAAAATTTTTTGAAGGTTTAATATGTTTTTTATTATTCTTTTTTCACTGCTTCCTATCTTCTCTAGTGCTTCATTGTGTCTTTTTTGTTCATCTTGTTCTTTATCACCTTTCCTTTTATTCATAACTACTTTTCAATGGCAGCTGCTCTACCAGTTAATGAACGAGTAGTAGCTAAACATGGCAATGCCACCAAAAGTAATGGAAGAAATTCTCCTTTCATGTTATGTTAATCGTTCCTTGATTTTGCTAGATATTCAATACTATTTTTCACAACATGTACACGTACAGTTATGAACAAATGTCTGCCAGTTTTTTATCTCTGTTTCAGTCAAAAATTATCAGTACTGTGTAATTGTTCATTATTGAGGTTAATTTTTATTGTTTCTGGTTTAGTTTTGCCATGATGTTGCAATTTATAATCAATACTAAAGTTATTCATTCATTCAGATGAAAGTTTTATGAGAATAAATAGTCCCATCCATTTTCAATAACATCTAAACCAGAGACAGCTTAAGTAGTCCTGGCTGAGCCCATTCTAATTTTCTTTTTCCATACAGTATTCTTGTAGCTGTAGATGCAGCTAATTTCTCTCCAAGTAAAGCATCAGAAGCATCCATTCTTTGTTTGGCAGGCAACTGATGTTGTTTATCTGCTCAATGTTTTTTCTCTAAATCTTCTCTACAGGGAATGTCAGTTGTTTACATGCTTTATCCAATGGATCAATTCCTTTATCTCCTCTAGCAAATGTTTCAACTAGTTTGGTCAGTGGGACACAGCACAAAAATCCAAGTAATTGTATTTCGAATGGAAGTTTGTTGATCAAACTGTTTACTAACCCTTTTCCACATTTTTCACTCTTCCGCTATACATGACAAATATTGTTGAGAAATCTGATCAAATAAGAAATTTCTTTAGGATAGTTGACAATGAAATCACTAAATTTATTCATTAATATTTATGTCATGCCAACTGTCTCATTACGATAATTTTTATTTTCAGTCAGTTCTTCTCTATGAATTACTGCTAATCTATTGATAACTTATCGCATGTCATTCACCCAAACATATTTAACTGATTTCCCAGTATACTTTTTTATTATATGTTCACCTAGTTTCCCATCCTTGCTTTGCAGCGAATCATTTAAATTTCTTTGTCTCGAACTTCGAAAAAGGTTATCAACAGTATCTCCTTGCAAATAATTGCAATTGACTCATTTATTTGTTTGGTTTTGTTGTGATGTTTTTAGAAGACAATGGTCCCTAATGGAACAATGTATTTGTATGATTTGATAGATCAGAACAAGTAAATTTTTTGTTCATGTCATCAACAGTGATGTGTTTTTAGTCTAACGATTCATGAATCCATCAGTGCTTTCATATCTCTGACCACCAGTAATTAATTTATTCCTATCATATTTTACTGGTAATTTACCAACAAATTTATATGTGCAATCAAGTCTTAATCCAAAAAACTCGATCTTTACAATGGTCGATTTATTCCAGCAATCTTTCACTTATATTTACTTTTTTAGTGGTTTCCTTCTCTTTTTTCTATCTTTTACTTATTCTTCATTAAATAATGTGTTTCTGATTCTCTTAGCATACAATCTATCTTTTTTCGTTATCATAGTGCTAAATATCATTAAATTCTTGAAGATAATGGTGATACTGATCGTAAGGAACCATTTTCTTTTCAGTCCCTCTATGTCCAATAGCTATCAGTACATCAAAATCAGAAACTTCGAATCCCTATGTTACTTTCTCTGTTGCATCAATACCAGAAGGATTTTCTTTTTTATTTTTCATATTCTGTTCTTGGTTGTTGTTTCCAAGCATGAACCATTTTTTTCTGACACTTAAATTTTTTCTATTTTGTTTAACTTTTTTCACAACTTCTGGGTCATATTTTGCCAACATTTACTAAAGATAAAAAATTAATTATATACCTTTAACATTTAACATTTAGATACAGTAAAAAACTGTTTAGTCTGACACATGCACTTTCCTTTAATAGGTTTCCTAGACATGTACTGTAAATAATCTGATCTAATTCACATTCCAGTATTTACAACAATATTCTTTAAAGTCATCAAACTTTAAATTACCACCAACAAATTCATGGCACATAGCATTAAAATTTGTATGATCCTGTCAAAATATGTTTATAAATTTCGACTAGCATTCACTAACTGTTTACGTATTTTTGAATATGTATGAGTTAAATAAAAACAACCAATTCCTTTATGTTTGTCTCTAGTAAAATGTTTTGTAACCACATCCTGTTTTTGAGAATGAAATCATCAGATCTTGTCACTGATCCACTGGTATGATTTCATATTAATTTCCAATAAAAGCAGTAATCCTTCTATTATTTTTTCTTTCATTTTTTGTATGTTTTCACAAATTCTTCACATTTTGGTTGATGTAAACTTATAGAGTAAACATACACATGACTGATTTTATTCCAAGTAAACCATTCTGGAGCTATAATATAACTGTTAATCACTAATGTGTTTTTTCACCCACTTATTGCTCACTGAACAGAATTAGGCAAGAGCTTTCCATGATTATTTCTTGATTTTTCTCTAGAATTCTTAGTTTTGGTTCCGAATCAGTTTTCATTTAATTAATAATTTTTTATTAGTAGTAAATGAGTTTTCCTATATAAACTGTGTGGTAAGTCATCTGTTGCCAGAAAAAATTATTGTACCTCTATGAGACAGCTGTAGCAATGTTGCACTAATCGGTTTTCATACATTTTAACTCCAAATATTACATCAAGAAATAATTAACTGTGTTGTGATGGAGAGATGATAGAAGTTCCTGTTAATCAATATAGTTCGAAAAAACTTATAAAATTTATTCATTCAAAGAAGCCAAATAGTCACATTAAGGTAGATGACATTTTAAATAGAGTTGTAATTAAAAGTGATGTTAAATTGTGTATGGATATAAATGACAGTATTGGAAATGTGTTTGGATTTAGTGGACAAAATAGTCTTGATAATGGCAAGACTGTTGCTAATGATGTTCCTAAAACTATTCCTCTCGAATTAACTAGTGTAAATTTCGGTATGACTGATGGAATGTTTGTGAGGCACACTGATCACTTTCATTTGAAACTAATATTGCTTCACTCAAGCCTAATGCTGAATTTGGTGGACCACTAATTCATTAACCATATTATCCAGTATATAGTTCAGTTTTTGATACTGTTCAGTATTTAAATACAACAATAACTGATGAAAATTATATTTGATTGATGTCATTGGTGCTCATGTGACAGTTGTGTTAGAAATGGCCTAATACAATTTTTTCCTTATTAGATGAACAAAATTGACAGCTATCAGTTTTACGCATTCCCTGCAAATGAGGAGACCAAAACTAACCTAAATATTCCCAACAAAGACACAGAGATTAATAGAAATATTGGAGGTGGTTGGGTTCATCCTAATCCATTCTCATCTGTATATGAACTTCAGTACAATTGGAGATTATGGTAGAGATTGCCCAACATATGATGGAAAATACAATAAAAAATTAATCGATAATTATGGGGTAAATATGTCTGAGATCATCATTGTAAAGAAAACAAGCAACATTTTGTCTAGAATTAAACATCCATGTAATTCTTTATTTCTCCTTATGCAGCTGACTTTGTCTTTAGCCAAAGACTTAAACATGGGAGGTCATTTCATCAGTGACAGGAAAACAAAAAGTATGAAAAAAGAAATACTTTTTCCACTAGATTTTCTTGGTGGGATTTTTTGAAGATTATAAAGAAGGTGATATTACTGTATTTTTACTTGGAGTTCTAGTGTGAACGATGCCGTACTTTGATGATCTGATCACAATCAAGCTGATGTTGAAAATGTGACCACACTTCTTAAGAAGGCAAAAATTGTTGTGGAATCAATGGATATCTATGTTCCTGTGGTTATATGTGACCCACAATATTCACTCAAGCTAGATCCAAGACTAAAAAGTTCGAAGATTCCCATATTGTTCTTTGAACCACAGACCATAGAGATTGCTGGATTGAATGGAAAGAGAAGTTTTGAGCTAGATGACACCAATTACTACAATTCTGCACAATCTGATATGCCTCGTTTTATTTTTGTCTTGTTTCGAACGAATCGTAAAAATAATCAGAGGATTGACACTTCTCTGTTCAATCACATCAAACTACAGAAAATCTTTAAAAAGGATGGAAAGAATGAAGTTTTTCCTTGAGAAATGTAGAATCTAAATCCACCAAACAATTATTTGTTTCATTTAAAACCTGTGGCTGTGTAAAAGGGTTCTTAACACATGGACGAGCGCACTAAGAGTTTGATAACTAATGAGAAAAAAATTGTTTTTTAGTGATATAATTAAGAAATTAACTATTTTCAGATCTTGTCCTTTGGTTGTTGTGTTAAATCTTGCTTCTTGGCAAATTTCGTGGTGACCGCAAAGTACGCTGTAGGTTTTCAGAAGTGAATATGTGACTATCAAAATATGTGATATAAATGGCCGTGTCGGTTGATTTGTGGTGTTCCAAAAGTCTATCAGGAAACTTGGCGTTTCTTTACTGCTTGAGCGACACCAGGTAAGAAATGTCAATATATATATTTATTTATTTGTAGTATGTTAAGCGGAGACTTCTTATTTTAAAGGATTTTGTTTCTTTTCGTTCATGTCGAGCGTGGCAGCAAGATGATCCAGTGGGGACTCCAGACGCGGCGGACGACGAGAGCTAACCACTATTGCATCGTAGTCGACGGTCTGCGACTGGAAGAACCGTTGAAACATCATGCTGACCATTATTAAAATATGTTTTATGTTTTTTTATGAAATGAAAAGGAGTTCAATGTTGAAGGTGGAAGGATAAAGTTTGTAAATGGATGTCAATTGGTTATCAACGGTTAAATAAACTTCGAGTTGGAAGTTAAAACAGTCAGTTGACTCTGTTGTTATGACATGCATCGTAAATATTACTTATGTGTGAGATTTGCAAGTTTTATTAAAATTCAGACTTCTTGAAGAGATTCTGGCAGGGTTTTGTCGAGAGTGTGGACGATCTTCAATGGTTGACTGGTCTGAAGATTTATTGGTGAGAGGTCGACACGTATTGATATTTTGAAAGTAATCGATATTGTGAAGTGTTTTAGGATTCTGTTTTGAAACTTTATCGGCAATTGTGGTCGGGAGGATTGGTTTTAAAGTGGAATATTTCGTTGAATGAGAATAGGATTGATTCTTTAGTGACATTAATTAGTTATTCAAGGAAAAATTAGGAGAATTTCAATTTATTCTGGCAAAGATATCAAGGAGTGTCAGACCGCACAACGAACATATAGAAACTCTGTGACTTTGTTGAAGTGTCAAAAACTTTTTTTACAATAAAACTTGTTTACAACAGGGACTGGTGAATTTTGCTGCGTCTATCCTTACCTTCTAGGTTGAATCTGCTACAGCCCAATGTTTTGCTTTATGGATTTTTCAAGTAACTGGGAAAAGAACTTATAATTTGATCTGCGGCGGACCGTCGATATTGCATACAAGGTTAGGCTGTTGTGAAGCTGGTTGGTTTGCACATTGCCTTTCTTTCCCCTGCTGCAGACGTCGTTGCTGAGTTGCTGCGACAGGATCGGCGGTTCAGCGCAGATTCCATTGATTTAGATGCTCCACTTGTTTACGTCGACCAGGGACCGTACACCTCAACATATGACAAATTTCAACTTGATACGTCTTTGAGTTCCTGAGAAAAAGGGTTCCGGACAGTCTGACAGACAGACACTCGGAAAACAAAGTGATCTGGTAGGGGTTCCGTTTTTACCGATTGAAGTACGGAACCCTAAAAATGTAATTAAAATTTCAATACAAGTGATCTGTTAGTCATTTATTCCTCAGCTATCCCTTGTAGGTGTTACAAAGTCACTCATACTCAGTTCTCCACACTTCTCAAAGAAATGAGGCTTCACAGAAGTTTGGAAAGTGTGTCCATTAGAACGCGCGGGACGACTTGCGGGAAACGCCATTGTGCCAGACGTAGTGGTGGGCCCCTTACACACACACACACACACACACACACACACACGTGGGTGTCGATGCGGGCAGACAACGGCAGCCGGCAGCAAACAGAGCTTCCGCCTGCGGCTTGCTCCCTCTCCCCCCCCCCCCCCCCCCCCCTCACAAATGAGCATCGCGCCGTGACGAGCTGTGGCTGGCTTGGCGGCAGCGGCTCGCGGCGTAATCAGAGCTAACGTGTGCCCAGAGGGAAGGCCCACAATGCGACCACAATGAGGCCGCCGCCGACTCTGTGTGCCCGACAACAATGAGCGGCGCTCCGCCGCTGGGGTCGCCGTTCGATTCCCGGCCGGCACTTGCCGACCCTCCGCGCCGCTCCTCCTCTGTTCGCGGCTCCAGGCGGCTTACACAGCTCTTTAGCCGGCCAGCATTCGACTCCGCACCGCTCGACTGGGCTGATAACGCTGTTTCGAGCCAGACTTGCGATCATGCTTACTGCCTCACAAAAGAGTAAATTTATCGCACCCATCTTTTCTTACCTTACATCAGAACAACAACCGTTCGATTGGCAGACGGAAATGGTGGAGGAAACGTAGTCTTACGAGTGGTTAAATGCATCCCGCCACGATATCGTCTTCTGCTCCAACCTCTTCGTCTCAGAATATCACTTACGAGGTGTGTGAGGAATGTAATGAGACCGACGTTTTATCTACCAAAGCTTTCATTTTCATTCAGGAACAGTATTGTCCCCTTCAGAGTAATTCCCTCCCCTTTGACAGCTAAGCAGCTACGAACTCGTTGTTTCCTGTCTTGCGATCAGCGCTATAAGGCTTCAACTGGTAGGGCCTTCAACACGTCGGTCACATTCTTTTGAATGTTCTCCAGGGTCCCAAAATGACGTGATCCTTAAGACATTTTTCAGTTTCGAGAAAAGAAAAAAATCACAAGGACTCAAATCAGGTGACCAGGGGGCTGTGGAACAAAAGGAATGCCTTTTGTGGTCAAAAATTCCAGTGGCCGTGTGACCTGGGGCGTAGTCGTGACGCAGTATCCACTTGTCTGCAATGCTGGCCTCCCTCGATTCACCCTTACAGGTTTAGCAGGTTTAGGGAGGCCTTCAGTTTCAAAAATCGACGAAAAGTCGCAGGTGTGTGTGATCTTCTGAGACTGTTGCTCCAGGACAAGCGGTCAAACCAAGTGTCTTACAAAGATGTACTTGAAAGGCCCGGGAAAAGGGTGAACCGAGAGAGGCCAGGCATTGCAGACAAGTGGATACTGCGTCATTACTGCGCCCCAGGTCACACGGCCACTGGAATTTTTTACCACAAAAGGCATTCCTTTTGTTCCGCAGCCCCCTGGTCACCTGATCTGAGTCCTTGTGATTTTTTTCTCTTTTCTCGAAATTGATAAATGTCTTAAGAAACACGTCTTTTGGGACCCTGGAGAACATTCAAAAGAATGTGACCGACATGTTGAGGTCCTACCAGTTGAAGCCTTATAGCGCTGCTCCCAAGACAGGAAACAACGAGTCCGTAGCTGCCTTCCAGAAATGATTTGAGCCAGCGAAAGAACTTGTGCTTCTGATAAGAAGTGTTCCCAACACGCCTCTTTCAATTTTTCAAAGGTCACACTCGTGGATTCCCCAAGTTTAACGCAAAACTTGATGGTATAACGTTTCTCTAAATTCCGCTGTCCCATTTTCGTAACACATACCAAAAACACAATTTCACTGACGGCGCTCTCAAAAGTCACGTGTTGGATGTATGGAGCTCAAACTCAGACTAAGCACCTGTAAGGGATGAACATACCGGTCTGCACAAATAGAACAACAGAGCATTGCCAGACTGCTCGCAGTTTTATCAGTTTCATTACTTTTCTCACACACCTCGTACACTCAACATCTTCAGTTATTTATTGGATGTATTATAATTTCTCTCTTTCCCTGCCTCTTTTACCCTGTAATACACCTACACCCCTACCCTCTCTAGTAGGGGAAGGTTGCTATCAATGGGACGCCTACAGAAAAAGTGTAATTAAATACTCGAATATTGTTATAAATATTTTAATTTCAGTGTAACATTAACCTCATCTTTTGCATTTCACTACAGTAGACACAGAAGTCATAATAGAACTGGTTTAAAAATTTCAGCTGAAAAAACAAAATGCATGATAAATATAAAAATGCTCCAAAATTCACAGAAACACAAATAAGTAAAATAGAGGGACTAAGTTTAAATATCTTGGCGAAAATGTACAGTAAATGTACAGTAGATATAAGAACAAAATGGAGAGAGCATATGATTTGAGAAAGAATATTTACAATACGAAATGCACATAAAAAATTACTAAAACACTATACAAAAGTAGTACGTCCATAAAGTTTATCGGGTGTGAACGGCTAACGATGAACCATACGCCACACAGAATAGAGGTACCTGAAAGACGGATTGTTAGGAAAAAAAATGGGTACAATATAAACTACAAATGGGTGGAAAATGAAAACTAAAGAGCAGATCTACAAAAATATGGAGAAATTATCATAAGTAATGACTAAAAGAAGATTAAACTTTCTTGGACACCTCTACCGAATGAATGAGAACAGTCACGAAACAAAATATTCCTGTATTTCTGGAAGAAGAAATCGACAATACCATGAATTGCTGCGATAGAAGCAGTAGCAAAGAATTGGAAATAACAGACAGAAACCTTTTTAAAATATTGAATTTAGAAGGCTTTCAATTCAGCAGACATAAGAAATCGGGGAGAACATAGAAGAATGAAAAATAGTTCATGGGAAGAAGATGAAGGAGGGCTGGAAAAATAGGAAGCGACAAGGAAAGAAGAGGAATTGAAGTTGTTATGTGATCTTAGTTGCCCAATACGAAAATAACAAATAAAAAAAGTGTCGTCAGCCCGAAGGCCGCCTTCGAAGGTAAAAGAAAAATACATTCGACTGATTATCAAAACACTAATCATTAGAAAACGTATAATGGAAACCATTACTTAAACTTGTTCATAGCGGCCTACTTAGACCTAAGACTAGACAAAATTCGAGGTGGCTCATTTTAGGCAACTCACACTGCATCACTAACAATACCTAGCCTCCGTCCACATGGCGCAACTTTGTGTTGTGAATACGACAAAATGGTGTAATGCACCTGGCGGAAGAGCATCGGGAAGGAATAATACAAAAATACATCCTTTATTAGTGAGAAGGGATATGATAGGTTGCAAACGGTGGTCACAAGCTGACTTCCGAGGAATTTTCTCACTGGAAGAGCTGAGGTATGCTTTCCATCGCATAGCAGAGCGTATATTTGATTATCGGAATGATAAGGACGTAGAAAATCTTCTGGAAGGAGTATGACCTTCAGGCTATTGGCTGGCAGATTCATGATGCATGTAGTAGGAGGTAATATTTCTGTAACAGCCGCTGGAAATCGTTACCTGAGCACAAACGTTGAAGCTGCATGTCCAGGAGATAATGGATGTATTCCATGAAGACACTTCCCTGTGGGAATCTATCAAGGACACTTCCCTCCGGAAACTGATGAAGAAACTTCATTGACGAGACCCACAGCGACTGGCGGTTAGGTTTTGAGAAGTGCTGATTTCGCCACAAGGAGCGCATGAAGCCATTTCTCTGTGAACAGAGTTATTACTCTGTTTAATCGAGGCAAGATTCTTTCCCTCTATGTCTGAGACACATTTATGAGCTTCTTTATGGGACAATTTCTGTTACTGGCTGTTGAGCAAACAGAGATCTTGACTCGTGTTGTGTCTTGTAATTTCAGCGCTATGAGTGTGAAGACGGCATCCTGGGTTCACTGTGCAGGCAGAGAATTATAGGTATGCCATGTACATCACGCGCACGGAGGCCAACAGCCCAACGAGCATATCATCGTTACAGTATCACTGCTGTCTGCACTTGAATAGGTGATGTGCACACTTCGGTTCGGTGGGTGGGGAAACACAGTATCCACCAAACTTGCGCTAAAAGTGCCAAACGATGCATAGGTCCCCTCAGCCAATTTTGTGTCCATTTAATAAAAAGGGGGTGTGGTCCAAGGAAAGTCAAAAGTATGCTCTGCGAATCTCGAAGTTAAATTTAGGGTGTAATCTGACATTGTATACTTCATATTTGCACAATTTTTTGCACTCTGCAAGTTTATCCAAGTTGTGCGTCATTCTAGTAGCATACCGACAGGTATAACTGGTTTGATGGGCTAAACTGAGAGGACTAAAACCACAACACGATACTTCATTTTATGGCAATTCATAGGTATAGGTTGTCCATGGCATTGTCGTTTTAATCATTTGAAGGCGTGAGAGTTCCACTGTGGAGACAACCTTAAGCAACAATACATACACACAGTTTATGTTGCAAACACCTCAGGAGTCCTTTGGTAGGAGACATATTAAGGGACCAAGCAATTGTTAGCCTAGTAACGGAGGGATATATGTTCATTACAAATTGCAAAGTGAGACCAAGGCTCGAACAGAGTAAGCAGATTCAAAAGGACGAGGGCTGCAAAAAGTTAGGCAGACGTGAAGGGTCTGGCAAAAGAGAGACAGGCATGGAGGACTTCATCAAACTAGTCTTTGGTACGAAGACCATAACAATTAGTAGTTGAGGAACATAACAACAGGTAGCTGTCCACGCACTGCTGCTTTGAGCACAACAGATCTTCTCATTTCAGTGGTCGAAGACTTACAGTGGTAACCTCACACAGGCTATCTGAGGCCCAAGAGAAAGGCAGGTCGTGGCATATATGTCATAACATGTGGCACCGCAGGTCTTACTATAGCCTGCAGCCATCTTTAGCGAGGTGCGAGTAACTGTTTCAGACTGTATGTTCAAATGCATGCAAGCTCTTGATAATACATGACGGAAGTTAAGGCCTTCAATATTTTCCTTTTCAATTGGATATCGGTTTCCCATAGGCCCTGCGAGGAGCCGAGTGTTTTCGAAGTGTGGCGGAGAAGCCGACTAGCGAGACACCACAAGGTCGTTGCGGAGCCCGTATTTCTAGTGGGCCCAGCAGGCGTTGCTGTCCCGGTCGCCGCTGCTTTGCCACTTGCCATCCCCCGCCGCTCAGTTCCTTTTCGTATCCCTCTGCTTGCTATATTTCATACATGTGAGCTCAGGTAACATCTGTGTCTAGTATAACTTCCGCATAGCGCCTTGAGAGCCGGTAATTTTTAGTTTGTTTGTAAAGCATTCAAATGCAAAGATATTTTTATGCGTTCATGTTTATTTTCAAAGCTTCAGTATATGTACCAACAACGTTAATGTTTCATGGATTGATACCTCACATTTCACTACAGCATTTCTACCATTAAATTTCCCGTACTGTACACAAACGCTAGCACGTGTTAATTGGCTTGTAGTAACTATCCAAGCGCTCAGCTCAGTGTATCAGTTTAACACTTCAAGCATAAATTAACACCGAGCCATGACAAGTTGTAAGAAACTTCATAAGTTTCTAGGCAGCAGGAGATGGCGGGGCATATCTAATGCGCTGTTAGTACAGTGATAAAAAATAATCTCCCCAGCAGACATCACATTAATGACGAGTCATACACGTGTATCTCGCAGTCATCTGTTTCAGCAATTTGGAATATTAACCATAGTCCCAAAGTACAACCACACCAACAGTGACTCCTTCAGAAACATACGTACAAACACATATTCATTTGAAGATTTCCCTTGGTTGCAAGGTGTATGCCGGAAATGGTAAATCCCTCCAGTCTATTCCCAGTTGGGATTCCCGATTTGCCCCACTAGGTATCAGCTCGTGTGATAGTTGGCTGAACAAAACCGCGACTCTAACGGGCAGGATCTGGAACAGCCCGCCCCACTTCTAAGAGTGTGGAATGAAACGAGTTAAAATAAAGTAGAATTAATCACTTATGTAATCTGTTGTCAACAATCCATTGCAGTTCGAGAGTAATAGAGATATTCGCGAAAACAATACTGAAATGAAAAGGTACTATACTTCACTCTAGTAAGTCTAACTTTGGCACTCTTTGTTAGTCCGCTGATTGAAATACATTATCTCACATAAAATTTGAAACATCCAGAAGACGAGAAGGGAACGAAACGAAACTGCACAGCTTGAGAGTGTATGTGACGTAATTACAGTCATTACATATTCGATTCAGATTTGCAAAGAAATGGTTAAAATGCCTCTGAGCACTATGCGAATTAACTGCTGAGGTCATCAGTCGCCTAGAACTTAGAACTAATTAAACCTAACTAACCTAAGGACATCACACACATCCATGCCCGAGGCAGGATTCGAACCTGCGACTGCAGCGGTCGCTCGGTTCCAGACTGTAGCGCCTAGAACAGCACGGCCACTGTGGCCGGCTTTGCAAAGAACATATACTATGACGTTTCCTTCCCTCTGGGCTGAATGCATGCACTTATTTTGTTGGCGAGAGTGGGGGAGAGTGTTTTATCTTGGAACACTATTCAGACCTTCGCCAGCCCTATAACAGACACTTAATATTTAATTTTCTTATTCCACTTTGAAATGATAGCATTCACTTTACATTTGCTACAGTCTTATTACTAAAGTTACAAAAATTGCTTCGGAAAAGTGAGGTTTTTCTAACTGTGGAGAAGTGTTTCTAGGTACAACATGGTATTCTACCTAGGGATAAATATTCTAATCAAATGTAAAAGTTTAGTAACCAAAAAAATCTTCTCAGTATTGCATGCAATAGTCTGTACTACATTATTAGTCTTCGACATGCCATTGATCAAAATTTAAAAAAGAAAGAAGAAATATTATCAAAAACCGCCAACTGGCTTGCCGCAGTGGTAACACCGGTTCCCGTTAGCGCTGTCACGCTTGGCTACCACTTAGATGGGTGACCGTCTACACTGCGGAGCACTGTTGGCAAGCAGGGAGCACACAGTCCTTGTAAGGGCAATTGAGGAGCTGCGTGATTTCGAAGCAGCAGTTCCGGTTACGGAAGTTGACAGCGGCCGGGAGAGTGGTGTGCTGACCACGCGATCCTCCACATCCGCATTCAATGACCGTCCGAGGTCTGTTCAGACGTGGTTTAGTTTTAGTTTTAGTAAGACCTCAACTGATCAGCTAACGCTCATAGTTTAGCTTAAAGGACTGTTTTATAAATATTTTCTCCTTTCATTAGCACAACAGGTAGCATGAAGGCTAGTGACTGTGCAATACACTTTTACATAAAAGTGTAATTCCTTATAACCACTTGGAAATAGGATCATGATAGCATGACTGATGATTCTAAAAAATAACCATTTAAAAAAAATTAGAACAATTGTACCTAGTAAAACCAGGTTTGGCTAAAGAATGAACCTTCAGATATACACTAGTGGCCATTAAAATTGGTACACCAGGAAGAAATGCAGATGACAAACGGATATGCATTGGACAAATATACTATACAAGAACTGACATGTGATTACATTTTCACGCAGTTTGGGTAAATAGATCCTGAGAAATCAGTACCCAGAACAACCACCTCTGGCCGTAATAACGACCTTGATACGCCCGGGCATTGAGTCAAACAGAACTTGGATGGCGTGTACAGGTACAGCTGCCCATGCAGTTTCAACACGATACCATAGTTCATCAAGAGTAGAGACTGGGATATTGTGACGAACCAGTTGCTCGGCCACCATTGACCAGACATTTCAGTTCGTGAGAGATCTGAAGAATGTGCTGGCCAGGGCAGCAGTCGAACATTTTCTGTATACAGAAAGTCCCGTACAGGCCTTGCAACATGCGGTCGTGCATTATCCTGCTGAAATGTAGGGTTTCGCAGGGATCGAATGAAGGGTAGAGCCACGATTCGTAACACATCTGAAATGTAACGTCCACTGTTCAAAGTGCCGTCAATGCGAACAAGAGGTGACCTAGACGTGTAACCAATGGCACCCATCACACCGGGTGATACGCCAGTATGGCGATGACGAATACACGCTTCCAATGCGCGTCCACCGCGATGTCGCCAAACACGGATGCGACCATCATGATGTTGTAAACAGAACATTGATTCATCCGAAAAAATGACGTTTTGCCATTCGTGCACCCAGGTTCGTCGTGAGTACACCATCGCAGGCGCTCCTGTGTGTGATGGAGCGTCAAGGGTAACCGCAGCCACGGTCTCCGAGCTGATAGTCCATGCTGCTGTAAACGTCGTCCAACTGTTCGCGCAGATGGTTGTTGTCTTGCAAACGTCCCCGTCTGTTGACTCAGGCATCGAGACGTGGCTGCACGATCCGTTACAGCCATGCGGATAAGATGCCTGTCATCTCGACTGCTGGTGATACGAGGCCGTTGGGATCCAGCACGGCGCTCCGTATTACCCTACTGAACCCACCGATTCCATATTCTGCTAACAGTCATTGGATCTCGACCAACGCGAACAGTAATGTCGCGATAAGATAAACCGCAATCGCGATAGGCTACAATCCGACCTTTAACAAAGTCGGAAACGTGATGGTACGCATTTCTCCTCCTTACACGAGGCATCACAATAACGTTTCACCAGGCAACGCCGGTCAGCTGCTCTTTGTGTATGATAAATCGGTTGGAAACTTTCCTCATGTCAGCACGTTTTAGGTGTCGCCACCGGCGCCAACCTTGTGTGAATGCTCTGAAAAGCTAATCATTTGGATATCACAGCATCTTCTACCTGTCGGCTAAGTTTCGCGTCTGTAGCACGTCATCTTCGTGGTGTAGCAATTTTAATGGCCACTAGTGTACTATTGATACGGCGATGCGTCGAACACATGCAATGCTCACCCTTGTAAATGTAGCCGAGTCACTTCTCCAACAAGCTTAAATCAGTTATGATGCCGGATACTCGGATCTATACTATAGTTAGAACCGATTAACTCTTTGAGGGCAGTAGTCTGAAGGACGTGACCATCACGTCTGACAGGCTTGTGGGACTCAGACCAAAGTCGTCAATCCGCAACTTATAAACATGCGATTTAACTGCGCCACAGCTAAGCACATGTTGATACTCATAATATCGATCTTACAGTCTCAGGCTACAGTCTGTCAAATACCTGAGCCCCAGTGACTTAAGACCGATATTTTGAGTGTCAACATGTGCTTACCTGTGGCGCAGTTAAATCGCACGTTTATGAGTTGCGCATTGACAGTCAGCCAAATACCTAAGCCCCATTGTCTTAAGATCGAGCCGCGCAGGATTAGCCGAGCGGTCTCAGGAGCTGCAGTCATGGACTGTGCGGCTGGTCCCGGCGGAGGTTCGAGCCCTCCCTCGGGCATGGTTGTGTGTGTTTGTCCTTAGTGTGATTTAGGTTAAGTAGTGTGTAAGCTTAGGGACTGGTGACCTTAGCAGTTAAGTCCCATAAGATTTCACACACATATGAACATTTTTTGAGAGTGCAAGAGAGAGAACCCTTGTCGTCAGCGACATTGAATCATAACTTCATAGTAGAGCCAGTGTCATCCCTCGTAGGCGGGCGCTGCAACGCATTTTGGCCTGCGATAATCTGCTCCGATGATCACAATCATTCTTTTGCACTCGAGAAAGTTCCATACTAGCTCATTCTCCCCTGCTTAAACCACTATGCCGGCTGGGCCAGTATCTCGACATGAAGCTCAAACTATTTCCTCTTGCTGCTCAGATACCTTCACTTGGCTCACTCTTTCACTTGGCTTTCCCGTGACTAAATTCTCAATTACTAAGATAACTGGGGTGGGTATCTCAACAACGCCAAGGTTATGATAAATCTTTGAAGGAGCTTATGCCTAATCCTGACGGCAGCTTTACGACGACGTTTTAAAATGATTAACGGTGTAAGACGTGTATATTTCTATTGTCAAACCACAATTTATGAAAGATGTTTGTATTATATTAATAGGATTAAGTAGGAATAATTAATACTTGTCATTTTGGAAATAATTGTGGTAGCAGTGAATGTCTACACCAAAGTATTGTTGGCGGGAGGGACCGCACATTGATATAATTTTAAAAAGGGAGGGAGAGACCACGTATGGATACATTTTAAGAAAAGAGCGGGAAAGACCGCGCACATACATTTTGTAATGGTAGCAGGGATTGTCTGCACCAGCAAGCATATTTGGCGGGAGAGACCGCACTTAAGCGTTCATAGGAAGTCAGTAGCAAGCGAGATGTGAAGCGAGTCGGTAGCGGGTCTGAAGTGAGAGGTTGAGAGGAGCGGTGTGCCTACCAGCCACCAGCTATGATTTACAAGAGATTATAAACGGATGTACAGAGACATCAGCTAACTATTATCATAAGAGGAACTAATATTATTGAATTATTTTTTTGAGAAATTCAAGACTACTGAAGGTATGTTTGCGCAATGCTAGTTGTGGGATTATTGTAAAAAGTAAGTCCCATTTGAACGTTTGTAAAATCATTTCATTACCAACAGTAAATATTTGAAGAATCGTTTTCAGAATATAATTAATTTTTGCCAGAAATATTGCATTACTGATTATAATCCATCCCAAAAACCATCAAAGTAAAACTTTGCAAAATTTTATTGTTGTCAAGAAAAAGTTTAACTATGAATTACGTAACTTCAGTCGAATTAACTAAAGAATAACGTCAGCTTTGCTATTAAAGAATAACGTCTGCTTTGGTAATAAATACAGCCACTTATTATTACAGCCCACCAGCAGCTAATAGAGTATAGTAAAAAGGAGTAAGTATATTCATGTATCAGTTCGATGTAGCAATCAGGTGGTGATCCGGTAACAGTAAAAAAGGTAAGGAACAGTTTTGGGTTATTGCAGGGCCACGACGACGACACATTATATGTTTCGTCGAAATAATCAGCAAATCACTTTTAATAAGCAGCATTTAAATTTTTATGCGAAGATTGCACTTATTATTATTGAGATAGAGAATTAATTTCAAAGCGAAGATTTCATTTGTTATTATTAAGCAAAAGATAGAAAGCCTAAGGGAAGGTTTCATAGGTTATTGGAGAAGGGAAGGTTGCGTAACAAAAGAGATATAGAAGAGACGGTAAGGTTTCAACGGAAATCAAGTCGCCAATTTTAAAACAGGTAGGAAGCCTCCACCGTTTTACCATTCTGGTTACCGGCGATGGGCCAATCTAACATTACTGAATGCCCTATTCCAATTATCTCTAATGGTGGCAGTATATAACTTCTCAGGGAAGAGAGCGTTTACTCATCACAAATCTGAAATGGGAGAATTAATTGAATAGGCTAAAATCAAGCTTGCTGGAGTGGCTTTACGCATTTCATGTACAGTAATTACAAATGCAGAACCGACGTCCAAAAATTCAAGTCCTAAAAATTTTGGATTTTATGAGTAGCATTTTCTGCAGTGTGACTATCAAAATATTTTTAAGGTACTGAAAAGTACTGATCTCACTTTTCTATCAAAGATGTGTGGCATACTTTTACTAATGTGATATATTTATAATAAGGCGATAAGTTCAGTATTTTTATTTCAAAGTTTTTCTGGAATAATTTTCTTTTCATTTCCTTTCCAAGTCTGTCAGGAAAATTTAATGTGACTGATATGATTCTCCAAAGCATGCAGTCGACTGAAAAACAGGGAAAACATTAACACCCCCTCTGGAGAAACCCAAATTGAAAGAAAATGCACTACCATATTTATTACCGAACTGTCCCTGTTATTTGAGCTCAAGACAACATGTTCGACGGGAACCCCCTAGTCACAGAAGACAGAGGCTGAAAGCAGATGCTTTGAGAAAAGCTATGGGCGAAAGCAGAGAAACAGCTTCTGCACAAAAGAAAAAAAACAAAACAGTTTCAGTCCTATGATGATGTTAGAAAGAGTGATAATGTTAGAGTGAACTGGGAAGTAACGTTGCGAAAAAAGATTACGTTCTGTTCTTGTTATTTAATTTTGAGAAAACTTCACGAGATGTTGTGAACACACTTCCAAAGACAGTTAGCAGTGCAACTGAAGTTGAAAATGTTCTGCAGTTATGTACAGACTTGATTAGTGGCACTAAGGTTTATGTGTGCCAGTTACTCCCTCCCTTCTTGAAACACTGCCTGTTAAACAAGGTAAGAAGAAGGTTGTTTCCTTCCTGAAGGCATAAACTTTACCGTGTCTTCAATGCAAGGCTGGTATTAAATTTGATCCAGAGTTTTTGATTCTTCGTTCTGTATTATTTACTATTTCTCAATATGCTTGTAAGTTTTTGTAATCATCTGGTTTTGTCATTCTACCTCATCCAAATTTATTCAGGAAGCTTAGCCCCAATATAAATGTGAAGCCAAATAATCCTCACTTCTTAACTCATTTGAAGGATGAAGCAGATTTTAAGGCAGGAAATTTCACCAGGTTGACTTTCGATGCTGCTGATATAGAAAAGAGTGCACATGATCCAGAATATTTTTTTTTCTTCTTTCACGAAGATCTTAAAATATTTTGCCTCTGAAGAAACTGAATACATAAGATTGTTTAATGCAGTAAGAAAACTAGAAGTAGGTGCAGAAGGTGCTGTCTTTCAGATTGTTTCATTTGTTGCTGATAATAATACCACCAATAGAAAATGTGTTGCATATTTTGCAAATCAGCCACAAGCCAGTTTTGTGTATCCATCTCCTGCAAGTAGTAAAAGAGCTCTGTTTTTTCTGCATGACACAGTGCACATTTTTAAGTACATACGAGATAACTGGATTAATCTGAAAAACCACAGGCAAAAATTTTGATATGAGATTTTGATACTCCTGATACTGTTAGACAAGTGTCTTTTGCTGAAGTCAGCCAAAAGCTGCTAAAATTTTTCTGGGATATCGGTGGAAGCTCTGTGGCTTTCACCTTTAGAAAGGTAAAATGTTAAAATGGTTACTAGATGTTCAGCGATTATCTCAAAAATAGCGTCGCTGATTTGGGACCAGTTCACAATCTGAAGATTTGGGAAGGTACAGCTAAGTTTATAAATTTGATTAGGACCTGATGGTACATTGTAGAAGTTAAAGCGCCTCAGAAGGAAATTCGCTGTAAAGAAGAAATGCAAAAGCAAGATACATGTGTTATAGTTTAGTGGATAGATTTATTACTTGGTTAGACAAATGGAAAAGTTTAAGGTCAGAGAACGGTAAACTGCACGAGAAACACAAACAGCACTTCGGCTTACAGCACGTGGATTAATGCAGGTAACTGAGCACTGCAGAAAAGAACTAAATATGACATACATCCTGCCAGGCCAGTTCCAAACTGATTCTCTAGAAACAAGTTTTGGTCTCTATAGATAGTATCAGGATGTCAGTATCTTATCTCACTTAGATAGTTTATGGAAACTGTTAAGAAGTTAAGACTCATGAGTGTCTCAGAATTCAATGTGCACTAACAAAAGAAACCGAGAACTGTTGAGATTCCTTGTTGCGATGAACGTGCAGAGAGGAGTGTGGGTGATGTCAGTGATTCATTTTTTTAATTTCAGTTAATCAATAATGATTTCACAAATGTAGACTCTGATCTCCAAGTTTTAACACATATTGCTGGCTTCTGTCGCCATTCAGTGTTATGGAAACTTCAGTGTACAGAGCCCACAGGTTTTTCTGTCACTCGATAAGTGTATGAAAACTGATAAGCAGTTTTATTTATTGGACAATTGGACAGAGGTAGTTTGAAATTCCTACGTGAATTTCCTGTGACAGTAGTCACACACAGTTTTTTGACTCTGCAAAAGCTACTGCTAACATCTGCCTTCATGAAGCTGCTGGCTCAGCAGTAGTAGGTGAACTCATTTTGAAAATAGTTGAAGCTAATGATGTGATGTTTGAAAATTTTTGTGTAAGGTAGTTATATGGGCCACTCTAAGTAGTGTAATGATTAATTATTGCAAAAAGAGAAGCTTCAAACATTGTGGCACAATTTGATATTTTTTAAAATCTGTAATGCATATTACCACTTTCCACACTCCATGTACCCCAATCAAAATGTTTTTACTCCTTGGTGCTGTACATAGTGTGCTAAGTAATTGGTGACATTCTTTTATTGCTTGATATGTATTGCTACTTACCTGTCACTATCCTCCAGATGATCCGAGAATTAAATGCTTTTACTCTTTAAATGAATGATCCAGTGCATACTGTGCCCAGTGATAAGTGTAAAATGCAATGTAAGTGTTACACAGACTCTTTAAAATGCTAAGAAACAAAATGTCAGAAGTTTTTGGGCACAGTTTGACAATAACTCCCCTTTGAATGGTTAGTAAACTTTGCTAACTGTATGCCACATACTCGCGTTTCCAGATATACTCAACAGAAACTTCAATTTCTCTTAAATTTCGAGCTACGAAGTCCAAGGCAAATAACCGTCAGGACTTTTCAAATAATTAACGCACTTATGGTGCCAGTTATAAATATTGAACGCATGCCGATTCTCGGAGAAATTAGCTGCGTAAGGAAAGAAATTTTTGAGTAGTCATCCTTTGTTGCCCTCTCTGATTGTATGGCCAGTACCTAAAATCTGCGTGGTGTAATCAATATCTCTCATGTTAACCAATAAAACTGCATCTCTGTGAAGTAATCCGCTACTAATCTGTTTTTTCATTAACAACAAAGTCCAAACGGAAGGTGGAACATTAAGCGTAATTTTTTTACTGATAAATGAAGACTAAAATCGAAGGGAATAGGCACTCCATTCGCGATTTATATGCGGTATTTAGCGACAGAGTAACGAGCCTCTGCAGACCTCGCAATGTAACAATTTATTGTGGGCCAGTGAGCATGGTGTTACAAAGTTGTTGGCAGGCCTTGTATTTTTGGAGGTGACGGCGCTGCGACACATGTTGGCCTGTGATAATGTGCTGAGATGATAACAACCGATCTATCGCACTAGAGAAGTGCCAAACTGGCTCATCCCCCCTTTCCACCCCTCCTCCTCCTACTCCTCCTCCTCCCCCCCCCCCCCCCCCCTCCCGCGAAAACTACCACTTGGGGTCGGCCAGCTGGGAGGTCTGCCCGTTGCTGCTCAACTGCCTGCTCGTGGCTCGCGTGAACACGACTTTGCTTGCGCGTAACGAGCCTATCAACTAGTAACGTAACTGGGGTCGGCATCACAACAATGTGAAAGGTTCCGACAAATCTCGGAAGCCGCTAATCCGCAATCCTACTATAACTTTTAAAATATTCAACGAGAACCAAGTTGCCAATTTTAAACGAGGAAGGACGCCTCCCACGGTTTGGCAATTCTGCTTGCTGACGGTGAGCCTATTTAATATGAGGGTAATCCCTAAAGTAAGGTCTCCTGTTTGTTTATAAGTATATAATCCTGTTTATTTCTACAATGGTTCACAACAGGTTACAGCTTGAATATTTAGCTATTTTTCGACAGAATCACCATTTCTATGGATGCGTTTTTGTAGACGCTGTGGCAGTTTTTGTATGTCCATGTCATACAAGCTCGCCGCCACGCTTTTTAGAAAGTTATGAACCTTTTCTTTCACCTCGGCGTCGGAGCTGAATTGCTAGGACCACTATTAACGCTGACAGGTACTGTGAGACTCTGGAAAAGCTCAAATGGTCAATTCGGAACCGGAGAAGAGGAATATTGAGCAAGGGAGTACACATTCTCCATGACAACGCTCTCCCACACATCGCTCGGCAAACCGTTGCTCTCCTGCAACAGTTTCAGTGGAACGTAATCACCCACCCACCCTGACTTGGCGCCCAGTGACTATCACCTGTTCGAACATTTGGCCGGAAAGCGATTCATCTCGGACGACGAGGTGAATGAAGAGGTTCATAACTTTCTGAACAGCATGGCGGCGAGCTGGTATGACATGTGCATACAAAAACTGCCACAGCGTCTACAAAAATGCATCAACAGAAATTGTGATTATGTCGAAAAATGGCCAAATGTTCAAGCTGTAAACTGATGTAAGCCATTGCAGAAATAAACAAGTCTATGTACTTATAAAACATAGGAGACCTTACTTTTGGGATTACCCTCGTATTATTAAGTGTCTTATACCAATTACCTCTACTGGTAGCAGGATACAAATCATTAGGGAGGAGACCATTAATTCCTCACAAATTTGAAATAGAAGAATTAGGTGGATAGGCTACAATCAAGCTTGCTGGAGTCGTTTTATGCGCTTCATGTTCAGACGTTTTGAACATAAAATTTAACCAGTTAAGTGATACATCAGAATTGTTTTGAGTTGTACCATGTGTAATCGGTCAACCGTCCCTTACGTATTCAGAACAATATATCTTTGCCTCACTCAGGTCGCAGTACGTACTATCGATAGCCGAGGGCCAGTGCGCCAGAGAGTAGTCAGTTTTGAGACCGAGCAAGAAAACTGTTAACTGCTAAGCTAGCAGGGCGGATTTCGGCAGGACGGCCGACCGCGTTTACAATTGTGTAACGGCTGTGTGTGTCACCCAAAGCCGTGGGTCTGACCTCCAGCAAATACGTAAATGGCGTTAACTGAGTGATTTGGTTGATGTGTTTAAGTGTTCATTTGTATACCGTGATTACCGACAACCGCACCTGACACCCACGATTTGGACTGCAGTGAGGATTGTAGATTCAGTGCCAAGTGGAAGAATATTGGCTTGTGACGGCATTAATAGGCGATCTGTGATGAGTTAAGCGTTATTACTTTGTCAGGCGAAGTGAGTAACTGCCTCATTCGCGCTGTTTATACAAAAGATATAGAACATTAACGACAGAGTATGTACCGATTCTTGCTAACTGACATCATAATTAGCTTTGTTGGATTTGATACGAAACAACTCCTGTGCAAATATTAACCGATCAGCCTTTATCAGTTGCAAACGGTCAAACTATTTTAAACTGTTAGGCTATAATCCACTAGTCAATAATGGTGGGTTTATTAGGGAGTGTTGCATGGGGGCTTAATTATATAAATGAAAATGCAATAATTTTAGTAGCTGTGTAGCCGCTTACGACGTCTCGTAACCGGTTGGCGCTGAATAGTATTAGTACGCAATCAGACTGCATAAAATAACAATAAAGAATGAAGGGAAATTTCCGTTAACACAATTGATTAATTAAGTCCCCAGCAACTATAAAAGCTACGAAACAACAAAGCACAAGTGTAACTGTCCTGTGTGTAGAAGTGTGATTCAACGTACATGTATCTGGCACGGTTCTTCCTCAATACGACAAGATATTTTAAACACCATTTACAATGAAGTAATTAAAAAAACCAGAAATACTATAATTGCACGCAGAAACCAGAATTACAAGTCTAATACATGAACACGAGCCAGATGCTTCGTTGACTGAACCTGTGACCAAGAGGCATTGTTATTAAGAGGATTTGAAATAAAAAATTTTTTGTTACCTTCATATATATTGACGATAAATACACTGTGATCATTGCAACATCTTCTATATGTACATTACACCAACCGAACAATATCAACTCTCTCGGCCAGCAGAAGAACAACTGCACACGACATGCTCTCAACTAGAACAGCTCTCGACATCCTCTCAACAAACACTGCCCACGACAACCTCTGAACTACAACTGCCCTCCACATTCTCTGAACAACTACTGCGCCAGTGATGGCGGCGGAATAATACTCTTTGGCGCAATCTCTGGCGCTGTGACTCAGTGTAGCCACCTTTCATATTTTGCTCCTCCACGGGCTAGAATTTGATGGTATTTGTGCCAGCATTGGTGGTGAAAATACCACCAAATTCGTCCAAAAAAAAAAAAAAAACAGACAAAATGAAAGATAATATTAGTAAGTAAATATCACATAACCAACTAAATTTTGGCTTTGCACTGACCCTTCAATAACCTAATATATAAAATACAGTAAGGAATACAAATACTTGCATACATGTGATTTTACATAATAGTTTTCACAGGTAACCTTTGTTAAACAATGTGGTTAAACAATTCAATCAATGACGTCAGCAATGACGAATAGGTGCAGGTAAGAGTCTCATAACATTTCATAAACAGTAAATACACAAAAAAATCAGTTTATACAAATATTCGCATAAAATCTTTTCAATAGTTTAATAAACAAGTAGCACTCCTCAGAGTAGTTGACAGTTCCAACACCCAGCAATGGTCAACAGGTGCAAATAGCAGTCTCATAACATTTCATCATCAGTATTTAAACAGCTCCAACAGTGGCACCCAACAATGGCGAGCAGGCGCAGACACCAACAAGTGACATTATCTCAGTAGAAACAGTTCCATCAGTGGCACCCAGCAATGTTGAACAGGTGCAGACAGCAACAAGTGACATCATCTCAGTTGAAGCAATTCCATCAGTGGCACCCAGCAATGTTGAGCAGGTGCAGACACCAACAAGTGACATCATTTTAGTAGAAGCAGTTCCATCAGTGGCACCCAGCAATGTTGAGCAGGTGCAGACAGCAACAAGTGGTATCATTTTAGTGGAAGCAGTTCCATCAGTGGCACCCAGCAATGTTGAGCAAGTACAGGCAACAGTCCATTATATTCACTATCACTAATTCATCAGCAGTAATTAAACATTTCCAAGTGGCACCCATCAATGTTGAACAAGTGCAGGTAACAGTCCATAATATTCACTATCACTAATTAGACAGTTCATCGGGTTCATCAGCAGAAATTAAACATTTCCAAGTGGCACCCAGTAATGTTGAACAGGTGCAAGCACGAACAACACACAAAGTTATTATCAATGCTCTTACACTAAACATACAAATTATAATAGACACACAAATGATATCAGATAATTGTCATATTAACTATTACAAATACACAAATATCAGTAAACCTATAATATTTATACTTGTCAGTGCAAGCCAAAACAAACAAGTAAAATAATATCTAGGAGATAGGTCGGTACCAATTATTTGGGCTTAGGAAAGGAAAACACACAAAACACACTCACTCATCTTTCATCCACATTTAAGTACTACTGAGTAACTGAATAGTGTTAACTGTGTAAATACAATTCTGTCAAAATTTGATGTTCAACATGTGTATCAAGTAGTAGTGGCAGCAGTGTTCAACAGTCAATAATAGTTAGTCAACGTCATAGTCATCATGTCAAGACCAATGTTAGCCAAGCCAAATCAAAATGTACGGTTGCTGAACAACTGTCAGTGTGCCAAGATATGCAATTACTTCCTCTCTCCAAAAAAAAGTATATACTGATTATTGATTTAACAAAGTATGTGTGTAGACAATCTTCCTTCCACTTGAGTGTTCTAGTCTGCCATCTTCATCCTCCTTGTTCCATATAAACCAACAAAAAAAAATGCCCCTCACTTACTTTACCTCTTATCCACCAAAACTCCAATAATCATCAGCATCACATAATCTTAATACCTCAATAATATCTCTTACGTCGATACATATAAACCTTATCATCAATACCATTTACCTTACCTCTTGTCCACCAAAACTCCAATAATCATCAACTTCACACAATCTCAATACCCCAATAATACCTCTTCAATACGTCGATGCATATAAACCTTATCACCAATATCATTTCACTTCCATAACAACTCTTTCCTCTAGTCAGTCTCCTCGAATAAGTACAGATAAAATCCTACTGCAAACTTCAATTCATCATCCCATACAATCTGAAGACACAATGTCGACACACAACCTCTGCGTAATCCACCTGAGCCAAATCTTCTACTCATTATGAATTATAAAATGCATTTTCGATACCTTGTCCATCATTAAATAAAAGAATTGCATACATGACCTCTAACAGCCTTTAGTTTGAATAACTTTCAGTAAGTAAGTACGAGTACAGAGTGTGAATGATCGTAATATTTCACAGCGTGTACACCACTTCAAGAATAATGGCAAAACAGAAGCAAATATGTGAAGTATTTCTTGTGTCAAGTCTCATTTGCTATTTCAATTACTCACGAAGAATGCGGTGTAATGACTGTCAATGGTCTAAACCTAGTGTTGGTATTTCATGTCGTTAGCTTCCTTTCTATTAGCATAAGTTTATACAGCTTCCACAAGACCTCCAGCTCATGTGACTTCAATGAAGTTTCTTGAACCAATGTCGATCGTAGAATTATAGCAGTTCATTTTCTTATCTTAAAATATGAAGCACTGAGCGTAAGCAAAACATGCAATAGCGAGTAAATATACCAGTAGAGAACAGAATGTCAACAAGTGGATGTAGCACAATCCCTACAACGAGGCTCTGCCAAGCGAACAATCTATAATTAATACCATAGTGTAACCTAAACTCTATTTTTGTACACAGTATATCAGCATTTCTATATACCAAATTAGAGTGTATTTATAACAACAAAACAGAAATGTGTAAATATGCAATCCATATGCAGAGCAGCAAATATATATCTTACATAATAAACAGGTCATTAGCATCATATCAGCATAAGCAAATAAATGTTCATATGTAATCTTAATAAGTAAACATGAAGGCGCAAGCAGATAAATCACAAAGTATAACTTACATACATAACCATATCAGCACAACTAATCAGGTGACAATTATAATTTAAATAAATAAGCACAGCAGACACATAATAAAAAAATATGACATCAGTGAAAAAACAGTGCAGCGAAGCGATGCATAATATACATAAGTAACAACCCTGTTCATTAATCAATCATTGTCAAAATCAGTTAACACAAAGTATAAATCACGTAATCGCGAGCAGAAAATTACGTCTAAAGTACGTACCTAAGTGGAAATATGTTACCTGAAAAATAAACTCAATTAATAGTTACCTTTTTAGTTTATTAGTTTCTTCTCCGAAATTACATTCTTCCTGAAATTTTATCGATAGCAAGTCCTCTTAACGTCGGACACAAACAGAATTTACCTGAAGTTCTTAAATATTTTATACAACTGTATCCTGAAAAAAACTGAACGTTAATAACACAATTTATCAAGGCACTATAGCTTTATACTGAATTTAATGGGAGAAATTAGACTGTGTATTTGTTTAAGGCTGTCAGTGCATTCGCACTGAGCGCTCGATCAGCTGTAGGTACGCGTGACGTAGGAAGTAATTGTTTGCGGTTGTAAGTAGGCTGTTTATGTTTTCTTATTGGCAATGTTATGTAGCGCTCTGTATGAAAATCACTGGCTGTGCTATGTGCAGTCTGTGGCTGGTTTGCATTGTTGTCGGCTATTGTAGTGTTGGGCAGCTGGGCGTTAACAACGCGTAGCGTTGCGCAGTTGGAGGTGAGCCGCCAGCAGTGGTGGATGTGGGGAGAGAGATAGCGGAGTTTGGAAATTTGTAAGACTGGATGGCATGATCTGTTATGTATATTATGATTTTTCAACACTATTAAGGTAAATACATTGTTTGTTCTCTACTAAAATTTTTCATTTCCTAACTATGCCCATCAGTAGTTAGTGCCTTCCGTAGTTTGAATCTTTTATTTAGCTGGCAGTAGTGGCGCTCGCTGTTTTGCAGTAGTTCGAGTAACGAAGATTTTTGGTGAGGTAAATGATTTGTGAAAGGTATAGGTTAATGTTAGTCAGGGCCATTCTTTTGTAGGGATTTTTGAAAGTCAGATTGCGTTGTGCTAAAAATATTGTGTGTCCGGTTAAGCACAGTCCTGTATAATTATTTAAAGGGGACGTTTCATACGGTCAACGACTGCCTTGTGCGGCGCGCAGACTTGACTATTGCTTTGAGTATGTGCCACCGCCAGAACACGGCGCGGTATCCTTTGTATTCTGTGCGTGTTTACATGTAACTGTTAGTTTATCAAAAGTATGTCATTCCACAAAAATTTCAACGTTCGATATATGATGTATTCCCGTAGTGTGTCGAGATTTAAGAGTTTCTACTTCGACAGTGTTATCATGAATAATTTTGCAAACTCTATATGGACCGTTATAAAGAAAAAAAATTGGGACACAAGTCTTTTCCTTTTGAGACAAACGGTGAGACTTAATTAACACCTTTTGACCAACTGACAAAGTTTTTAAACGACCAGGACGTTTATCTGATTTCTCTCTTCTAGCAGCCGCAGATGCAATATTTTGTAGAACCAGGTTGACAACTTCAGAATGCCGCAATTTCCGTGTAGGCAGAAAAGGAACTATTTCAGAAATGCGATTTGTCGGTGCTTTATTTTTTAATATCAATATAGGCGGTAAAGAAGTTGAATCATTAGGGAGTTCATTCAGAATGTTTTGAAAAATATGAAGATACTGATCCCACGTTCTGTGATTCTGATGACAATAAAGACGACACAATTTGTTGATTTCCTTCATCCATCTCTCTGAAGCGTTAGATTGAGGATGCAAAAGTGAAATGAAAATTGGTTTAATGTTACGACGCCGTAGAGTACGAAGCCAAATTTTAGAGCGAAACTGTGATTCATTTCTGATATAACTTCATCAACATGACCCACTTCTTTAAGAAAATGTTTGATGAAAGCCTTAGATACTGAACGAGCTGTTGCTTTGCGTAAAGGTGTAAAACACACATATTTTGATGTCAATTCCACTGCTACCAAAATGTACGCAAAACCATTAGTAGAACGAACCACTTGACCGAACAAATCAACTGCAGCCATCTTTAATTTCGCTGGAGTGATAGGAAACAACGGTGCTCTGTGAGAAACAGTTGGCGGCTTAGCCTTTTGACATAATTTGCATTTGACTAGAACAGATCGAATACGTTTTTCCATATTACTGAAGGAGGAATTTTGTCGTAATTTATGAAAGCATTTTCTGGGACCAAAGTGTGCATAACTGAATTGTGTATACCAAATGAATTTATTATCCCACTCATCAGGAATGCAAACTAACCAAACAGAATTGTCAACCGATTTTCGTTTAAAAAGAATATCATTGCGAACTAAATAGTACTGTCTAATCGCGACGCTTTCCTTTCTCCTCCACTTTTCCTTAATGTCCTTCCAGATTGGATCCTTGTTTTACTCCTTAGCAATGTCCTGGAGCGAAGACGAAATAAAATTTTCTAACGCAACACCTTGATTATACATCAAACAATAATTACTTTCTTTGCATTCCTCCTCAGCACTTTGTTTCAAACCCATAGGTGCACGTGATAAAGCATCAGCAATAATATTTGAAGAACCCTGTATGTAAACAATACTAAAACCAAATTCCTGTAGATACAGTGCCCATCGTGACAATCTTCCATGTGTTAATTTTGTTGACGTAAGAAATTCCAGAGCTCGATGATCGGTGTAAACCTTAGTATGTCTACCATACAAAAAGATGGGAAATTTTGTGAAAGCCCATACAACAGCCAAAGCTTCAAGTTCCGTATTCGAATAATTCTTTTCTGATTTAGAGAGAACACGACGTCCAAATGCAATAGTTTTCTGTACTACAACGCCCTTTTTTTCTATCTCTTGAAATGAGTGTGCACCTAGGCCTTTGTATGATGAGTCCGTCGCCAAACAAAAATCTTTAGATAAATTCGGATGTGAAAGAAGTGGAGCAGCAACTAAAACATCACGAAGTTGTTCAAATTCCGATTGAGCTTCCTCATCCCAACACCAATTAGTATTCTTTCCAGATAGTTCACATAAACGAGGTGTGGCCAAATTGTCCAATCTAACAAAGCGTCTAAGAAAATTATAGACACCAAGGAAACTACGAACATCACGTTTTGTAGCAGGAACAGCATTATTGCGAATAGCGTCTAGTTTCTCTGGATCAGGAAGAACACCTTCTGTAGAAATAATAAGACCAAGAAATTTCACCTGAGAACGACCAAATTCAGAGTTTTCCAAGTTCCAACTCTTGCAAAAATACGTAATAATGAATCCAAAATTTTGTTATGCTCACTCCAAGAACGTTTAGCAACAAAAATACCGTCAACATATGAAGTAATATTGTCACGAAGATAAACAGGCAAAATTTCGTTTAAACTACGAATGAATGCTGCAGACGATATAGTAAGTCCAAACGGTAATTTCCGAAATTGGTAACAGTTACCAAAGGCTAAAAAGGCAGTGTATTTTCTACAGTCAGGGTGGAGTTCTATTTGCCAAAAACTTGCGCGCATATCAATTGTGGATAAAACTTTAATTCCATGGAAATGTTGAAGAAGTTCATCTCAATTTTGTGGACGGTCAGTTTCAGGAATGATGATATTATTTATCTGTCTGGAATCCAGAACCAAACGAATTGACCCATCCTTTTTAAGAACGACATGTAATGGGGTGGTATACGGACTGACTGCTGGCTCAATAATGCCTTGATCTAACATGCATTGAAGTTCACTCTTAACCTTCTCTATATAAGCCAAAGGAATAGCGTACGTTTTTCCTCGAAATGGGGTGTGTTCTTTTCCTTTAAATAAATATTGTAAGCCTTGTATAGTTCCTGTGTGATGACTAAATACTGTAGCATGTGAAGTCAAAATATGGTGCAGTTCTTCTCTTGCAACGTCATCTCGCACTTCAGCTTTGTAAACCTTTCCATTAATTAATTCTTCGCTAATAACTATATCATCCATCCCGTCTCTGTATCTATTGTCGTTTTCATGAATGAACACATTGTCGTCATAATGCTCAGCGAAAACATCAGAAGTAAGAAACCTTAAACAACTTGTGTCTGATTCAGATTTCGTTACACACTCGAAAAATTTCAAACATCTCGGCATTCCGGCAACAGTCAAGTTCACACTTCCTTCCTTAACGTTTAAAATGGCCTTATATGTGTTAAGAAACTCCATACCTAATATAATTTGTGTACTGAGTAATGGAACAATAATAAAATTAGCAGAAAATTCATATCCTTGACAAATGAAATTTAAGTTGGTCTGTTGTTTGACTTCCACACTTTTTCCAGAAATAGCTCCTCGAATTGTAGTTTTAGAAACAGGTAACACAGGACAAGCAATAGTTCTTACACATATACGAAAAACTGATTCACTAATAACATTCAATGGGCTCCCAGAATCTAAAACCGCAGTGAACTTATTCTTACTCACACATACTTCAATAACAGGATGTAAAAATGCGTCTACATTATTTCCCTTTTCGTCTAACAAAATGTCTCTCATGTCTGCCAGGCGTACGTAGTGTAAAGTCGTAGTGTCACTACTTTCTGAACCGTCTACATTGCTGCCAGAAGCCGAAGCTAAAAGTCATTGTCGATTGTTTGCGTACGTCTTTGATTATTCGCGTCATTTCACGGATAAATTTCTACGATTTGCACTTGTCTCTCTGAATTTCTGTCACGTGGAGGATGCCAATTAGATCCCTCCTGTCTGTTACATGTAAATTCTTGGTTGTGTCTGTTATTAAAATTTCTATTTTCCTGTCTATCTGCATGACTACTTCTTGTGTAATTTCGACTGTCACTTCTGAAATTATTGTTATATCTACTACCCTGGTTATTTCTGTAGTGAGAATTTCTATTCTTGTATGAATAAGTTCTGTCTTGATGATACCGATTATTGTTTCCGTATGATTGATCATTTCGGTAGGAGTTTTCGTTTTTATAATTGTCTGTGTAATTTCTGTTAGACCGTATGTTATTGTCATAAGGCTGGTATCTATTGTCCTGTCTGTTTCGTCTGTCATTCTCAAAATTACCGCTATAACGTCCGTGCCTATCATTACCCCTTTTCTCTGAAAATCTATTGTGATTACCGTTACAGAAAAAATTACAAGAAGTCCCGTCGTCGTTGTCATACTCAAGTTCTTGTAGCAAAGTCTTAAAAGTCTCAATGTCGTCTTTACATCTTCCGGCTAAAGCAGTGTGTCTTATCGATTGTGGCAGCTTAGTTAAACAAATGCGAATTAATTCAGTCGGGCTATAAGGGTTGGAAAGGAACTAATTCTTTCGAATCATATCTTCAAAATATTCTACCGGCGTGCGGAACTCAGACCGTTTAAAATTACGCTACATAATAAGACATGTTTTGCTCTCTATTGCGTGTTTTCGTACCAATATGCCGATAGAAATACATGATAAAAATCATTTAAATTATTACAATATCTAATAAGTGCGAGCATGCGCGTCGCCGGTTCGTTTTCTAAATATCCACACATAAATTCCAGTTTGTGACTTAGTGGCCAATTTGGTGGAAGTGCGTACATAAATTGATCTAACCATGAACATGGATGTATGTCATTCTTAGAATTGCGAAAGATCTTAAATTTCCGAACAGTTAAAAAGTGTTTATAGTCAAAGTTTTCGCCTCGTGGCGACAAAGACCTACCGCGTCTGTCCCAGTCCATATGTCGTTTATTGTCAAGTTCGCGCGCCTGGCGCTCTCTTGTTGCATCTCGTAAATGAAATAAATTATTTTCTTCAAAACCCGCTGCTATCTGTGATTCCAAATTTCTTCTACTGTCTTTTCCTACGATTTCGCTTTCAATTTGTTTAACTTGCTTTCGTAACGCCTCAAATTCCCTTTTAACGCGTTCATTAAATTTTCCTTGATTATCAACATGTTTATTTATGTTCTGGTACTCTTCGGTTTCTTCAAATGGCAATGGAGCTGTATCATCTGAATCTCTGTCCCCATTTAAACTAAGACTTGTCAATTTATCTGAAATCTCCTCAACTCTTTCCGATAAGTCACCTATTTGTTTTTTCTGTTCATTTACGTCTTCCATAAGTGTCGCAACCCGGGTTTCAGTATTGACACATTTAGTAGTTAACTGTTCATACTGTTGTGTTAGGTTATTTATTCTGTCATTTGGTACGGATTCCTCGATTCTTTCAAATATTTCTTTCTTATCGTGTGCACGTTGTAAATTTAACTCTGAAAATTTTTGTACTATCACGCGATCTCTTTCCTCCTGTTCTCTATCCTGTTCCTTTTGTCTAATTTCTATTGAAATTATTCTATTATTGTGAGAATTCAAACTTGGTTGTACTTCTTCTCTAATTTCTTTCTGTAATTCATCTTTCATATTTTTGAAACATGTCCCTATTCGTGAGTCTAACCGTGTTTCCATTGTTCCCATATCAGATTAAATTGTTCCTATTTGTGAGTCTAACCGTGTTGCCAATGCTCCCATCTCTGTTTTTAATTCAGATATTAACTGTGTTTCCATTGTTCCCATACCAGTTTTAATTGTTCCTATTTGTGAGTCTAACCGTGTTGCCAATGTTCCCAACTGTGATCCCAAATTTAATATAGCACCCATCAACTGCTCCATATTAACTGGTTCAAAATTCTTTTCGCCCCTAACATTTCCCGTAAAACTAACTTCCTTCGGCATAGCTGTAAAGCTATCTGTGTTCGATACTATTTCAGGATCTTCTATCGTTAATATCATATTCTGAAAATTTTCCGATTGTGAAAAATTTTGAACTGGTTCTGCACTATTTTCCCTGCTTGTTAAATTGTTTTCTACTTCATTATTCATCATACTGTTCTCCTGTGTTGGCGAGTTCGCCATGTTAACGATTTCGTCATTCTGACTATCCATCGTTTTTGCCTTTTTCATCGATCGCGTAATCATTTACAAAACACACAAAACTCGTCACTATACGAAAATTACACACAATGTAACACTTTCTCACCAACAATACCATTCACATGAAATGCTTAGCGACAAACACGATTAACGAACAATTTTCATAATTGCACAAAATTGTCAAACCCGTATACGAGACATCAAAAATTAAATTCTGCAAAAATACCATCGGAAGAATGACAAGACAACTACAAATGTTCAATTACCAAATCTACACATGCAATATAGACTGCAATGACTAAACTACAAATTACTACAACAATACTACTGTCTGCTATTTTTACTATCAAAAGAATTCCAAGGGACGATCCGAAGCAGCGGTCGCCACGTGTATGGGGGCTTAATTATATAAATGAAAATGCAATAATTTTAGTAGCTGTGTATCCGGTTACGAAGTCTCGTAACCGGTTGGCCCTGAGTAGTATTAGTGCGCAATCTGACTGCATAAAATAACAATAAAGAATGAAGGGAAATTTCCGTTAACACAATTGATTAATTAAGTCGCCAGCAACTATAAAAGCTACGAAACAACAAAGCACAAGTGTAACTGTTCTGAGTGTAGAAGTGTGATTCAACGTACATGTATCTGGCACGGTTCTTCCTCAATACGACAAGATATTTGAAACACCATTTACAATGAAGTAATTAAAAAAACCAGAAATACTATAATTGCACATAGATACCAGAATTACAAGTCTAATACATGAACACGAGCCAGATGCTTCGTTGACTGAACCTGT
Source organism: Schistocerca americana (assembly GCF_021461395.2). Classification (NCBI taxonomy): domain Eukaryota; kingdom Metazoa; phylum Arthropoda; class Insecta; order Orthoptera; family Acrididae; genus Schistocerca; species Schistocerca americana. Next base: position 507,433,189 of record NC_060124.1, on the reverse strand, counting down.
GACCAAGAGGCATTGTTATTAAGAGAATTTGAAATAAAAAATTTTTTGTTACCTTCATATATATTGGCGAAAAATACATTATGATCATTGCAACATCTTCCATATATACATTACACCAACCGAACAGCATCTGTTCTCTCGCCCAACAGAACAATAACTGCACACGACATGCTCTCAACTAGAACAGCTCTCGACATCCTCTCGACAAGCACTGCCCACGACAATCTCTGAACTACAACTGCCCTCGACATTGTCTGAACAACTACTGCGCCCAGTGGAGGCGGCGGAATAATACTCTTTGGTGCAATCTCTGGCGCTGTGACTCAGTGTAGCCACCTTTCAGTGTTTCATATGATAAACATTAAGAGAAGCCTTCAGACTGCTGTTGGCCGACTGCACAAAGGAAGGCTGAGGATAGTAGGAAACCGTGGTAACATAGTTAACCGCTTTTTGAAAACAAAATTGTCTAAATTCCCTAGAACTAAAGGCACTCGCGTTGTCACTAACTGGACTTTAGCGGGCCAAAACGTGCAAATATAGTATTCAAGTGGTGAATTGTGATAATTGGAGCCATGCCCTTGGGTATAAGCCTTGAGAAACGACCGGAAGTGTAAAATACCAATAATATATATTTATGGTCATTTCTGGTAGGTGATAACAGCCACAAATATTCCACTAATACACGGATAACTTTTCCTTTGGCTTCTTATACTGCAACAACCCGCAGCTTATCACACAAACGGTCCTGACATCATTGTACCAACTTACAGATATCAGGAGGAAGAGAGAGCCAGGTGAAATGCTCCTCAACTTCAGATAATGTCTCAAAAACACCGAAATGCAGACCGACTGATGAAAACAGCAGAAAACGGCAGGTACCAGATTTGCTGGAAGACATATCTTTGATTTATCACCGTCTCTTGTCGAAAATAAAGCTGTCCGTTACTGAAAGTGTAACCTGTTAATTCTCCTTCCTGAGTAAGCTGTTGGCTTATGCTACTAAGTTTGGGATACTTAGCCTGTTCTTCAGCCAAATCTTGAAATAAGCCGGCCGGTGTGGCCGAGCGGTTCTAGGCGCTTCAGTCTGGAGCCGAGCGACCGCTACGATCGCAGGTTCGAATCCTGCCTCGGGCGTGGATGTATGTGATGTCCTCAGGTTAGTTAGGTTTAAGTAGTATTAAGTTCTAGAGGACTGATGACCTCACATGTCAAGTCCCATAGTGATCAGAGCCATATGAACCACTTTTCTTGAAATAATTCAGAAATCTGACTGAGAATGACCAAATCACACGCACCACGGTCCTGCACTATTTCGGCCGAACCTGTTCAGTGTCCTCCTCGCTGCTGATTATCGGTTCTCCGAATACGCCCAACCATGAAACGGAATACTAAAATCTGGACAGCCCAGTTTTACAAGGTCTAACTATCACCCAACTAGGAGCCACGTTACCAGTCTCAAGTGAAGATTGAATATTCTAAATATAATCGAAATTTTTTCAGAGCTTAAGGTACTGCCAGAGCCTGTAACTCGTAGACTGAATAATTAACTTCTAGACTTGGTACCGGCCCGGACGCATATGACACAGGACATCATTCGTCATCATAATCCTGTAATAACACAGTTTCCATCCCGAGTTAGAGGTGTCTGTCTGGAGTATAAAATATTTGCTAGAGTTGGTTAGTGCTAACACTGGTGCCACACTAAGGCCTTGTTTTAAGGCATCAAAAGCTGCTTGCTGGTTGTCTGTCCATTGGACGGGGACGCCTTTATGACGAAACATGTTCCGTGTTATGCGAATCCAAGAATAAACTTCCAGAACAAGTCAGTCATTCCGAAGAATCAGACGAGACTTCTGCGATTCTTAGGCTGAGGAAAATCTCTAATAGTTCTCGTTCGCTCAGTATCTTTCTTAACCCCACTTTGTGAAACGAAATAACCCAAAACTGATGTATACGATGTTGTAGTGCCTGTGCTATTCCGAATTACAATGTCGAGAACTGATCTGTAGCCTTCAAGAAACACTCGTGATGCGTGCAGAGATGTTGACCATTTGATAGCCCCTTTCTTGAAAAAGTTTACTGAAAATCTTCCTCATCGCCTCCATCTTAGATGGGGACAATCTATAAGGTGGATGACGGATAGGAACTTTATCAGCTAATTGAATCTTGCACTGAACACGATTAGTAACACCTAAATGCTCGGTAATAACGTAAGGGCGCAGTCCGGAACCGCGCGACTGCTACGGTCGCAGGTTCGAATCCTGCCTCGGGCATGGATGTGTGTGATGTCCTTAGGTTAGTTAGGTTTAAGTAGTTCTAAGTTCTAGGGGACTGATGACCTCAGAAGTTAAGTCCCATAGTGCTCAGAGCCATTTGAACCAATAACGTAAGGAAATTCCTTCTGTAACTGCAACCACCGTTTACCTTCTTCTCTTTTTAACTGAGATACATCAGAATCTGTTCACTAGGTTGAACATATTATCCACAAAAATAGAATTATTACAAAACTGATACTGTAACACCACAATAGGTGTCCTTACATGACTAAAAATGAGTGCAAAAACAAATCTCCATACTACCTGACATATACTATTGTAAAATTTAATCAATCTTTAAGCAACTAATTAATCTCTGCTCCGACAACTGCATGCCTGTAGAAATAATATGGGTCGACACATTTCTTTTCAGTCTTATGAGCACGTCCTGTGTCCTGATTTCCATTTATCACCCTTCCTGAAAGTGTGTGGTCAAGTGTGAATGAATTAAATGAAGTAGCAGACGGGCCAGAGAAGTGGCGGGTTTTTTAATCTTCTGCCAACTTAAACGGTGTCTGTGAAAGGTAGAGAGCAGGAACAGGAGGGCTTGGCCAAAGATCAGTAAAGAAAAAACGTTTTTCGTAGGAGAGGTTGGTCATGGGCCTCCCCCACCACCTCGGGTGGTTCGGATAGGGCTCCGCACGACGGTTAGTCGCGGGAGTGTGTTTGAAGACAGGTAAGCGACCAGACGTTCCTTCTGAGCGTCTGCGTCGAACGATGAACAAAAAAGTATTTGAATGTGTTAATAATTTTTAATCTCAACAATTTCTTCTCCTAGCTATTTTGAATTACCATTTAGGTTCTGGCTACAATTTTGGCTCAGTTAATCAGTGGCGTAATAAGATGATTTCCGTTAGTCGCGACCACACGGTCAGTAGATTCAAATCGTAGCCTAATCCTTAACAATTTCGGCTTGCCATATTATTTTATTTGTGGTGAACTTCTAAATTATCAGTAAAATTGTATCGAGCGTACATTTGGCAAAGAATGAATCGATTAAATTCGAACCGCTTCACGCAAAGGTATGCAGCCACCCAAAATCCTGCTCGATGCCAACCACGAGCTACATACAACACTTCTTACAAAAATGCTATCAACATTTTGTTCGGCATGTGGATTTAGTGCACGTGGGTGTTTGTGTTTCGAAACCGAGCAGTGACCACGTGCTCTCCCGATTTCCCCATCCCACAGGACTCGCTGGTTAAGGCGACCGTGAGGCCATAGGTTCGTTTATATAAATGTATCAAGAATGTTTTTTCTATCTATTAAATACAAAAGACTACTGTTATCATGCGAAATCTTAGCCAAAATAAATATTTCATCATTTGAAGTTCTTTCCGTGCTCGTTTAATTTATCCCTATTCAATACGTCTAAAAATAGAGGTACATTTGTTTCATTGATGATTACGCTACTAAAATACGTAGTTCTTGGCACGAGTATAGCTAACGGAGCGTAGTTTACTCTCACTGGCATAACTCATTGCGTTATCCGTTGCGACCTTTATAGACTTAATCTGTGAAGGGATTGTTCCCTAAAATTTAGATGGGCCTAAACCTCTTTTCAGACAACGGGCAAATTATTCAGAGAACCTTACGTTACGTTACAATACCTCAGGTTGGCCAGAACTTAAACCACTATTTCATATTTAAAAAATGCTTAACACAATTTGCCTTTTCAAGTAAATTACAGTCCGAAATTACATCCACGGACTAACCTTTTACTATCCAAAATTTAACGGTCCATGAAGAAACACGAATTCTAATGTGAGCAGTAAACTGACCAAGCACAGAAACAGCTGACACTTTTGCTGAACCGAATTTAACGGCGAAAACCTACAAGTTGTTTATATCTCAAAAGCCACGGCAAATTCATTAAACATGAATCACTGCCCGAATCCCAAAGTGCACAAACTGGTACTTGGTTAATTAAACTGTATACGCGTGGCAATGAATCTTGGACCACGGCATTAATGTTATGACACTTTAGTGGCTCTCTCTGCATGGCACAGAGGTGATCGAAACGCTCATGGCGTTAACGAGTATTAGTCGCCTTCTTAAGTTGGAGACAGTTTCGAGTAAAATGGCTTGACGAAGTACAACGAAAAAAATAACATTGATTGCCAGAAGTTCGTTTCTCAGAGAACCTCAGAGAAAATGATGAACTTTAAACTTGGGCAACGCTGTTTGAACCTTCCCTCTTCTGAGCACTAAAACTAATTCCCTCAATTGTACTAGCAATGCAGTCAAGGAACTACCACGTTTCTCACAGAAAGACTCTCTCGAACAATCCTCCTCCCACATGCCCTCCAATATATTTTGCTGTTCTTCACTGACTTGAAGGCCTGAAACACTAGCTATTCTAACACTCTCAACAACGTTGGCAAAGGTTGCCGTCAGCAAATGAACATGAAAATAATATTCATTAGTCAGATCGTTTTATCGCATAAATATTGCAATGGTTCAGCATACTGAATAACGTAATCAATCGTTCGACCTAGCCGCCCTTCAGCCAATTGATACATCATTTTTAAAATAACAATATGAGCAACTTGAAACAAATTTAGATGGATGATTAATCCAACAAACAACCAAAAACTTTTCACAATATTCACCCTTTCTCAGTGCTAAACTGCCCAGTACCTGTAAAATAGGTAATATCGGATTCGGCATTCTACTAAATGATTTTCAGATCTTAGTCGTTCTACTGTTTAGTAACATATCAACCTAGCTACCGCCCTCTGACCATCTTCCTTCCTCATCTGTACCCTTTCGTCACTAAGCGCATTTGGTTTCTTTTGAAGAGAATTTTTTTTTTTCTGGTAACTGGACATTTATTAAATTTTTGTCAGGACTGGCATTAACAATTCGTGTATCTCCAACACTATTACAGAAATGAGTAAGAGGAGACTGAATTCAGTACAACTGAGAGCACTGAAGCAACTCAACATTACTCTGTATTCTGGCTAACAGCTAGGTATGGATACAGCATGAGTCACTTACCTCGCCAACCTTCTGCATGACCACGTGAATAGTCAACTGCGCTACGAGGCATTGTATCAGTTGCGTGACTTTCCTCCCACCGATCGCTCAAGAATATTAAGTTCAGTATTAAGTTCATATATTAAATACAGATTGTTGAGATGTTCTATTTTCAAAATCGGTCGTGTAGCCACCTTACATAGCTTAAGCAGTACGCACGTGCAGTGACAGGTTATCAGTGTTAAGCACATGTACAGTTAACGAAGTCCTTCCTGGTATGACAACTACCACTTAGTTCACGCAAAGCCGTCCGCTGTGGACGAGCGGTTCTAGGCGCTTCAGTCTCGAACCGCGCGACCGCTACTGTCGCAGGTTCGAATCCTGCCACGGGCATGGATGTGTGTGATGTCCTTAGGATAGTTAGGTTTAAGTAGTTCTACGTCTAGGACACTGATGACCTCAGTTGCTAAGTCCCATAGTGCTTAGAGCAATTTTTTGAAGTTCGCGCAACCACACTCTGCAGCTACCATGAGAAAGAGCTAGCGGATATTTAGGTCAACAGGAGGTACCAAGCTAGAGAAAACTTCAATCAAAAGAAATTCACCAACAATTATTTCATATTCAGTTTAACAAACTTCACAAATAATAGCAAAGATCATTAAACTTTAATCATTTACACAAATTGAACCAACTTAACCAAGCTGTTTTGAAAACTTAAAATCAATAACCATAACAGGAAAGACGTTAATCTGAATTCTAGCACAATGGCTTCCATCACAGCCGTTCAGAAGCCAGTTCAGCCCTCGCCTCCGCTCATGGGCACAACCCATCAAATGGTTGGATATAGTTTGATAATACAAGTAGAACAGATAAAATTTTACAACTTAAAATAGTCACAAAATAGAGTATATTAATGCAAGCAAACATGGATCAAAACAGTAAAGTAATCAGTTAGAAACAGAATGATTACTCAAGCAGAAAAGTAATTTCGTTTTAATGTACCTCGTATAATTAGTGTAGAATGATTACTCAAGCAGAAAAGTAATTTCGTTTTAATGTACCTCGTATAATTAGTGTATGACTAGCCATAAGCATTTAAACCGACAGCTTCAACATTAAAGCATTAAAACCGTTCTAGTTCTGTTGCATAAATGTTAAATGTACTTATAATAATATTAGTAATACTTTAACTGTTTTACACTGAAGAGCCAAAGAAACTGGTAGACCTGCCTAATATCGTGTAGGGGCCCCGCAAGCACGCAGAAGTGCCGCAACACGATGTGGCATGGACTCGCCTAGGGTCTGAAGTGGTGCTGGAGGAAAAGGATACTATGAATCCTGCAAAGCTGTCCATAAATCCGTAACAGTACGAGGGGTGGAGATCTCTTCTGAGCAGCATGTTGCAAGGCATATGCTCCATAATGTTCATGTTGGGGAGTTTGGCGGACAGCGGAAGTGTTTAATCTCAGAAGAGGATTCCTGGAGCCGCTCTGTAGCAATTATGGACGTATTAGGGGTTGCACGGTTCTGATGGAAGTGCCCAAGTTCGTCGAAATTCACAATGGCCAAGAATGGAAACAGATTATCAGACAGGATGCTTACGTACGTGTCATCTGTCAGAGATGTATAAGGACGTATCAGGGGTCCCATATCACACCAACTGCAAACGCCCCACACCATTACAGCGACTCCTCCAACTTGAACAGTTCCCCGCTGACGTGCAAGGTCCATAGATTCATGAGGTTGTCTCTTTACACGTACATCCACTCAATACAATTTGAAACCAGACATGTCCGACCAGGCAACATGTTTCCAGTCATCAACAGTCCCTGTCGTGCAGTCATCAAGGGCACACGAGTGGGCCTTCGGCTCCGAATGCCAACATCGATGATGTTTCATTGAATGGTTCGCATTTGCCGAGGGGTTGCACTTCTGTCACGTTGAACGCTTCTTTTCAGTCGTCATTGGTCCCATTCTTGTAAGATCTTTTTCTGGTCGCAGCGATGTCGGAGATTTGATGTTTTACCGGATTCCTGATAATCACGGTACACTCGTGAAATGGTCGTACGGGAAAGTCTCCACTTCATCGCTTGAAACGTCCCCTTTAAACAATTATACAGGACTGTGCTTAAACTGACACACAATATTTTTAGCGCAACGCAATCTGACTTTCAAAAATCCCTACAAAAGAATGGCCCTGACTAACATTAACCTATACCTTTCACAAAGCACTTACCTCACCAAAAATCTTCGTTACTCGAACTACTGCAATACAGCGAGCGCCACTACTGCCAGCTAAATAAAAGACTCAAACTGCTGAAGGCACTAACTACTGATAGGCATAGTTAGCAAATGAAAGATTTTAATAGAGAACAAACAATGTATTTACCTTAATAGTCATAATATATATCAGTTCATGACATCCAGTCTCACAAATTTCAAAATTCCGCCATTTCTCTCCCCACATCCACCACTGCTGGCGGCTCACCTCCAACTGCGCAACGCTACGCGCTGTTCACATCCAGCTGCCGCTGCCCAACACTACAATGACAGACAACAATGCAAACTAGCCACAGACTGCACACAGCACAGCCAGTGATTTTCATACAGAGCGCTACGTAACGTTGCCAATAAGAAAACAAACAGCCTACTTACACGCTACCTCCCATCTCGTGCGCCGACTGTAACACCACATTCAAACTGACTTAAATCTTGATAACCTGCCATTGTAGCAGCAGTAACCGATCCAACAACAGCGCCAGACACTTGTCTTATATAGGCGCCGTATTCTGCCTGTCTAAAAATGTCTGCATTTGAATACGCATGCCTATACCAGTTTCCTTGGCGCATCAGTGTAGAAATCTTTTCTTCTTTCGTCAGCACAACAGGGAGCGCAACAGACAGCGTAAAGGCTAGTGACTGCCAAATATACTGTTTAAATAAAAATGTGATTCCTTATAGCCACTTGCAAGAGAAATAATAACAATATAACTGATGTTTTAAAAAAATAAGCATTCAATAAAAGTCTTAAATAAATTGTAACTGGTAAAATTTGTCTCAGCTAAAGACCGTTATTGGCTGGCTCTGAGCAGCATGGGACTTAACTTCTGAGGTCATCAGTCCCCTAGAACTTAGAACTCATTAAACCTAACTAACCTAAGAACACCACACACATCCATGCCCGAGGCAGGATTCGAACCAGCGACCGTAGCGGTCGCGCGGTTCCAGACTGTAGCGCCTAGAACCGCTCGGCCACCCCGGCCGGCTAAAGATCTTTTTTAGTTATGCTATTAATACGTCGATGTATGGAACACATGCAACATTCACCTTTATGAGCACAGTCGAGTGACTTCTCCAACACGCTTACATTACTGTCAGATCATCAACGGCCTACATGCTGCAGTTTGTAACAGGCCTCAAATCACTGCACACACAGCTGGGTGCGGCTGCACTGGCCGCAACTTGTTTCGCTCCAGTAGACCTCACTTCCATCACATAAACCATTAGAAGATGCCAGACACGCTGATCAACACTATGTTAGAGCAGGTTAGTATCCCTGAACAGCCCCTGAAAGTTTGTTGGTTCATGCTGTATACTGTCTTCTCTAGAAAACTGTTTTGTGTTTGATGTGTGCGGTTACATTCTCTAATTTCATTAAAATTTCCATTTGAGTCGACTGTATTCTTCTTTTGTCTTTCTTAGTTAATGTTCAATATACGCTTCGCTAAATCCGAATAGGGATATAGATTACGTGGTAGAATTTTAAATTTATACTGCGGCGAGGCGGGGTCGGTCGTCTGCGTTTTTGTTAACGTTACCGTTCAGTCCACCTACCTCGATAGGATTCTTGCTGATGTCCCTTCACTCTGTGGCAGCAGATACGTCCTAGGCAGTGTGAAGCAGCGTTGATGAATCCACCACATAATACTTACAACACAGAGGCCGTGCAACTCTAGTTGAAAGTCAGTTCCTTAAAGTTCATGATTAAAAATTCGGGCGTTCGGGATCTTCAGTCTACTTGCAGAAAACCGTTTAAAATTAGATTAACGCTGCTATTTATTCATATTGAAACTCAATAAATTGCTATCAAGTCCGTATTTAATATGATAAAATGTTATCATTCAAAGTCCATTGTAGGTATAGCAAATATTCACTCGAAAAGTAGCCAGAATTTTAGTAAGTCCGACCCGACTAATTTTCACGTTCTACCAGTCACAGACCCACAACTATTTGCGAGTTAAACATTCGGTCGTTTCAGTGGTCTTCTTCGTAAGAGGTGCTCGCCAAAATATTCCGTACAAAGCACGAAACACGCCACGTGGAGTTGTTGCTACGACCAGAAAGTTCACACGCTCAAATTTCTCAATTTATTTAATTTAGAAACACCAAACATTCACTAAAGTGTTCGCAACTCCAGCCGATTCAGTCAGGATACGTTCGAATCGAAATTAGCTCACTATTTCCTCATCTTACACATTATTTTAAGGAGCTGTCTGACATCATGTTATCCGTAGACCGGCTAGCAAGTGACTCTTCTCGAGGTATGTTCCTATCTGCCCACTTCTCTATTCCTCCCGGAACAGCTTAATTCTGATTGGTTGTTGATCCGACGACCGATCAGAACGTTCCTTCCAGATCATTCTCGCCGCAAATCTTACCTTATCCAACCACTAATTTGATAGTAATTAATGTCAGCAAATCTTCAGTTTCTTGTAATTTGCTTAATCAAAATAAACGAACTGCGAAATATTCTTCAAATTGATAAATAAACTTATTCTGCCCGTAACTTCCATTCTGGCTGCTTTCATACAAAAGCAAGCACACACCGACATGCGTCACCTGAATCGTGGTTGCAACATAACTTTCCCACGGTTCCCTTGTACAAGGTTTTACGAAAAATTAAATATTAAATTTTAACGAATGTCCCAATATACTCTCTCAATCATTCTCACGCACTCACACGGCAAAATATGATCAAATAATAATTTTAAACCAATTTTTGTATTACGTAATTAATTGACTTTTATGCACTGATAACTTTGGAATGACTTCAAATGATAGTAAAAGTCAATCTGTTATTGTTCCTAACTTGGTTTTAAAAAATAAGCGTAGGTTTCAGGAGTTTTAAGTAATTCTCTTTATCTCCAGAACTATAATAAATAAAAATCTTAAATTTTGACAGCATCATTCCATTAATACCAAAAGGCTGTGTACCAAATTTGAACAAAATCGAATAATAACTAATATGGATTATTTAGATTCGTAGAGGGTATGAATCTTCGAATCGACTGAATGTTGTGCTATGCAGTTGTCACGGCAGCCACCGGACTAGACGACTGCGTGCCTTACTGCAACGAATGTCTTCTCGTAATAACTCGCTTCGTTACAGTATCCTTACTTGCCTTATCCCTCTATGGTCTGTGTATTGTGCCAAATATTACTTGAAACTTATTCAACTTGTTAGTGACATCCAAACAGAAAGCTAATACAGCAGCCTACCTGTTGAAAATATGACTTTTGACATATCGACTGTTCGTCTGGTACTATTTTGCAGTGAACTGTAAATTTCCCTTTGAAGGGAAATCATCAGATCATCAATTCCAATTACAAAATGATCTAGAGAGAATTTCTGTGTGGTGCGAAAAGTGGCAGTTAGCACATGAGTACTAAAAGAAATCCGATAGATTTTGGGTATACGATAAATCGCACAAGTCTAAGGGCTGCCAATTCCACTAAATACCTAGGAATTACAATTACGAGCAGCTTAAATTGGAAAGACCACATAGATAACGTTGTGGGGAAGGCAGAACACTCAGAAGATGCGACAAACCCACTAAAGAAACAGTCTACATTACACTTGTCCGCCCTCTGCTGGAATATTGTTGCGCGGTATGGGATCCTTACCAGATACGATTGACGGAGGACATCGAAAAAGTGCAAAGAAGGGCTGCTTGTTTCATGTTATCGCTCAATAGGAGTGAGAGTGTCCCTAATATGATACGCGAGTGGGGGTGGCGGTCACTGAAACAAAGGTGGTTTTCTTTGCAGCGAGATCTATTTACGAAATTTCAATCACCAACTTTCTCTTCCGAATATGAAAATATTTTGTTGACACCCACCTACGTAGGAAGAAATGATCATCATAATAAAACAAGAGTAATCAGAGCTCGAACGGAAAGATTTAGATGTCCCACGCGCCATTCGAGAGTGGAATGGTAGAGAAGTAGTATGAAAGTGGTTCGATGAACCCTCTGCCAGGCACTTAAGTGTGAATTGCAGAGTAACCACGAAGATGTCGATTTAGATGTAACAGGAACTGACCACAGATGCAATAGCCGACGGCTGCGGAATGTAATGAACCAGTTGTTAAAAGTAATAGCAGTGTTGTACGTTTGTTTGCTGAATGGTTCCTAGTTGGTTTGAACAAAGTGCTTGACCAGTTCAGTTAAATATCGGGTCTTGTACAGGCCTGTGGAATTACGACAGAGAAGACTAATTGTTGAGCCATCATACAAAAAGTCACAGTTTAACTACTCGATTGGGTCTATTCAGAGAAATAATATCTGATTATAGTGATATTATGTTGATTTTAGTATATCGAAGGTTAATACCGACTACCAGTGGCTGTTATACGCTGCACGAAATTCTGATCATCGTTATTAAGTTACGACCAACGGAAAATCTCTGTAGGTGATTAAAAGTTTCATAAGGTTGATAGTTTACCACAATATGTAGTGAATGTGTAAGCAGGCTGTTTAGGTTTTTATGTTGGTAACGCCACGTAGCGCTCTGTATGAAAATCACTGAGTGTGCTGTGTGCAGTCTGTGGCTGGTTTGCATTGTTGGAACATTCGCTATTGTAGTGTTGGGCAGTTGGATGTGAACAGCGCGTAGCGTTGCGCAGTTGGAGGTGAGGCGCCTGCGGTGGTGGATGTGGGGAGAGAGATGGCAGAATTTTGAGAGCGGACGATCTGGACATGTGTCCATCAGGAAGAGTAAATTTGTAATATAGTGTTCAAAAGTTATCATATATATATATATATATATATATATATATATATATATATATATATATATGATAACTTTTGAACACTACTAAGGTAAATACATTGTTTGTTCTCTATCAAAATCTTTCATTTGCTAACTATGCCTATCAGTAGTTAGTGCCTTCAGTAGTTAGAATCTTTTAGTCAGCTGGCAGTATTGACGCACGCTGTATTGCAGTAGTTTGAGTAATGAAGATTTTTGTGAGGTAAGTGATTCATGAAAGGTATAGGTTATTGTTAGTCAGGGCCATTTTTTGTAGGGATTATTGAAAGTCAGATTGCGTTGCGCTAAACAAATATTGTGTGTCAGTTTAGTGACGATCAGAATAAGTAAAGAGAGAAATGTCAGTACGTTCAGTTTTGCTCAGCTGTTTGAAAATCAAATATCGTAGAGGTTTTCCAGCCCTTTCATTTATAAAGAATTTCTAATGGGATGTTGCAAATGTTACACCTAGACTAAACATTGATAACTGGTGTTTAGTTTTCTCTACAATTAGGCTGACTGGTTCTGTGTATGTTAACTAGTGATTCCGTATGTGTACTACACGGAATTTGAGAGCTCGTGATATGGGGATATACTGTATGTGTAATTCGATGGTCAGAACACTCCGAAAAGACATTATTTTATACTTTGTTGGCTGCATTGGCACACACTCAGGTAATAATGTCATTGCTGTATTCGTGGGTGGGTGGATTTAGGATTCCTATTGAGCAGAGCATTCAAATTTACTGAATTAACTTACAAGCAGACACTAGCATTCGTGACAGGGGAATTCCAGAATTTTGGTCTTACAGCGAAACCTGCCCATTTCCCAGTAATAGGCAACCCACACCAAACTTGAACCATTCTAGTAAATGCATGACAACGCTAGTATTACTGCTAACTTTAAGTGACGAGTTGCCAATTAAAATAGGGCATAATAACGGGTCCGTGCAGAGCCGACACCTGAAAAGGATAAATTGTTTTCGCAGTACTGTGATGTGACAAGAGTCATGGGATAGCGATATGGTGGTACTGCCGCGTACGTAATGTAGAATAGAGCAGTGCATTGACGGAGCTCTCAGTTATACTCAAGTGATTCATGTGAGAGGGTGCCCGACGGGATTATGGGCGCACAAAGGAAATTAATAGACTCTGAACGCGTAATGGTAGTTGGTACTAGACGCATGGGGCATTCCACTTCGGAAATCGTTAGGGAATTCAGTATTCTGAGAGCCACAATGTCAAGAGTGTGCCGAGAAAACCACGTTGCAGGCGTTACCTCTCACCACCTACAACGCAATTGTCGACGGTCTTCATTGAACGACCGAGAGAAGCCGCGTTTGCGTAGAGTTGTCAGTGCTGACAGACAAGTAACTCAGAAAACGACGTGGGACGTACGACGGACGTGTCTTTAGGACAGTGCGGCGAAACCTGGCCTTAATGGGCTATGGCAGCAGACGACCGATGCGAGTACCTTTTGTAACATCACGACATCGCCTGCAGCGCATCTCCTATGCTCGTAATCGTATCGGTTGGAACCCAGGTGACTGGAGAACCGTGGCCTAGTCATACGAGTCCCAGTTTCAGTTGGCAACAGGTAATGATAGGGTTCGAGTGTGGCGCAACCCCACGAAACAACTTACCAGGTTGTCAAGAAGGTACTGTGGAAAATGCTGGTGAAACCGCAATGATACGGGCTGCGTTTACATGAAATGGACTGGATCCTCTAGTACAATTGAATAGATCAGTGATTGTAAATGTTTGGCTACTTGCATACCATTTTCAGCCATTCATTATGTTCCCAAACAACGATTGAATTTTTATGACTGACAATGCACCGTGTCACCACGCTACAGTCGTTCACGATTGGTTTGAAGAATATTCTGGACAGTTGGAGGGAATGATCTGGCCACGCATACCACCGCACAGGAATCCCATAGATAATTTATTGGATATAATCGAGAGGTCAGTTCGTGCACAAAATCCTGCACCTGCAACACTTTTGGAATTATGGGTGGCTACAGAGGCAGTGTAGGGGATAGAGTAGAAGGGTTACGGAACAATATCGGCTTGATATTAGGAATGAGAGAGGAGAAAGACTAACAGAGTTCATCAATAAATTTCAGCTAGTAGTAGCAAATAATCCGTTCAAGAATCACAAGAACAAGATAAATACTTGGAAAAGACCGAGAGATACAGGAAGATCTCACATCGATTACATCATGATTAGGCAGAGATTCCGAAATCAAATACTGGATTGTAAGACGTACCCAGGAGTAGATATAAATGGGCGCTGATGACCACGCTGTTTAGCGCCCGTAAACCTCAAACACACACACAGTAGATATAAACGCAGATCACCGTTTAGTGGTGATGAAGAGTACGCTGAAGTTTAAGAGAGTAAACAGGAAGAATCAGTGCCCAAAGAAGTGAGATACGGAAGTGCTTAGGAATGAAGAGTACACTTGATGTTTTCAAACTGCGATAACGAATAACATAGTAGGCAGTTCAGTTGAAGAGTAATGGATATCTCTAGAAAGATCAGTCACAGAAGCTGGAAAGAAAAACATAGGTACAAAGACGGTAGCTGCGAAGAAACCATGGGTAACACAGGAAATACTTCAGCTAATCGATGAATGAAAGAAGTATTAAAATGTTCAGAGAAATTCAGGAATACGGAAATACAAGTTACTTAAGAACGAAATAAATAGGAAATGCAGGGAAGCTAAGACGAAATGGTTGCATAAAAAATGTGAAGAAATCGAAATGAAATGATTGTCGGAAAAACTGACGACTCACCGTACAGAAAAGACAAAACATCCTTCTATGAAGACGAAAACAAAGGTGGTTACCTTAATAGTGCAACTGGAATTCCACTGCTAAATGCAGAGGAGAGAGCTAATAGGTGCAAAGAGTACATTGAAGGCCTCTATGAGAGGAAAGACTTGTCTTATTACGTGATAGATGAAGAAACAGGAGCCAATTGGGAACCGATAGATGACCCAATACTAGAATCAGAATTTAAAAGAGCTTTGGAAGACTTAAGATCAGATAAGGCAGAAGGCATAGATAACATTCCATCAGAATTCCTAAAATCATTATGGAAAGTGGCAAGAAAAGGGCTGTTCATGTTGGTATGTGGAAAATATAAGTCCTGCGAGGTACCGTCAGACTATCGAAAAAACATCATCCACACAGTTCCGAAGATTGTAAGAGCTAAAAAGTGCGAGAACTATCGCACATTCAGCTTAACAGCTCATGCATCCATGCTGCTGACAAGAATAATATACAGAAGAATGAAAAAGGAATTTGAGAAAGTGTTAGATGACAATCAGTTCGGCTTTAGGGAAAGTAAAGGCACCAGAGACGCAGTTATGACACTGCGGTTCATAATTGAGGCAAGACTAAAGAAAAAACAAAATACGTTCATATGATTTGTCGACCTGGAAAAAGCGTTTGGCAGTGTCAAATGGTGAAAGATGTTCGAAATTCTTAGAAAAATTGGGGTACGCTGTAGGGAAAGACGGGTATCATACAATATGTACAAGAATCAAGAGGTAAAAGTGAGAGAGGAAGACCGAGAACAAAGTAAGACAGGAATGTAGTCTTTCACCCCTGCTGTTCAGTCCATACATCGGAGAAGCAATGTCGGAAATAAAAGTAAGGTTCAGGAGTAAGATTAAAATTCAAGGTGAAATGATATCAGTGATAAGATTCGTTGATGACATTGCCATCCTCATTTAAAGTGAACAAGAATTACTGGATGTGCTCAATGAAATGAACAGTCTAATGAGTACAAAAGATGGAGTGAGAGTAAATCAAAGAAAGACGAAAGTAATGAAAAATATCGGAAATGAGAACAGTGAGAAACTTAACATCAGGACTTGTGCTCACGAAGTAGATGAAGTGAAGGAATTCTGCAACCGAGGCAGCAAAATAACCCATGACGGACGAAGCTAGGAGAACGTTAAAATCAGACTAGCACTGTCCAAAAGGGCATCCCTGGCCAAGAGAAGTCAACTAGGATCAAACATAGGCCTTAATTTGAGGAAAAAATTTCTGAGTATATATGTTTGGAGCAGAGCATTATATGGCATTGAAACATGGACTGTGGGAAACATGGAACAGAAAAGAAACGCAGCGTTTGAGACGTGTTGCTACAGAAGAATGTAGATAATTAGGTGGATTGATATGATAAAGCAAGAGGATGTTCCTTGTACAATTGGCCAGGAAAGGAATGTATGGCAAAAATGGACAAGAAGAAGGAAGAGGATAGTAGGACATTTGTTAAGACATCAGAGAGTAACTTCCATGGTACTAGAGGAAGCTTTAGAGTGTAAAAACTGTATAGGAAGATAGAGAATGGAATACAACCAGCGCCGGCCGCTGTGACTGAGCCGTTCTTTGCCCTTCAGTCTGGTAGAGCGCGACCACTACGGTCTCAGGTTCGAATCCTGCCTCGCGCATGGATGTGTGTGATGTCCTTAGGTTAGTTAGATTTAAGTAGTTCTAAGTCTAGGGGACTGATGACCTTAGATGTTAAGTCCTATAGTGCTTAGAGCCATTTTTTGAGCTTCACTGCTACGATAGCATGCCTTAATTCTTTCGTCATCGCAAACGTTTAGGGGCTAGCAAAGAATAGGTAGGCAAGTTTTTTGCTAACGCGAACGTTAAAAATGTTCTGCGTACGAGTTCAAAGCTGAAAATGTAACGAACAAGAAGCAGTACCAGTAAGCAAAGACGCATTGGTTTCGGTCCAGCTTTATTTTCTATCGATACAGATATAGTGAAAGTAGGAATCAATGGATTACGAAAGCGTGCCTCTCACTTCCTTCTACCTTGGTTATTCGAAATGTATCAACAAAAAACAATCAATTAACGTGACCAAATGTGTCGTATTATTAGAGCAAATAAGCACTCAAGAACAGAAAAACGTTCTAAATTGCCTTCCCGACATTCTGTTGTTCGTATAAGCACCGTAATTTTCAGTATTTAAAACAGTTATTGCATGCACACGACAGAAATAATGAACAAGAAGCAATCGTAGACAGTCGTTTGCTAATATTTTGGGTTCTTTAAGATGACGGCAGGCTCCACCCACTCTAGTTTCAAAACAACGTACAGCTTAAGTCTACAGCGCCATCTCCCATCTTTTTTTACCTCCATGGAGGCTACGGTTATATTGCTGGCTTAGTGGCAAAAGATATCTCTGACAACTGACGCGATCAGTAACCGAGGAATTGGAGAACTTACACTTTACATGTATCGTGAGTAAAAACAAATACGTAATTGATAGCCTATAATTTACTGATTAACGGCTTGTGTATGCTTCAGCAATGAAAATCCGAAGATAGACAATTTCTGACTAGGAGCTGAATTGTTTCGCCTAGTCAGCAATGTATGTATGTTGTTGTGGCCTCAGAATGTGTTAATAAGGCGAAATTATTATCTAATTTCCCAAGAAATTTGATTTAGTAGTGAACATCAAGACTTCGTTTACGTAGCCAATTTGAATTAATCGAGATTACGGGAAAGCCTGAGTAGTACTGGCACGTAAAGAGAGGTGTTAACGTGGTTTAGTTCGCTAGAAGGCTTTGTACATTTGACAGAACGCAGGTCAACTGGAGACAAGTCAACGGAATGTCGAACATTGCTTACACATCATCGTTCCGTACGTACTGAAAACTCAATACGTTATCTGAGAATCTTTTGATGATCAGGTGCCTTGGCGCGTATGGTTGTTAGTACGTTATCTGCGGCAGTGTACTGGAACGGCGTAATATCGTGTTGTATATACAGTGTTAACAATTAACCAATAGGCACTTGCTGTATAAGCAAGGTGCTTGTAGTGACTTTTTCTGATTTCAGAGCACAGTAGAAACATAACAACAATCGTATATTATACCAGTACAGTGCACAGCCTCCCGTAATTTTGTCAGGAGATTTGCTCCTGCGACATTTCGCTCCTTGTAAGCATCGTCTATTAGCCCCACATCCTGGTAGTCTCAGACAACGTGTTGTGTCACAATATCTGAATATTGTTGTCACGTAGTATTTTTCGCCGGTGGCGAATCCACGTGGTTCCACGCTTTGCGTTGCTCCTTTGTCTCGGGATTATACTCCCAGGACTCGTCTTTGGCGATTAGATGGCCAGAAGTCATCTGGATTGGCCTGACGCAGTTGCAACATTTGTTCAAAATACACTGTAAGACAACAGAAACGACGCACCACGAATGAATTATCCAAATATGACGGAAATCGGCAGATCTGATGTACAAGTACAGACAAACAAATGATTACAATTCCAGAAATGATTTATTCAAGAGAAAGAGCTTTACACACTCAATAAGTCAATAACGTGTCGGTTCTCGTCCAGCCCTCATCCAAGCAGTTATCAGGCTTGGCACTGATTGATGGAGTCGTTGGAAGTGTCCCTGAGGAATATCGTGCCAGATTCTGTCCAACTGGCGCGTTAGATCGTCAAAATCTCGAGATACTTGGAAGGCCCTGCCCATAATGCTCCAAACGTTCTCATTTGGAGAGAGATCCGGCTACCTTGCTGACCAAGGTAGTGTTTGGCAAGCACAAAGAAGAGCAGTAGAAACTTTAGCCTTGTGCGGCTGGGCATTAGCTTAATGAAATACAAGCCCAGGATGGCTTGTTACGAAGGGCAGCAAAACAGGACGTAGAACATCGTCGATGATCCGGTGTGCTGTAAGGGTGCCGCAGATGACAACCGGAGGAGTCTTGTGAAATGAAACGGCACCCTAGACCGTCACTTCTGTCTGTCACGCCGTAAGCGGGTGACTGTCATGTCGGTACCCCATCGCTATCCGGGACGTCTCAAGACACATCTTCGGATTATAATCTCATTGAGTGGAGCAGAACTGTGTTTAGTGATGGATCCCTCTTTGAAGTGAACCCTGATGACCATCGTAGACTTGTATAGAGACGTCCCAGACAGTGGTGGGATACGAATATGATTGTCACCTTCCATACAGCCTGACAACCAGGAGTGATGGTCCAGGGCGCCATTTCTTTTCATGGAAGGATCCGTTCGGTTGTCTTTAGCGGCACCCTTGCAGCACAATGGTATTCGACAATATTCTATGCCCCGTTTTGTTGCCCCTCATGGCAACCCGTCCATGCCTTACATTTCAGCTAGATAATGCTCCCTCCGTTCCCCGATTGTGAATAGAGACGTGGTCTGCCACTTCATTCTCCATAATTCTGACTTTGTAAGTAGGCTGTTAAGGTTTTTATGTTGGTAACTCCCCGCAGCGCTCTGTATGAAAATCAATGACTGTGCTGTGTGCAGTCTGTGGCTGGTTGGACTCATTGTTGGAATATTCGTCTGTGTAGTGTTGGGCATTTGGATGTGAACAGCACCTAGTGTTGGGCAGTTGGAGGTGAGCCGCCAGCAGTGGTGGATGTGGGGAGAGAGATGGTAGAGGTTTTAGAGGTTGCTATAAGCGGAAGATCTGGACCTGTGTCCGCCAGAAAAAGGAAATTTGTAAAGATTGATGTCATGAATTGATAGATATATATATGATGACTTTTGTACTCTATTAAGGTAAATACATTGTTTGTTCTCCATCAAAATCTTGCGTTTGCTAACTATGCCTATCAGTAGTTAGTGCCTTCAGAATCTTTTATTTAAGTGGCTGTATTGGCGCTCGCTGTGTTACAGTAGCTCGAGTAATGAAGATTTTTGTGAGGTTAGTGATTCATGAAAGGTATAGGTTATTGTTTGTCAGGACCATTCTTTTGTGGGGATTATTGAAAGTCAGGCTGCGTTGCGTTAAAAATTTTGTATGTCAGTTTAGTGATGATCAGAATAAGTAAAGAGAGAAATGTCTGAGTACGTTCAGTTTCGCTCAGCTGTTTGAAAATCAAATAACGTAGAAGTTCACCAACACAGTCATTTATAATTTTTCAAAGGGGACGTTTCAACTTCTTTGACCATACTGAAAGCGTCTGTTCCACATAACCATTATGCATTGTTTCCGTACACATTAACCGTGTCAGTGCGAATTGTTGTAACTTAATTTTCCTTTAAATGCATACAACGTATTACCACTCGGCAATCCAATTTGTCAGTGGTATTTTTTGGCTCCTCTAGCGGCGTGCTACGAAACTATGACGCGGGGACTTAAGTGAGTACTTGGGCTGTAGACACACATTTGCAAACTAATAAAAAATTAATAATGCAACCGTATTTTTTCGAGGTAATAATTACAACTTTATAACTACCTTTGTGCATTCATTGATGCGGAAAACTTTAGGACGAAAGACGTTTTCGCATGATATATACACAAAATTTTGTTTAAACTTGTTGATAATAAATAAGATATTAATAGAAATTTTCTGGCAGATTAAAACTGTTTTTTTTTTATTTTTTTATTTTTTTGATCGATGTGTCTGATCGTCTGGTCGTTGCGGACGTCACATGACATCCGGTCAAGTTCGTTTTGTTGATCCTTCCACTCAGTTTTTTATTACAGAGGCCAACCAGCTCTCTGACCAAACAACCAACTGAGCTACCCAAGCACGACTCACGTACCGTCCTCACAGCTTTACTTCTGCCAGTACCTCGTCTCCTACCTTCCAAACTTTCTAGATATTTCATTCTAGATATTAATAGGTTGTGGATATATTTTAAATTAAAAATAAAAGTTTATTTAATTGATACTAATTAATATACCATGTGTTTCCAAACTTAAGGTAACAGTGTAGATTGGGAGTTTATAAAGGGACCACACCATGGTTCAGGTCGAAATAAATCTATTTTCAATTTTCATCATATTTCGATAGATTAAGATTTTATTTAAGTACTCTGAAAAGGACTTGGCTTAAAAAAAATTTATTTCTGGCGTTTAAAGCGCATTTTCCTATCACGTGTGTTTATGGTCAACGCCCACTTCTCTGTCACCCACTATCAACCCACCTACTGTCAACTCAAAGCCATATGGAGATGCCATTATTATCAAAATAGAATGTGTAGGCCATGTTAAAAACGTTTGGACATAAGGCTGAGAAAACTAGCTGTTGATATGAGAGGAAAAAAATTAGAAGACGGAAAATTGTTGACCGGACAGGGTCAGTTAACTAAAACTGAAATAGAAAACTTGCAGGTATACTATGGGCAGGCAATTATGAGAAATAAAGAAAATCTGGAGGCAATGAAGACAGATGTTTGGGCCATATTCTTCCATAAGTCCTCTACTGATGATAAGCCATGTCATGGATTGTGTCCATCAGGAGAAAATTCGTGCTGTAAATACACTAGGGCTCAGGCAAATGGAGAATCTTATTCTCACCAGCATTCTCTTCCTGCTGCTGTTATTACAGCAGTTAAACCTATTTTCAGAGACTTGGCTCATCCTGAACTTTTAAGGAAATGTCTGCATGGGCAGACACAGAACCCAAATGAATGTTTCAACAGCATAATTTGGAACCGCCTTCCTAAAACTGTATTTGTAGGCATGCATACAATGAAACTAGGAGTTCACGATGCTGTTATTACATTCAATTGTGGTAATATTGGAAAGTGTTGGGTACTGAAAAGGGTGGGAATTAACCCTGCTGAAAATGTGATCATTGGGCTGCAACATTGCGATAAAATGAGCATAGCTGATGCAGACAGGTCTGCATCTAATATGGCGAAGAAAGCAAGACAAACATCCAGGAAGGTGCAAAAGAAGCTGGAAGACCTGCTAGGAGCAAAAGAAGGGGCATCATATGCAGCAGGACAGTTTTAATTAACCGTAAGTAACAAATTTCAAAGGTTTTTCTTTAAAGTCAATTTCCTGCAAACTAAAATTTTCAGTACATTTGCCCCATTATATCAGAAACTATCAGAGGCAAATGAATGAAATTTTCAGAGACACTGCATAACATAAAAAGCCACCTCTGGTACTAAATTTATTAATATTCCCCCATTAGGAAGTTCACAAAAAATATTTCCTGCAGAAAAAAAACTTTAATATTTTTTTGTTAATAAATTTAAAAAAATATTTCTTAAAAACCATAAAATTGATAAAGTAGATTTTAGTACAGTTGACTCTATTAACATCATGTAACATGCAGTAAAAATATTAGAGTCCTGCATCAAATAGTTTTTTCAGAAACGGGTCAAATACTTGCGTAAATTAACATGGGTTAGATAGATAGGGTGTGGTCCCCTTGAAATGTCGTAGTTGGATCGGGTGCGAGAACTCGGCAAAACTTGGGGCCAGTCAGACTTGATGTAGTGAAAGAAGAAGAAATGTCACACCTTCAGATAGTGTTACATGTTATGAAACGGTATAGCAACCAACTGTACAGAGAGTTACATTTTCTGATTGATTCGATTTGGTGTTGGAGAAACTTAGTTTACTTTTATTATGTTTGTTTATCTCGTCTTCTCTACCTGTGTGTGACATAGCATCCGATTCAGTGTGTGTGTCTGGATCTGTGTCCGTTTACTATGTACTGCTGAGCTGTCATATGCGGAGCCTGTCTTATCCTAACCTATGGTCTCTCCTGTTTGTATGCCGAATGTAATGCTCGCGATTTTGTTTAACGAGTTCCAGTCATGTTGTTTGCGTATTAACTGTCCTATGTCCTGGTTCCCTAACTCGGTCTTATATGTCTTAGGGCATCGCAGATGACCACTGTGATTTCAGGCGTGCCATTCTCACCACAACCACAAGTATGAGTCTGTTTTCGACCAAACCTGTGGAGGTGGGCAGGATACGGGCCGTGGCCCTTGAGAAAGTGCACCATATCGCGTGTTGTGTTTATCTACCTCAAACTCGTCCGCTCCGCTTCCCTTGTCAGTTGTGTCCCATTCTGTCTGACATGTATCAGTTCTCTACTTGTTTAATTTCCACTTGTCGGTTATGTCTTGTCCAGTTGTTGCTCTTATTTTTTCGCATATTCCCCTTTTCAGCCAGTAGGCCTCTGCTATGTGGCGAATTGCAATATCTGTAGTGAAAACTTCCAGTACATCTACATCTACATTTACATCCATACTCCTCAAGCCACCTGACGGTTTGTGGCGGAGGGTACCATGAGTACCTCTATCGGTTCTCCCTTCTATTCCAGTCTCGTATTGTTCGTGGAAAGACAGATTGTCGGTATGCCTCTGTGTGGGCTCTAATCTCTCCGATTTTATCCTCACGGTCTCTTCGCGAGATATACGTAGGAGGGAGCAATATACTGCTTGACTCCTCGGTGAAGGTACGTTCTCGAAACTTCAACAATAGCCTGTACCGAGCTACTGAGCGTCTCTCTTGCAGAGTCTTCCACTGGAGTTTATCTATCATCTCCGTAACGCTTTCGCGATTACTAAATGATCCTGCAACGAAGCGCGCTGCTCTCCGTTGGATCTTCTCTATCTCTTCTATCAACCCTATCTGGTACGGATCCCGCACTGCTGAGCAGTATTCAAGCAGTGGGCGAACAAGCGTACTGTAACCTACTTCCTTTGTTTTCGACTTTCATTTCCTTAGGATTCTTCCAATGAATCTCAGTCTGGCATCTAGTTTACCGACGATCAACTTTATATGATCATTCCATTTTAAAGTACTCCAAATGCGTACTCTCAGATAATTTATGGAACTAACTGTTTCCAGTTGCTGACCTGCTATATTGCAGCTAAATGATAAGGGATCTTTCTTTCTATGTATTCGCAGCACATTACACTTGTCTACATTGAGATTCAATTGCCATTCTCTGCATCATGCGTCAATTTGCTGCAGATCCTCCTGCATTTCAGTACAATTTTCCATTGTTACAACCTCTCGGTATACCACAGCATCATCCGCAAAAAGGCTCAGTGAACTTCCGATGTCATCCACAAGGTCATTTATGTATATTGTGAATAGCAACTGTCCTACGACACTCCCCTGCGGCACACCTGAAATCACTCTTACTTCGGAAGACTTCCCTCCATTGAGAATGACATGCGGCGTTCTGTTACCTAGGAACTCTTCAATCCAATCACACAATTGGTCTGATAGTCCATATGTTCTTACTTTGTTCATTAAACGACTGTGGGGAACTGTATCGAACGCCTTGCGGAAGTCAAGAAACACGGCATCTACTTGGGAACCCGCATCTATGGCCCTCTGAGTCTCGTGGACGAATAGCGCGAGCTGGGTTTCACACGATCGTCTTTTTCGAAACCCATGCTGACTCCTACAGAGTAGTACCACACACATTGCTTCAGTCGAGGTCGTGCCGGAAGTCCCCAAGATTCTGAGAACACTCCTCTGGCCGTGCCTCACAGTGGTTTTATGCGTACCGAAGCAAAATCGATGTTCCCAAGCACTAGCTGCAAAACAAGTTATTGACTCGAAGAGTGCTGCATAATATGTTCTGATTGTCTGTAGGCGCTGTGTATCGTATAGCGCTCAATGTTACAAGTTTATTTATGCACGAGGTTCGTCGCTTTGTTAATTGTTAGTTTGGCATGTTCGTTAAAGTGTAAATGTTCGTCAACATAAATGCCGAGGTATCTTGTAGCTTTGCTTATTATAGATACGTTATATAACTTTATAATTGGATTTCTATTCGGTGTGCCTCTTACAAGTAGGTAAACGGTTTTCCTAGTTGCTGTTGTGAGTCTGTTCGTGTACCATTCACCGATGACCGCGAGGAACCGCGTGGATTTACTCTCTAAATGGGATCTGGAGTCAGGAGATACCATGACCATAAGGTCATCTGCGTACGCAACTATCCCGTTCTCAGTGCCGTTGTCTCCTAGGGCATTCAGTAGCTGTTCTATAGCTATGTTCCAGAAAATCGGTCCGCATATTGATCCTTGCGGACAACCCCATGTTACCCTCCTTATAACCTTTTGGCGACCAGTCTTCCATTCCACTATCCTGATTTTAAAATAATCTCTAAAGCTGTTGTGTAGAGCCAGCAGAATATTCATCTCTCTAAGTCCTGCAAACAGCGGCGGCCATCATAGCTTGTCGAAAGTAGCAGCTACGTCAATTAGTATTGCAGCTATGTATTTGTAATTTCTATGGACCTGTTTATTGCGTCGTCGATAGATTTATGCGGTCAAAAACCAAAGAGATGTGGGCTAATGGCGAAGGGCTACCGGTGAGACTGAAGTCTGTCGCAAAGCAGTCTCTCCTGTACCTTAGCCAGAATGGAGAGGCATATTGGTCTGTATGTTTTAGGGTCAGCCGGGTCTTTGTCCTCTGCTTTATTAATTATAACCGCATTTGCCGTCTTCCATGTATTTGGTATTCGTCATTCTAGTAGAGCATCGTTCAATAAGTTTGTCAGACATGATATGATAGGTAGAGCAGCTTGTTTGATTCGGGGTGGATGGCATCAGGGCCCGTAGCCCTTTCGTTCTTTATTTTGTGTATTGCCACGGCAACTTCCTCGCGAACAAAGAGGATAATAATACCTACGTTTTCGTATTTGTCAGAAAGTAGTCTGGGAAGGACGGTGTGAAATTGGTTGTCCTTGTTACGGCGTAGAGACAAGCACCGGAGTGCCAGTCGGTTACGATAGAGCGGAGAGGGCTCTGAAGTAGACGTCAGCGAATAGCACGCTGACCAACCCCTCTCCAGGACGACAATGGACGGTAGCGCCCATTTGTATTGGAATTGTTATGCTGAAGGACATTGATAATATCGCATGTCGCCCTTTGCTTGCGATACATCTATGTATTTCTGAAAGCTAAGTACTGTCATTTATTTTCTGTAATAAAATTATTTAATATGATTTGCTTGAACTGTTGTCTGGCGATCCGAGAAGCAGGTTTCCCAGACGCCCCATCTTTGTCAACTAGGCAGGATCCAACAGTCCTCAGAGTGGTCATCGTCAGGAAGTAGTTTGTTGAGGAGATACTGTGCTGTGAATCTCCAGCCTGTTGTGGTAGTGGCCGGCCGGGGTGGTCGAGCGGTTCTAGGCGCTACAGTCTGGAACCGCACGACCGCTTCGGTCGCAGGTTCGAATCCTGCCTCGGGCATGGATGAGTGTGATGTCCTTAGGTTAGTTAGGTTTAAGTAGTTCTACGTTCAAGGGGACTGATGACCTTAGAAGTTAAGTCCCATAGTGCTCAGAGCCATTTGAACTTTGTTGTGGTAGTACCATCTGGTTTCTTCCGTGCTGATAATACTGTAATGGTCTTCATACGTTCACTCTGCTGTTTAAACGGCTCCCCCCAGATATTGTTCTGTAAGTTTGCCCTAACATATGTGTCCCAGTGGTCTTTCCTGGCCTTATGTAGTTCGTCTTTCTATAGTATTACCATCGCTATAACGTTGAATTCTAATTTCTCTTTGCCGCACTGTCTTTGTCTTATGGTAATATTGTCGTCTATCACGAGTGTCTTTTCTTAGTCTTCTTACCAGTGCTGACCTTGGTGCCCTTTGTTTGGGTGCGTCGCGTGCTGCAGGTACTGCTGTAGTTTGTGTTCTCTGTAGGACGTCTGGAAGAACGTGAGCTCTGTAATGATGCTTCCTTGGGTGACACATTTAGGAAACTCTTTAATCAGGTGTCTTTATTTTAGCCCTTTGCTCTGCGTAGCAGCAACCTCGGATATTGTGTTGTATCTGCGTCTGTGTTTGTTTCAGTGTATGCAATTACACTCACGCTCATAAATTAATGATAATGGTGATACATGGTTAAACAATGGTCTGGTAAGCGGTTTGCGGGCTTAAATCACCTCGGGGTATGACCATGCGGTGCATTTGACCTGCGGTCATCGCACGATGCCACTGGCAGCAGTCCACGTACGCAGAGGTGCATCTCAGAGTACGGTGCAGCGAGTTAAGTGCGCAGACATTTTCACACGTGTTAATGGTGACTGTGTTGAAAATGGCTCAAAGAACACATACTGATGATGTTATGAGGGGCAGAATACTAGGGCGACTGGAGGCTGTCAAACACAGCAGGTCGTAGCACGGGCCCTTCGAGTTCCACAAAGTGTGATCTGAAGATCATATCATCGATTCCAGCACACAAGAAACGTGTCCAGGCGCTACAGTACGGGACGTCCACAGTGTACAACACCACAAGAAGACCGATATCTCACCATCAGTGCCCGCAGGCGGCCACGGAGTACTGCAGATAGCCTGGATCGTGTCCTTACCGCAGCCACTGGAACAGTTGTCTCCAGACACAAAGTCTACAGATGACTGAACAGACATGGTTTATTCGGCCAGAGACCTGCAAGGTGCATTCCACTGACTCCTGGTCACAGGAGAGGCCGTAAAGTCTGGTGTCAAGAACACAGTACTTGGGCACTGGAACAGTGGTCCCAGGTTATGTTCACAGACGAGTCCACGCATAGTCTGAACAGTGATTCTCGCCGGATTTTACTCTGGCGTGAACCAGGAACCAGATACCAACCGCTTAATGTCCTAGAAAGAGACCTGTATGGAGGTCATGGATTGATGGTGTGGGGTGGTATTATGATTGGTCCTCGTACACCCCTGCATGTCTTTGACAGGCGAACTGTAACAGGTCAGGTGTATTGGGACGTCATTTTGCACCGGTATGTCCGCATTTTCAGGGGTGCAGTGGATCCCACCTTCATCCTGACGGATGATAACGCATGGCCCCACCGAGCTGCCATAGTGGAGGAGTACCATGAAACAGAAGATATCAGGTGAATGGAGTGGCCTACCTGTTCTCCAGACCTAAACCCCATCGAGTACGTCTGGGATGCTCTCGGTCGACGTATCGCTGCAAGTCTTCAAACCCCTACGACACTCCAGGAGCTCCGACAGGCACTGGTGCTGCAATTGGAAAGCTATACCCCACCAGCTGCTCGACCACCTGATCCAGAGTATGCCATCCCGTTGTGCGGCCTGTGTACGTGTGCATGCTGATCATATCCCATATTAATGTCGGGGTACATGTGCAGGAAACAGTGGCGTTTTGTAGCACATGTGTTTCGGGACAGTTTTCTCAACTTATCACCAATACCGTGGACCTACAGATCTGTGTCGTGTGTGTTCCCTACGTGCCTATGCTATTAGCGCCAGTTTTGTGTACTGCCACGTTGTGTGGCACCACGTTCTACAATTAGCCTTAATTTATGAGCATGAGTGTATTTCGTTATGAGCAGTGAGTACTCTCTTATCGAACACCGGCCGTTTCGCTTCCTGTATTAATGACGCGCTATTTGCCAGAGAAACGTCTATGTTCGTAAATGAACTGCGCCGTTTATATAGATTGGGAGTAATAATAGCCCGAGCACGGAACCCCGCGCGACTGCGGCCGTTACAGCGGTCTGAGCAGGGCGTTGTGGCGTGCCGTCCCCTGCTCGATGCCCGCCGCGTTGCGTTATTCCGAGCGGCGGTGGCGCGACCGCAGCAGAGCACGGGGGCAGGGGTTCGAGTCCCGGCAGGGGGCAACCGCCTGTGTCCACAACGGGGGAGCGCTGTGGCGGAAGGGAGGCGACCCACGCACAGTGGCGGCTCGCCCGCTCGCGTCGCTGAGCGGCACGCATTACGATCGGTGTCGACGTGGACGGCCGGCCGGCTTCGTTCGCTTCCCAGCCGCTCCGCTCCGTGCACTCTGCAGCCTTTTCCGTAATTGTTGGCTTCACTTTAACCACGCGCGTGTTCACAGTTGTTAGCGCTACAGGCCTGTTACTTCCAATTCCAGGCCGTTGCTTCTCACACACGTAGTGAACAACATTTGTTTCTCCGCCGAGCAGTTATATCTTGGTCCCTTCCGTTAGAAACAGAAGCACTGCGCTGCTTATACGTGTCTAGAGAAAAAAATGTAAGGTTCAGCCCTCTGACCAATCAGCCCGGCCGACTGCCATCCTCAGTCAAAGGGGGCATTGGATGCGGTACGGAGGGGCAAATAGTCAGCACCCCGCCCTTCCTGTCGTTGTCGGGTTTGTTGCCCTTGGGACCGCTGCTGCTGGATCAAGCTGCTTTTCAACTGGCCACACAAGGTTGAGAGCACCCAGTTCCTCTCCTACCACCTTCGAAATACGCTGGCAGTTCTGAGAATCGAACCTAGGTCCCCATATGGTAATCATCTGCACTGATCATTCAGCTACGGAGCCAGAATGAGAAGAAATTTAATTAAACATTTGATAATACTTCGTAGAAAGTGTCCTAAATCTCTAGCATCTTTAGCAATTGGTCACACTTATGTGGGGTAGTCAAAAAATTTTATCACCACGAAAAGTAAAGTTACATAGTTGATTTTCTGATTGTCTACAGTTAGATGACTTCAGTTCTCCTACACAACGAAGTCACCGCACCGTAGTGCCGTAGCTCAACGTTAGAGGGGCCAAAACAAAATGGCATGGCCAATTGATGAAGTAGAGTTTCATCTGGTAATCCGTTTTCTGTATTTGAATGGGACAAACGCTACAACTATGAAACGTCCCCTCAGAAAAATTAATGAATTACTGTGCTGATAAACCTCTTACATTATTTGATTTTGAAACAGCTGAGCAGAACTGAACGTACTCAGACATTTCGCTGTTTACCTCTTCTGATCAACACTAAACTGACACACAATATTTTTAGTGCAACGCAATCTGACTTTCAAAAATCCCTACAAAAGAATGGCCCTGACTAACAATAACCTATACCTTTCATGAATCACTTACCTCACAAAAATCTTGGTTACTCTAACTACTGCAATACAGCGAGCGCCACTACTGACAGCTAAATAAAAGATTCAAACTACTGAAGGCACTAACTACTGATAGGCATAGTTAGCAAATGAAAGATTTTGATACAGAACAAACAATGTATTTACCTTAATAGTGTTCAACTGTTCAACTGTGTGTGAAGTCTTATGGGACTTAATTGCTAAGGTTATCAGTCCCTTAGCTTACACACTACTTAACCTAAATTATCCTAAGGACAAACACGCACACCCATGCCCGAGGGAGGATTCGAACATCCGCCGGGACTAGCCGCACAGAATAGTGTTCAAAAGTCATTATATATATATATATATATATATATATATATATATATATATATATATATATATATATAATCAGTTCATGACATCCAGTATTACAAATTTACTCTCTCTGATGGACACAAGTACAGATCATCCGTTATCAAAACTCCGCCATCTCTCTCCCCACATCCATCACTGCTGGCGGCTCACCTCCAACTGCACAACGCTACGCGCTGTTAACAGCCAATTGCCCAACACTACAATAGCAAATTCCAACAATGCCACCCAGCCACAAACTGTACACAGCACAGCCAGTGATTTTCATACAGAGCGCTACGTGGCGGTGGCGTTACCAATATAAGAACCTAAACAGCCTACACACACAACGATTCATGCTGAGTATTTGAAAATGTGCAGCAACAATGTACCATCATATGACAAAATGTCTATCTGGCGGAGACGCTTCCAGAGCGGTCGAACAAGCCACAATGACCAGGAACGAACTTTGGGAGTTTTGAAAATCAATAACTGGAACACCGTTTTGTGGCCCAGATCTTAACTCACATACTACTACCACTCTTCATACGATAAATCTTCCGTGAAAATCTGGCTTCGCCAGAGAATTTTCGGGTAGTACTCTCCCTAAATGCAAACTATGAAACTATTGAAGCATCCTGTCATGAAGCGACAGTTCGAATATGCACTGTGTTTTGTACTACTCGGCCTGTGAATCCAAAAGCAATGTATCCTTATTATCCAGCCTGAAGGGCAATTAATATTCGAGATCACCGTAGAATACGAATTAATGGACAACATCACTTTCCTCGATAGGCTCCTTGTGCTTTTTAATAGTTCTGCTCTCTCAAATTCGCTGGGTTGTTGTTTGGAAACATTGCCAACCTTACTCTGTTCTAGTTCTGCTTAGGAGCCCACAATTACCATACTTGCCAACTAAAAGATTTCTTATGACCTTCTACTCCTGCTGCGTTAGTTTCTTGTTCGCTAAATAGCCTTACAACGCTGTACGTGTCATTCATTCGAAGCTCGTCAAAAATGCCAGAGTGTATCGAACTACTACAATGGAGGTATTGCCAGTCGTCTATCAGATCTTCGCAATTCGCATCACCCACCCCCACTCCGCAATATTAACTTTGTTTCCACCCAAACGAAGGTGCTAGAACGCTCCATCAGCTGCGTTACGTTGCCAGCCGATGGAGCGGATGCTCCTGGAGTGCTTGCGTCACGCCATCAAGGTGAATCGCGGTGTTGCCATTATGCATTTTGTTTCCTCGTAAAGCGAATGTTGAATATTATGTCAGCTGATGAGGAAAGGAATATGTGGAAAACTCTGACAAGGAGAAGGGACAGGATGATAGGACATCTGATAAGACGCCATGGTCCTAGAGGGACCTGTAGAGGGTGACAAATGTGGAGGAAGACAGAGACTGAAATAGATCCAACAAATAATTGAGGACGTAGGTTGAAGTGCTCATATTACTTGGCACTCTGCATGAGTTTTGCCTGCTGCCATGACCGCAATAAGAAACACCGGCCTACCGCCATCTTTCCATGGCAGTGAATTCTTGTTTCCACCCTCATGGACGTGGTAAGGTTCCACTGTTTCTAAGAATGTAAAGTAATCGTCGTAATTATCGAGATTTGTTGCAATCAACTCGCTACAAGTATAGAATGCCAACATCTGCTCAATACTCGTGGCGAACAATTCAGTAGTCATTCGCGTGTCAGCATACTTAATACACTTCCATTACGAAGCACAAAATCATTTTATTGTCCTGTGATGTGGCTGGTACCCATTTCCACTCCAGAAATCTACTAACTGTCGCTGAACTCCTGAAGACCAAAAAAAAATGGTTCAAATGGCTCTGAGCACTATGGGACTCAACTGCTGAGGTCATTAGTCCCCTAGAACTTAGAACTAGTTAAACCTAACTAACCTAAGGACATCACAAACATCCATGCCCGAGGCAGGATTCGAACCTGCGACCGTAGCGGTCTTGCGGTTCCAGACTGCAGCGCCTTTAACCGCACGGCCACTTCGGCCGGCCTGAAGACCAATACTCCTTTAGGAATTTATCATGAAACTCTTTCAAACTGTCACAAGCATCAAAAATGTCGTTCGCCCAACGAATTGTATCTCCTTTTAAAAGTCCCACAACCAAGATATTGGCAACACGTTCACAAATTCCTGCATGAACAGTTACGGTAGCGCACTATCTTATGAATCAATATAAGTAAACTTGCTGCTTCTAATGAAAGCCGCTTCCTCTTAAATAACGAGTAAATACTATACTACAGTTCTAGAGAGTCTTAAAACTTCTTGTGTGGTTTTGGCCAGTTTCTCATCCACAAGATTATACACAGACTGCTCCTTTTGAGACGACTTGCATGTTTTTCTCGGTATCTAGCACGCTGTTCATCTCCCTTACATGGTTACTAAAATTAGTACACTAAATGTGCATGGTATTATCGCTTACACTAGTCAGTTCTTTGCACACAGTCTCCTCATGCACTACTTACCTTAGCTCTACTTGCTTCGTAAAAGTACGACAGACATTTTAATTGGCTCCCAACCATTCTGTAACCTGCTTTGACTCTTTTGCACATGTTTCACAGCTTTTGTGCACTGTACTGAGTTCTGAGTGTACCTCTGAAGTAATGGACCTAAACTTTGAATTAACATATTCACCCAGTTGCATTCTTTATTAGGCGTATTAATTTTGAATATCTTCCCTTAGTTGTGATTGCAGATCTGAAATTTCAGTCGACACATGACCTGGCCCGTTATCAGCCTGTGTTTTCACATTTTCAATCTCGGCTTTTACACTTGAGTTTACTTTATCAGTCTCAATTTCTAGTCTGGAATTGATCTTAGCAATTTCCGTTTTTAAACTAGAACTTATATTGGCAGTGCCCTTTTGTAATTTGGATATCAAGCTGCTTAATATCTCAATTAATGGCAACATCAAAACATTTTGTACATCATGTTCGACATCTCAGGACAGCCCCCTCCTCTAATGATTCTGTCATTAAGTGAGTATCATCATGGTCACTGAGTATTGTACAGTTCAACTGGAGTACAGGTGGTTCCGTTTTAACTTGAGACACAGAAATAACACTCCTAGTATCCAAAAGTTTCGTCTCCACATTGTACTCAGTAGAGTACGCATCAGGAATGAAAATTTCAGACCTGCTACCTGCTAACTTCCCTCTTAAGTTTATCCACATCAGCAATACACTGTTTTAACCTCGTCTATTGCTCTTGAATTTACCTTATCAGCCTCAATTTTCACTCTAGAATTTACCTTAGCAATTTCAGTTTGGACTCCCTGTCGACTGGTTTACGGCCGAAAAGTGATCGTACTTGCTGCAGATCACAGTGCATGGACCACTGTAACTCTCCCGTTTTGACGTTAAAGGACGAGCAAGCCTCCAGCTGTTCCTACCTAATATTACTTTCCAAACCAAACGTACTTCTTGAAGCATTCTCTGTAAATTTATTAGACTAATTAACTACACACAAATACTCAATACTGTTTCCCTACGACACTGTGCACTAATCTGTAACATTCTTTCCCTTCCTTGATGGACTTGTTGCTGTTATTAGCGCACAGAATAAGACCTTCTCTTCTCAGAACCTTCGGAGACTGTTTAGCAGTGAAAATTAACGCATTGGTTCACACAGACGCAAGGAACTCGTATAAAACACTTCTGCAACGTATGATAGAACAAACTGCCTGGAAATCAAAGTGAAGGAATAACAGGTGAGCCTGATCGACTGATAATAGGGACCTACCTTTTTGCTCTATGTGCTCGAAGAGCAGCTGCCCTTTTCTATCGTGCAGTTGTTTTTATGCAGTGCTCCATCTGGTGCGACCTCGTTAAGCTTTTCAATAACGCCACACAACTCCGGTAGTCGCTGGTACTCCATCAAATCAAGTACACGTTACTTTGGTTAAATCGTATTATATTGTTGAGACCCTATGTCCTCTGATTTGTTTGGTATACACGAGGCACAAAAAAACGAAAAGCTAAAGTCACAACACACCAGAAATCTCCAAACCTATACGTTGTTGTTGTGGTCTTCAGTCCGACAAAAGGTTTCGCACAGCTCTCCATGCTATTTTGTCCTTTGCAAGCCTCTTCATATCCGAATAACTACTGCAACTTACATCCTTCTGAATCTGCTTACTGTATTCGTCTTTGGTCTCCTTCTACTTTTACCTCCCGAACGTCCCTCGAATAATAAATTGGTGATCCCTTGATGTCTCAGGATGTGTCCTATCAACCGATCCCTTTCTCTAGTCAGGTTGTGCCACAAATTTCTTTTCTCCCCAGTTCTATTCACTACCTCCTCATTAATTTCGTGATCTAACCCTTTTAATCTTCAGCATACCACATTTCAAAACATTTCAGAAACTTCTATTCCCTTTTTTCTGAACTATTTATCGTCCATGTTTCGCTTCCATGTAAGGCTAGACTCAATGCAAATACTTTCAGAAAAACTTGCTAACACTTAAATCAATATTCGATGCTAACAAATTTTTGTTTTTCACAACGCCTTCCTTGCCATTGCCAGTCTACATCTTATATCCTCTCCACTTCGGCCATCATCAGTCATTTTCCTGCCCCGATAACGGAACTCATCTACTACTTACAGAGTCTCGTATCCTATTTTGATTCCCTCAGCGTCTTCTGATTTAATTCGATTACATTACATTATCCTTTTTTTCTTTCGTTAGTATTCGTTTTGTGTCCTGCTGTCCCGTCCTGTCCATTCCGTTCAGTGGCACTGCGCAACTACATGTACATGATTACTCTGCAATTCACAACTAAGTTTGTGGCAGAGGAGTCATCGACCAACCTTCAAGCTGTTTCTCTATCGGTTTCCTCTCGAATGCCGAACGGGAAAAACGAGTTATTAAATCTTTCTATGCAATCTCTTATTTCTCTTATTTTGTTATGATAATCATATCTCCATTCGTAGGTGGGGACTAACAAAATATTTTCGCAATCGGAGGACAAACTTGGCAACTGTAATTTCACTGGAAGATCCTCTAGACCTATTGCACATTCTATGTGTTCTGCCAATAAATCGCAGTATTTGATTTGCTTTCCGTTTAACTACCACAACTGTCTTCTGGTTTATGCACAAGCTGTAAATACCCTTTCGCTACCTGAATTTTACCGCTGCTATCTTCAAAACTACAAAGAGAGTATTCCAGTCAACATTAAGAAAAACATTCTCTAAGTCTGCAAATGCTATAAACGTTGGTCTGCCTTTCCGTAACCTACCTTCTAAGATGAGTCGTACGATCAAGTCTGCCACACGTGTTCTTAGGTGTTTCTCCAGAATCCAAACTGATCTTCCTCAAGGTGCCACGATGCCTCGTGGGCGGGTGGTGGCTTGCGCAGCAGTACTATACTGATTACTAGACTTTTAAATACAATTGACTAACAATTGTGGTATATCATACCTTCTTCCTCATGTATGAGGGGTAAAAGGTAAACTTTTCGTAAAGTTGCATGCATTTCGAATTCAAGAAAGACGGGTTTTTAAAAGAAGCAACCTGGGCCGTGCGCGGCTCGTGGTCATGCCGCTTATTGTTCGTCATCTTGTTTTTATGGTTCTGTCGCCTCTTTCATATTCAATTTTTTGGCGTCACTAGGTTGCTGGTTTCCTTGCCCGTGAGTGGCAGCAGCAGCGCTTATCGACAAGTTCACTGTCGTACTATCTCCGTTAATATTTTCCGGGTCGTCGTCTGTCGGGAGTTGAGTCGGGGACGGAGTGCCAGTGAGGCGCGGACAGCCAGTGCTTGCCGACCGCTGGCCACACACATGAACTGTCCAACGGAAAGAGATTGGAGCGGTAACGACCGTCGGTTGGTCGTTCGGTTGGTCGTCTCGTTGGGCGACGTATTTTTGGTCTTTTGACCGTTTCTGGGCCTCGTCAGTTGATCATCTTTCCGGACGTGGGTCGGTTCCTTCTTCGTGCAGAGACGTCATCGCCGATGGGCAAGAGTTACGTCTGCATGGGTGGGTCCTAGTCAGTGTGCCCGGGTCGCCGTGTCTCCGAGTTCCGAACGGACATCGAGTTGAGTCGGGTTGGAGCTGCAGTGAGCTCCGGACCGCCAAGACTCACCCGACCGTTGAAGACATTCATAACTTGAGTGGGGACGACCTTGGTTGGTCGTTCGGTCGGTCGTCTCATCAGAGGATTTGGTCGCTGACCGCTTATGGAAACTCGGTGTGTGTGTGTGTGTGTGTGTGTGTGTGTGTGTGTGTGTGACTCGTCATTTCTCCTTGTTGTTCCACTGTGATTGGTTTTAGGATTGTCGGAGTTCTTGTAGCAAGTGTTTACGTGGAACTGTATCTAGCTTCTGTGATTTCCGCTGAGCAGATGAATGCTGTCTGCGTACTGGAGGACCAGTCGGTTGTGAGGAAGTCTTCACGGCGTGGGGTCAGGCCGGGGCCGCTGGCGACGTCCACTCACGGTCAGAGTTGTGTGGCACTAGCTACGAGAGCTACAGAGTTCGTCACCCACTGAACCTGCATACTGGAGTTGAGTAATCAGTGAACCTGTTATGAAACCTCAACTGCTGTGACATCTCTTCATTGATTGCTGGTTGTTGACTCCTGGGCTGTTCCCGGTATCAGCAACGTGTTGGTGTGCTGGAGTCGGCAAAATTTTGCAGCTGTCTTCCTGTATTGTGTTTAACTTCTGAAATGATCATAATTTATTAGTGAAGTGCACCAGCGGTATCTTCTGCCTTGTGGCCATTAACGTTCTGGTTACCTGCCCTGGCCGTTAGTGTAGTTTTACGACAGTGTGTTTTCCTCGCCGTGTTGATGCTGTCCGGCA
This sequence comes from Schistocerca americana, assembly GCF_021461395.2. Lineage (NCBI taxonomy): Eukaryota > Metazoa > Arthropoda > Insecta > Orthoptera > Acrididae > Schistocerca > Schistocerca americana. Next base: position 507,396,085 of record NC_060124.1, on the reverse strand, counting down.
TGGCGTGTAGTTCGACAGCTTGATGTTGTTCTCCCTTTTTCTTTGAGTGGTTGTTGTGCTTTGACTGTGTTTAGAAGCCAATTATTAAGACATAGACCCTTGGAACACTTCTGAACATCACTGTTCTGTTCTTTGTCATTGTGATTTTCTTTTGTCCCAAGAACTGTGGCAGGCCTTCAGCCGTGTATTAATTTTGTCTGTTCTATGTTCAGTATATAGCCTTCAGCCGAACCTTATGTGAAGTATTTTAAGGTTAGGCCTTCAGCCGTGTTTTACTTAAAATTCTTCTTTGCTCTGTATTTAGGCCTTCAGCTGCGTATGTTTAAAAATTTGTGGCTTTCAGCCATAATGTGTAAATTCCTGTCTGTAAGATTTATCTTTAATAATCTTGAAATCTTAAAATGGCCTTCAGCCGTACTGTGTAAATGCTTATCTTAGGATTTCTCTTTAATTATTTTGAATAGTTGTTTGGGCCTTCAGACATCAAGAAATTTCAAGATTTCTTAAGATGGTTTTCTGTTTTACTGTGTAAATGCTTGTCTTTAAAGGTTGTCTTTCATTATATTGAAATATTATTGTGCTTTCAGCCGAGGAATTAATTTAAATTTTCCTTAGTATGGCTTTTAGCCGAAATTGGTGAATATTTGCCTTTTAAAGAATTTCCTTTGCTGATCTGAAATATTATTTGGACCTTTAGCTGAGAAGATATTTTAATTTTACTTAAGTAAGGCTTTCAGCCGTTTCTCTAAATCCTTGTGTTCTAAAAGGAATTATTTAAATTTTATCATTGAGAAGTTACTTGGGCCCTCAGCTGTGAATTGATCCTTGTTGTTTTAAAGAGAAAACTGTGCATTGGTTTTCGGGGAATAAAGTTGTGTGTTCTTGTGTAACTGACAGTAACTGATCTTCGCTCCTTTCCCCAACCTGATCCGCTCTGTCCTGCGAAACCAGATTTGACAACCCATTTTATACATATTATTAAGTTATAAAAGTACATTAGGTGACTGAACCCAACAACCAACTAGTGTGCGAGTTGAAGTGCATTGAGCAGCTAGAATATTATGACCACCGACCTACTATCGATATAAACCCTTCCAGGCGATAGCAGCGTCACCTGGCGAAGAATGATTGCTAGTCAGACACACGTGCGTTTCATGTAGTATCAGTGAACGTGCTGTTCGTGTGTAGAGTGGGGAAGGCGAGCGATGTATCGAGGGCCGATTGTGATGGCCCGGAGGTTCGACACGAGCATTTCGGAAACTGCACGACTGGTCGGGTGTTCGAGGAGTGCTGTGGTGTTGTCGACACGTGGCGAAACCAAGGTGAAACCACGTCCAGACGTCGTGGAGCTGGGCGGCTTCCCCTCGATGCAGATGTCGGACGTCATAGGCTGGACATACTGGTAAACCAGGACAGGCAATGAACTGTGGCGAAACTAACATCAGACTTTAATGCTGGACGGTGTACAGTGTGTCTGAACACAAAATGGACCAAACACTCCTAACGAAGGGCCTCCGCTGCCGACGGCCCGTGCATGTGCTAATGTTAACACCATGACATTGGCGACTACGACTGAAGTGGGCACATGACCATCGCGGCTGGAGGTTGGCGCAGTGGCAGAACGTCACAAGGTCCAATAGATCCCGGTACCTTCTTCATCATGGCGCTGGGGGGCGCCAATCCTTCGTCTTGCAATGGAACAGCTCCTTGACGCCTGTACTGTGGAACGGAGACAAGCTGGCGGCGGCTCCATCATGCTCTGTGGAACACCACCTGGGCATCCATGGGTCCAGTGAAGCTCGTGCAAGGCACCATGACGGCCAAGGAGTGCCGTAAACTGACTGCAGATCACGTACACTCCTTCATGGCGATCATGCTTCCCGACGGTAGTAGCATTTTTCAGCAAGATAATGCGTCATATCACAAGGCCAGGAGTGTAACGGAGTGGTTCGAGGAAAACAGTGGCGATCTCCAATTGATCTGCTGCCCCCCCCCCCCCCAACTCACTAGATCGAACACATCTGGGATGTGGTTGAACGTGGCGTCAAAGCTCATAGCCCCCCTTCCCGGAATTTGCGTGAATTAGGTGACTTGTGTATGCAGATGTGGTACCACCTCCCACCAGCGACCTGTCAAGGCCCCATTGCTTCCATGCCACGACGCGTCGCCGCTGTTATCGGTGCCAAAGGTGGACATACCGGCTATTAGGCAGGTGGTCATAACATTCTGGCTGATGTGTACCTTACAGTAGATTATCAGCAAGGACAATATGGAGTGGTTTTTATTCTATGAAATCACATCTTTCATTTCTTGGTGAAGTAGGTGGGGGAGACTGAGATTTGAGATATCTGCCCCCCCCCCCCCCCCCGTAGATTTCACATCTCTTCAGACGTATCCTAGTGGGGCAGGTGAGCTACTTTTCCTGTTGGATAACGTAGTCTCCCTACAAAATATTTAAATTTAGTGTCTGCAGCTATTTGTACGAGGGTCATTCCAAAAGAAATGCACACTATTTTTTTACAGTGTGTAGATACATCCTTTCGGAACAATATTTTCATTTCTCCACATAATTTCCATCCCTCTCAACTGCCTTACGCCATCTTGCAAGCAGCGCCTGTATTCCTGCACGGTAAAATTCTGGACCAAACTGTTGGAGCCACTGTCTGGCAGCGTGCACAAGGGAGTCATCATCTTCAAACCTTGTTCCACGAAGAGAGTCTTTCAGTTTCCCAAAGAGACGATAGTCACATGGAGCCAGGTCAGGACTGTAAGGATGGTGTTTCAGTGTTGTCCATCCGAGTTTTGTGATCGCTTCCATTGTTTTTTGACTGATATGTGGCCGTGTATTGTCGTGAAACAGCAAAACACCCTGCTTTTGCCGATGTGGTCGAACACGACTCAGTCGAGCTAGAAGTTTCTTCAGTGTCGTCACATATGCATCAGAATTTATGGTAGTTCCACTTGGCATGATGTCCACAAGCAAGAGTCCTTCGGAATCGAAAAACACCATAGCCATAACTTTTCCAGCAGAAGTGTGGTTTTGAAATTTTTTCTCTTGGGCGAATTTGCATGATGCCACTCCATTGATTGCCTCTTCGTCTCTGGTGAAAAATGATGGAGCCATGTTTCATCACCTGTCACAATTCTTCCAAGAAATTAATCTCCACCATTCTCGTACTGTTCCAAAAGTGCGCTGCATACCGTTTTTCTTGTTTCTTTGTGAGCCACTGTCAACATCCTGGGAACCCACCTGGCACAAACCTTTTTTAACCCCAACACTTCCAGTATTCTGCAAACACTTCCTTCCTCTGTCCCAACGTAGCGTGACAATTCGTTCGCTGTGATGCGTCTGTCAGCAGTCACCAATTCGTTAACTCTCTGCACATTGTCTGGAGTGTGTGCAGTACGAGGCCTGCCGCTGCGAGGACAATCTTCAATATTGCCGTGCCCGCTTTCATCACGTAACTCTACTGCGATCGACAGCAGCATATCCATACATCTTTTTCAACCTCTTGTTGTTTCCAACTGTCTCGTTTTCACAGCACAGGAATTCTATGACAGCACGTTGCTTCTGACGAACGTCAAGTTTAGCAGCCACCTTGAAGACATGCTGTGACGGCGCCACTCACGGAAACAAGTTGAACTAAGTTTGAAAACAAGCGGGAAGGATGTATCTACGCACTGTAAAACTTTTACACATGCAAAATGAAAACTGTATTTTTACAAAAATAGTGTGCATTTCTTTTGGAGTGATCCTCGTACGTATCACAGCAGAAAGTCGATTATTTGATCGACATGTACTGAAGACTACCTATCTCCATCGAGCACTGTTACTTTTCGATCTTTCATTCTCTATCCCATCGTGCAATGCATATTGGTGTTTTAAGATTTCCTTACTTACTTTTCGTTCTCTATCCTGAGATTGGGTGGTCTGTTAGAGATCGTAGCCCAATGTAGAACTTCGATCTTTTCACCAGGCCACTAAGTGCCGGAACTGGGAGAAGTGGTTCCCGACTGCAAATATTCAAGAGGAGTTTTGGAGTTCCAGCATTTTCTTTACAATCAAGGAAACCTCCAGAAAAGCTTGCTGAACTGGGGAATAGGTGGTACTTTCAAATGTTTAAGAAACAAATGAACGCTCAGTATGTGAACAAGAAATTTTTGGTGTGTGTAACAGAGTGAAGTCAAAGACTTCCTTGGTGTGTACTGAAGTGTTATGGTGAAAGACTATGATGTAAGTCTTCATTTAAAACATTTTATTTTCTGACTGAGTAGGTAGAGTGGGACGTCTGAGATACAACCCATTATTTCCAAGCAAATCCGAACTAGCCGAGAGCGAGGCAGAGGAGTTCAGAACTCGGAATATGGGAGGGGAATAGCAGTTCTTGCATTCTTATCACAGCCAAGGGAAGTCTCGAGGAAACCTTGGTTCGATGGAAAAACTGAAGCTATTTTTAATTAATTTATTAATCTAGCAAAATATGTCCCACTCGAAATATGGGCGCCTTGCGTCCATATGTATATGTTTCACTGTATGTAACAGAATAAATTTGTTTTGAAGAAAATACCCGCACCATTTTTTTTTTTTTTTTTTTCGTATGCTGAGCCAGTCCTTCCGACAGATTTCCTTTTTGATTTCATCACATTTTTCACACATCTGTTTCCTCTTAGCTTCCCTGCATTTACTATTTATGTCATTCCTTCTTTCGTCGATGAGCTTCAGTATTTCTTCTGTTACCCATGGTTTCTTGGCAGTTACCTTCCTTGTACCTATGTTTTTTTTCTTTCCAGCTTCTGTGATTATCCATTTTAGAGGTGTCCATTCCTCTTAAATTGAACTGCCTACTGAGATATTTATTATCGTAATATCAATAACGTCAGAGAACTTCATACGTATCTCTTCATTCTTAGTACTTCCGTATCACATTTCTTTCCATAATGATTCCTCCTGCGTAGTCTCTTAAACTTCAGCCGAGTCTTCATCACTACTAAATTGTGATCTGAGTATATACCTGCTCCTCGGTATTCCTTATAATCGATTTTCTGATTTCGGAAACCCTGCATGACAATGATGTAATCTAACTGTAATCTTCCCATATCTCCCGTCCTTTTCCAAGTATACCTCCTTATCTTGTGAATCTTGAACAGAGTATTCGCTATTATTAGCTGAAATTTATGGAGAACTCAATTAGTCTTCTCCTCTCTCATTCATAATATCGAGTCTATATTCTCCCGTAACCTTTTCATCTACTCCTTCCCTTGCAACCGCATTCCAATACTCCACGACTACTAAATTTTTATTTCCCTTTACATATTGAATTACCCGTTCAATATCGTTATGTAATTTCTCTATCTCTTCAATTTCCGTTTGCGACGTCGGCATGTATACCCGACACAGTTGTTGTCAGCATTGATTCTGAAGAGTACAACCCAATCACAGAACTGTTTTCAGGGTTGTCCTCATCAGTCGTTGCAAGGAGAAGATGAAGAGATAGGGAATGTACTGAACAGATAATTCAATATGTGAAGGGAAATGAAAAGATTAAATGAAAGTTAAATAAAATGCAAAACAAATTGTAATTAGATGACTGATTAGGAACACAATAAAAACACGTATTAAAACATAGTCCCTCCCCCCCCCCCCCCCCACTTGACTCCCACTTAGCAAGCCACACACCAGTCAGCTACAGATCAGTCGTTGCGTTTCTCTTATCTGCAAAGTGTATTTACGAAACGACAGTGAACAGCAGATGACGCTAAGAGGGGCTGATGAACGAAAAGTCGATCTGAGAATCAAAAATAGTAAAAGAATCAAGCAAAAAAGGATATCTCTGCGTTCAAACACCTTCTGTTTACAATAAATGGACCTTCGTTGCTATGTAAAGAGACGTAGCGGCGTTAAAATTTATTGTAATACATGAAACACATTCTAAACGGCATCTGGGAAAACAATGCTCTATAGGCTTTTTTGTTTGTTAAGAATATCGCTATTGTTGTGGTACACGTAACTGTAGATTTCAATTTTCTCAAAGATGTGCATAAGGGTGAGGTTACTAGCAATATTAGTCACACTGTGTTGTTCTGAAATTAAGTAAGAGAAGTAAATGTAGGCTTGCCTTCTGCATTCTTCCTCGCTACTTCTCTAAGCTCTCTGAATCTAGTTTTAAAATTTTTGCCTGTATGGCGAATTTAAAAGGCGTTGCTATCAGTGAAGAAGATTTCATAAATTCTTGGAGTTACAAATTTGTTGTTTTTAACTTTGATGTTGTGCACAATAGTGGGAACAGCAGTTATGTTTTATGGTGTTAATCAAATTTTACACACTGATGCTGAACGCGTATTAATATTGTACTACTGACATGTAGGCCTACAAGTCTACAACGACTTTCTACCGCTGAAGCTTCGCTCTCACAATCTTGACTATAGATTCTCTGACAGTGGTAGCTCTTATTCAACAACACTAGTCACGGTGTCTCTCATAAGTTCTTATTCAGTTTAAGCCAAACTTCAGCCAGATGCTGTTTTAGTGAATTAAATTTGTCGATAACTACTTTATTTGAAGTTGTGTCGATAAAACTATACATTAAACGCATCTTACACTTTTTTCCCGATGCGGATGACATTCGTGGCGTGTTTTTTATTTTTTATTTTTTTTAGTTCCCTCTTTTTTTTCCTTTAGACCTCAAGTGCGTAGGACAATTACGGATTAATGGTACAGCAACTGACTTCTGTTTCTTTCCGATAATGAAAGGCTCCAGCGCCGAAACATTGAGACGGTAATGTTTGCTTCGCTTTGTGTGATAGTTCTCCGGCCGGCTTCTAGGCGCTTCAGTCCGGAACCGCGTGACTGCTGCGGTCGCAGGTTCGAATCCTGCCTCGGGCATGGATGTGTGTGATGTCCTTAGGTTAGTTAGGTTCAAGTAGTTCCACGTTCTAGGGGACTGATGGCGTTAGATGTTAAGTCCCATATCGCTCAGAGCCATTTTAACCATTTTTTGATAGTTCACCAGAAAATTCTTCCTTTCCAATCCAAGACACCAAACATTCCTTCGTACTTCGAGAGTACACTACTATTGGGATTGCGCAGAAAGAAGCTGTGAGGTTGATATTAACAGAAAAGAATCGAATGACCGTGCAACTGATATTTCGTAAATTTCTACAAGTGTTTTTGAGAAACAAATTTATAGTGACCCTTATTATTAAATGCATTCTATCCATATACGAATAAATCTTCTGAAACAGAAGACGAATAGCAACTTCTGAGTTTCTACCTATGTAAGTAGCCTGTTTGTATATTGGCAGCGCTATAGACTGTGTTAATATCGCTGACAGCGCCCTAAGCCCTCGGCAAGGGATTCTGTGGTTGGATGGACTAGCAGTTAGTGAGTGGATAGAGAAGTGTATGGACATGTTTTTTTTTTCTTAGTGTAGACTCTGTGTTGGTAGGACATGCAATGTAAAATGAGACGCAACGGAATGTATGATGACTTATGTTTGATTTGTAATGTTTGGGCAGTGGAATTATTGACAACTATATAATTTTTGGAACTGGATGTCACATGAATAAGATAAAATTTTCTAAATACATTGTTTGCTCTTCAACAAAATTCTTCATTTGCTAACCCTATGCCTCCTAGAAGTTAGAGTCTGTAGCTGGCTGTAGTTGCTGCTTGCTCTAGCTCGTGTTATGAAGATTTTCTGTGAGGTAAGTGATTTATAAAAATAAAAATGGGGTTCGTGACTGAAATGAGTTCAGGAAATTAACTGAGTTGGAAGTAGTTTCATATTTCTTTAACTTCGTATTTTTTGGATTTTTATTATTGTTAGTATTTCTTGCAATTCTGGGCCATTCTTTTGTGTTAATTATTGGAAGTCATGTTGTCACTGTATAGCAGTCAGATTGCGTTGGGCTTGCATATTGTGGGTAATAAATGAACAGGTTAAGTCTGAGTTGTCTTTGTCAGGGAAAATTATGTAGGTCGGTTTTTAAATGATAAAAATAATTAAAGACATTAGTTTCACCTGTCGACCCTTAGCCGAGGGTACTTCACTGGAATCTTCTGATTTCCTTATAGTTTGTATAATTAGCGCATGTTAGAAATTAGTTATTGTTTACTGCTAGCGCGTAACTGTATCTATGGAATTTCCTTTGTAGTTGTAGTTTCTTATTTTTGCACTGTATTCTCATGAGCAAAGTAGTTGTGGCATGCATGTGGATTTGCACTAAGTATCTCGCAGTCGCTTTTGCAACTAATTAGATTTATATTATATTCAGTGCTATTTTAGAGATTCTTGTTAATTTTGCTTTCCAGACATTTTTGAGTGTAATTGTGTAACATGGTGTTACAATCACGGGGTGTGAAAAGCGTAACACTATACTGCAAAGATAATAGAGAAATGACAGTGACTACGAGCGTAATTTGCCAGCCGTAGATGCAGGTTTTGCATCAATACACTTTACTCAGTTAAGACAACACACGCACTTAGCTTTTCAGAATACGAATACTGCCGGTGCAAACGCACTGACGAAAAACATAGAGGAACATGTGTCAGTAACTAATGCATTGTTATTGTAATTGATTGAAAAATTTGATCAAACAGAGAAGCAACATTCTCAAAAGTTAAGACATAACTGACGAAATTTAACAAACACATGAAGATTTAACCGCTGAGATACGCAAAATCGAATCGAAATATCAAAACATTTCTGAAGATGTAAAAACACAAATTTGTGAGCATTTTCAGACTATTTTTTCGCGACATGAAGACACACTGCAGAACCAGGAAGCAGCAATAAAACAACTGCGGACACGAAAATCACGACACCTTGCAGACTAAAACCGACTCTGTTGCATCTACCGATACGATCGCGCATCTTGTCAAAAATCAGGAAAACTTAGAGGACACAGTAGATACAATTACGACACAAATGCACACTCTAAAACCTGGCTCAGAAAAACACGAGGAGGAAGTCAACACATTATCGGAAAAAGTAGTCGAACTTTCGGATGAGTTAACAAATTTATCTGTGAGGGTAGATGATGAGTTGAAAGATACAAGACCGATAGCCTTTACTGACACAGAGGAGTAAGTGGAAATTAGGAAATTTAAACAGTCAGAAACAAATTAATACGCAACACAAAAGAGAAATACGGGAAGTACCAAATCAGTTGGCACAGGTGATACAAGAATTACATATTTCAGAGGATACTCGCGCTCCGACACGGGAAGAGGCATTTAGAAATACGGAAAAGTCGAACAGTAATAATACATGGTATTTCCGAGATCTTGAAAGGAGTCGACAGGGCGCACCGAGCCTTGAGATGGAACCGTCGATACGACGCAACAATGATCGATTTACGACTCGGCGATACGATGACTTTGACTATAAGCTCTTCATCACAACGCATAAATTTAAAACATTCTAGTAATGACATATATCCAAAAGCTTGGCTCCATCAATTTTCTCATTGTTTTCCTCCTAATTGGTCATTAGAGCATAGATTAGAATTTATGTGTGGCTATATAGAAACAGAACCACCTATAAGAATGCGATCGGTTATTCGCGACTGTCACAGTGACAAAGATTTTTATCAGGCCTTCCTTTCTGCGTATTGGTCTCAGGTTATACAAGATCGAGTAAAACACAGTATTATAATGATGAAGCATTTCGAACAGTCTGGATTTTCCAGCCCTGTAAAATATTTTGAAGATAGGTTACTCAAGAATCAGTATTCGCAAACGCGCACAGCCCTCGGAACTTAATTAAATTGCCTGAACACTTCAGACATATTACTTAAGCTGGACGTTGTAAAGATGATATCGAAGCTTTTCAGGGTCTTTTGGAAGAACTGGAAATCGACACGGACAATCGCATGACGCGAAAACAGAAAAACACCAACAGTTACAGCTCACATCCATCACAGTTTCGTGACGACAGAAACAATAACCGTACACGACAAGTCTACTGTTATAACGCAAATCGTAACCAAAACAGACACCACCCATATCACAACCATTGGCAGAATAACAATAATTACAGAGAAAGTCATATTTCTGTGGTAATGACTATGACAGAGACATCGTAGAAATAGACTAGCCGGCCTCTGTGGCCGAGCGGTTCTAGGCGCTTCAGTCCAGAACCGCGCTGCAGCTACGGTCGCAGGTTCGAATCCTGCCTCGGGCATGGATGTGTGTTATCTCCTTACGTTAGTTAGGTTTAAGTAGATCTAAGTCCATGGGACTGACGACCTCAGTTGTTAAGTCCCATAGTTCTTAGAGCCATTTGAACCATTTGAAAAAGACAATACGGGAACCAGAATAATTATTATCAAGGGAGACAAAATGACTTCAGACGCAACAGTCCACTTTGTAATTACGATTCTGGAAGAAATTCTCCACCATCTAATCAACAAGAAAGAAATTACAGAGATTGCCGACAAGACGACAGACGTTATAGTCATGACAACAGATCTGAACTTCATCAGAAATGGCGTGATTCAAACAGGGCGTAGCCCTCTCGACAAGTTGAAATTGTAGAAATTGGACCTCCAAATCCCAGTAATGACGCGCGACAACAAAGAGATAATAGGCAATGACTCGCACCGCAGGCCGCCACAAAACGTTCTTATGAAACTGACAACATAGCTGCCATGACTACGAATTATGTGAAAATGGAGGACATTAGGGACATTTTACTCCAGGAACATGACATGAAACAGAACAATACTGCATATCCTGTAATTCACATCACAACGCATAGCGCTACCAACTTACAAACAGGCTACTTACACAGGTAGAAACTCAGAAGTTGCTGTTCGTCTTCTGTTTGAGAGGATTTATTCGTGAATAACAATTTGTCCATTTTATTTGGACTGTTGAGCTCCGTGGCCGTGGATAATGATATTTTACTATAAAAATACAGCGACCAGCCACTTCTTTTAATGCGTTCTATTTATGCCAATATGCATTTCGGGTTTGCACCATCTTTAGCTGACAAACTACATGTATCTTCAGTTTCTACAGTGGTACAATCTCGACAGTAGTTTGGATGCTGCAGCTGGCCTGTGCAAAAGCAACGATTCCAATCATCTACTTCAATTTCGCGCGTTTACAGTTACATACTATCAGTTGTTTATTTTACTTACATTCTCCTCTCCTTGTTTTTTCTTGGCTTTTCTTCTTTTTTGAAACAGCACAAACACTTTTTGTCACGTATTTTACACAGGCGCACTGTGTTATCCGCCATGTTGTCGACTGACAGTTTTTGTTCACATACAAGCAGTTTATCTATGGACAGAGTTATATTTTACGAACTGCCCCGTCTGTTTCAGGAATGATTATGGTATTTATTTATCTGGAATCTAAGACAAGTCTGATCGATCCGTTTTTCTTCTCAACAACATGTAATGGATTATTATATGAGCTTACCGCTGGTTCAATAATGCCCTTGTCAATCACAGATTGTATTTCCGTTCTAACATGGTCCCTGTAATGTGCCGGAATTAGGTATGGTCTGATGCAAAACTTTGTGTGCTCACGATTACGAAATGTGTACTTAAATACTTTAATTGTTCCAGTTTTAAGAGTAAAAGCTGTGGAATGCAAGTGTAAGATATCAGAAAGGTCCTGCGTACCAGTGTCATTACAATTCTCAATTGTTTGAATTTTTTCTGAATTAAAACGTTAGTATCTAATACGTCATCAATATCATCCCTGTCGGTAGTTGCAAAGTAATCATTAGTGTCAAATTCCGCCGAAAGTTCCTGACAGTGATCGGACAAAATGTAAAACCGATTGATTTCCTCGTCGTGGTTAGGAAGCCAATCTTCAAATTTCAAAGCTGTTGATTTACCTTCTTTTTCTAAACTGATTTCAGCGTCGTGAAAGTTTAAAATTGTATTATAACCATTCAAAAATCTGCACCTAATATAATCTCCGTCAACAATAATGGAACAATAAGAAAATTCATAATAAATCTGTGGCTTTGAAAAAAGAATTCTAAGTTAGTTTGTGGGTGTACATCTACACTTTTTCCAAAAATTGCACCTTGTAATTTGATCTTACGTAAAGGAAGTGTGGGGCAATCGTTCGATTTGTTGCATTTACTGAAAGCTGTTTTAATAATTACCGAAATAGGGCTGCCGGTGTCAAGTACAACTGTTTTTGAGGAATAAATTTATAGTGACCCTTATTATTAAACGCATTCTACCCATACATGAATAAATCTTTTTTTTTACTATAAAAATACAGCGACCAGCCACTTCTTTTAATGCGTTTTATTCATGCCAATATGCATTTCGGGTTTGCAGCCATCTACAGCTGGCAAATTACATGAATCTTCAGTTTCTACAGTGGTACAATATCGACAGCAGTTTGGCTGCTGCAGCTGGCCTGTACAAAAGCAACGATTCCAATCATTTACTTCAATTTCGTGCGTTTAAAGTTACGTACTATCAGTTGTTCATTTCACTTACATTTTCCTCTCCTTGCTTTTTCTTGGCTTTTCTTCTTTTTTGTAGCAGCACAAACACTTTTTGTCACGTATTTTACACAGGCGCACTGCGTTATCCGCCATGTTGTCGACTGACAGTTTTTGTTCACATACAAGCAGTTTATCTATGGACAGAGTTACATTTTACGAAAGTTTTGAGGCTCTATCTACGCTATTGTTCACTAAACATTGACTTGGGTGATATAAGTATTCTAAGTACGATGTATACAACTTTTTTTTTGTTACTTAGGCAGTATTGAAGATAATAAACTAACATAACACATTTATGCAAAGCAGTAATTCATATATTTCCAATGTAACAAAGATAGAATTAAGATTTTTATGTTGTATATTATTACATGCATTTGTTGGGTTTACATTAGATTATGTTATTTCTTGATTGTGCTTCGTAAGTGGTTTGATAAGTAGAGTGTGGAAGTATTTCAGAAATATTCGGTTTGGTAACACAGTTTGGTCGTTAAGTATGTCAGAAGGGGATGCATGTTTATGTGAATAAGTTTCGATTTCTTCTAGGAGGTTCATTCTTTTTCTTTTGTTGGCTATGTGGAGAACTTGCAGGTTATAGGATACGTCTGTTTAGTAAACAGTATCTTAGCTAGAAGCTAGAAGCACTTATTCAAAATATAAATGGCGTAAAAGTGTTGTCTTCTATTGATCTCAGATCCAGCTTTTATCATGTTGAACTTCATCCAGAATGTAGAAAATATAAGGCTTTTCTTTGTTTCGGCGTTTGTTATCAATTTCGGAAACTTCCTTTTGGTTTGAACATTTCTGTTTGCTGTAATTGCTGTAGTTCGTGTTATGAAGATTTTCTGTGAGGTAAGTGACTTGTAAAAATAAAATGGGGTTCGTGATTGAAATGAGTTTAGGCAATTAACTGAGTTGAAGGTAGTGTCGTATTTCTTTAATTTCATATTTTTGGATTTTTATTATTGTTAGGATTTCTTGCAATTCAGGGCCATTCTTTTGTGTTAATTATTGGAAGTCATTTTGTCACTGTATAGCAGTCATATTGCGTTGGGCTTGTATGTTGTGGGTAATAAATGAAAAGGTTAAGCCTGAGATGTCTTTGTCAGGGAAAATTCTGTAGGTTAGTGTTTAAACGATATAAACAATTAAAGACTTAGTTTCAGCTACAATCCATTGGTTTCATTTCGTAAATGTTTTCCGGAAATGACTGCGATTTCAAAACAACGTTATGTGAGGAACGAAATGTTAGTTCCTTCCGCCGGCTAAGAAATTCATCTAGATTAGGGTGCAATGGCTGCAGCATTCCCGTTATTGTCAAAAACCAATTACTGCGCGATACTCCAGTGTATCAATGAACTGCCTGAAAGTCTGACGTCGGTCTGTCGTAGAATCTTGGAAATGCTATAGACGGAAAGTCTGTTCTGTAGGAAACAACTTGGATTCCGAACGCAGAGATAGTGGGAAACCCAATTCGCTATCTTCGTCCGCGAGACCCGGGAAGCAGCAGACAGAGGTGCACAGGCTACTGCCATGTTTCTTGACTTCGGAGAGCATGAGATACAGTTCCGCACTGCTGCTCATAAACAAAATACGAGCGTATGTAATATCAGACGAACTATGGGACTGAATTGAAGAGTTTCTAGTAAACAAAACGCAGCATCTCATTTTCAAAGGACCCTCCAAACTTAAAAGTAACTTTGCATATGACATTAAGGAGTGTTGTAGGACGATTAGTTTTCACAAAATATATATAAAAGACCTAGCTGAACGTCAGAAGTTGCATGAGGCTTTTCGCCGATGATGCTGTTATACAGTGTGTTTCCGCAAGAGCGTGCAAAAAAGTAACAGAGCATACAGTATGCTCCAATGAACAGTTTGGGGCAGGGAACCTGGGGTCAGAGAAGCCAGCTTAAGAAGATACGGAAGTAAACTTGTGTACCGCTTTGTCTAGCATTACTGTTTTCCAACGTTATTTACAACTAACATGCGTACAAGTTTACACGTACTTTGCAGTTTATTTACATGTACATTCTTCATTTCCCGCAAGGAAACTAGGAGGACGAGCCTGATAACCAGGGAGTCATGATGCAGGTTTTGTTTATTTGAACTTCGTGCAAAGATTTCTGCCGGAGTTGTTGGAGGACGTACCATTGGCTGTTAGTGAGAGGATGTGGATACAGCCTCACTTCAGTGCTGATGTCCGCAACCATCTGAATGCTGTATATCCCGGTCGCTGGATTGTTGGAAGGGGAGGTCCTTTTCCATGGCCTGCGACGTCACCTGACCCGAACCCCCTTGATTATTTTCAGTGAGGATGTGGAATTAGTTGCTGGAATTGTAGCTGTCTATGACATGATTCGAAAAACACCAGGGATATTTGTCAGGGTGCGTCAGAATCTTCTTCCTCGATGTCATCCTTGCCCTGAGATTGGTGGCCATCAGTTTCAGCACATTTTGTAAGATATAGTACAAATACGTTCACTGTGTCAAGGATGGTATCTGCAGTTAACGGTAACTAATGTAAATAAAAAAGTACACAATAATGTGATTTTAGTCCTATTATCTCCTTAAGCTAGCTTCTCCGACCCTAGGTTCCCTACCTCAAATCATTCAGTGGAGCATCCCCTATGTCCTGTTAAATTTTTGTGCGCTCTTACGGAAACACGCAGTATAAAGAGAAGTCGCACCACTAGAAAATGCAGGAAGATCAGCAGAGCATCGACACTTGGTGCGGGGAATGGCAATTGATTCTCAGCATAAACAAACGTACTGCGTATACATTGAAAGTGGAATTATTGTGTCATTACACGATTGCAAAACAGTCACTGGGAGCAATCACGTCCGTGAGATATCAAGAAGCAAGCATACTGAGCGATTTACAAGTGGAACGACCACACAGAACTAATAGCAGGTAAGGCAGATTCCATTCTGAGATTCCTTAGAAGAATCCTCAGGAAATGTAGTCCTCTCGCAAAGTGGGTGAATATCGATAAAATTCTCTTGGTCTTCCAGGCGCGTCAAGTGGTTGAAAATCCACGAGCTTTCGGCCGAGTGCTCCGCTGCCATTGCCAAGCGGTGCGTTTGTGTGTGTGCTTGTTGCGTCCTTATATAGCCGCGCTGCCTTCAGTGACGTCGGTGGTGCTTGCTCAAGAGCTACGTATATATGGTGATATTTTCCTTGCGCGCTTGCCGCGCCCGCTTCAGCCTTCTGATGATCGGGTTCCAAGTGTATTAACTGCAGACCGCCGTCTTTATTGAGCGTGTTGTCGGAAATTTTTATCTCGATCGCTTCTTTTATGACGCTGTCCCAGAAACTATTAATCCATGTAATAACAGATGTTTCCGTAAATGCAATGTGGTGTCCATCTCCTAGAACACGTTCCTCTACCGCTGATTTCTCAGCATACCGTAGACGAAAACATCACTCGTATTCTATATGGCGCTGTTCAATAGTACGAACAGCCTGTCCAACATAAAATCGCCCACATTCACACGGTATTTTGTAGACTCCTGGCGTTCCGAGAAGTATGTCGCCTTTCACAGACCTCATTAGCTGTCGCATTTTTGCTGGAGCACTGAAGACACTGTCGATTGTATGCCTATTTAGGACCCGGCTACTCTTTCCTGTTATTGAGCCACAGAACGGTAAAAACGCAAGCTTCTTCGTATCCCCTCGGGGGCTTCCTGCTCACGTTTCTTCAGCAAGATGGCTTGCAGAATCTGGCGGTATTGTAGCCGTTTTCTTTGAATGATTTTCGTAAGTGGCTCAGTTCCTTCGGAAGGCTTTCAGTGTCTCAAACGGCTTCCGTTGGGTGCACTAAGATCCTTAAAAGAGAACTTTTCTGAGAAAGGTGATGATAGCTTGTAGCATACAGCTAACGGTCCGTGTGGGTGAGTTTCCGGTAACCTCTGCCGCTGAGACACTCATTTTCTTTAAGACGGACGAGGACGTCAAGAAAAGGCAACAAACCTCCATCGTGAGCTTGATGTAAAGGGTTCTGCTGATGTGGTCCAAGAATTCTCCCAGCTTTTCACGTAATGATACAAGGCAACTAGGCTGTGCAGTAGCAGTGTCCAGGGCAACGTCCTCAAAGTCATCCATAAGCTGGTTGGCTATAACTCGAGCCTTTGAAATACGATGTAGGTCTCAGAACTCCAGGAGCTCATAAAACACCTTGTGGTTGTGGACAGTCTTATGTCGGACAGACTGTTCGTACTACTGAACAACGACGTATGGAACACGAGAGATGTTTTCGCCCACGATGTCTTGAGAAATCAGCGGTAGCAGAATACGCTCTAGGAGACACTACTGCATTTTCCGAGACATGGACTAATAGTTTCTGGGACGGCGACACAAAAGAAGCGATCAAGATAAATTTCTTGGCAACATCCTCAATAAAGATGGCGGTCTGCTGCTTAGCACAGCCATCGGAAGGTTGAAACGCAACGAAAATATTACCATATATGGTGCTGGACCGAGCACCAGTGATGTTACTGAAGGCAGTGGGGCTGTATAAGAACGGCAGCAGCGAACATGCGATACTCACCACTTGACAGCCGGCCGCTGTGACCGAGCGGTTCTAGGCGCTTCAGTCCGGAACCACACGGCTGATATGGTTGCCGGTGTGAATCCTGCCTCGGGCATTGATGTGTGTGATGTGCTTAGGTTAGTTAGGTTTAAGCAGTTCTAAGTCTCGGGGACTGATGACCTCAGATGTTAAGTCCCATAGTGCTTAGAGCGATTTGAACCATTTTCTCACCACTTGACAATACCTGAGGGGCACTCGGCCGAGAGCTCGTGGATTTTAAACCACTTGACGCTGCTGAAAGCGCGAGACAATTTTATCGGAATATATCGCTGTAACGTGTATATTGCTCGTCAGTTTGGGATCCACACCAGGTAGAACCCAAAGAAGGCAGCACGTTTCGTTACAGGCTCATTTAGTAAGCGTGAAAGCGTCGCGGAGCTACTCAGACAACTCCAGTGGCAGACAATGCAAGAGAGGAGTTCCGCATCACGGTGCAGTTTGCTATTAAGGTTTCGAGAGTGTACGTCATTGGAAGAACCAAGGAAAACATTGCTTCCTCCTACGTATACCTAGCGGAAAGACTATAAATGTCAAGTTAGAAAAATTCAAGCTCACGCGTAGCGTTCCAAGCAGTCATCCTTCCTGCGAACCATTCATGACTGAAACAGGAAAACGGGCAACACAAAGTACCCTCCCACCGCACGCCGTAAGACGGCTTGAGAAGTACAGATGTATATCTAAATCTGGTCTTGTTCTGTTTCTATTCTCTTATCTTCTAGTGGCGTCCTACAGCACAGAGGCGCAGAGATTTCGACGTGTACCATGTTTATTTTTTAGAGGTTATAAGAGGGGCGTTCAGTAGGTAATAGAACATATTTTTTATCTCGAACAGTTTCAGTTGAAAAAACGCGGAATTTGTTGTGGGACATCGTCTCATATTCCCGCTTCAGCCCCCATAGTTTCACGAAGTCCTAATAGGTGGCGGTGCTACAAGTAGCCTTCGAAATGGCATCCATAACAGAGGTGTTTTCTAAGCAGAGAGCACTCACTGAGTTTTTTTTAGTCGAAAACCGGAGCATCACAGATATTCGTAGGCACTTGCGAAGTGTCTACGGACAACTGAAGTAAACAAAAGTGCGGTGAGTCGTTGAGCGACACGTCTATCAACTTCGCACTTCGCAACAAAGTCGCGCAAGGGTGTCTGGCCGGCCAGAGTGGCCGAGAGGTTCTAGGGACTTCAGTCCGGAACCGCACGACTGCTACGGTCGCAGGTTCAAATCCTGCCTCGGGCGTGGATGTGTGTGATGTCCTTAGGTTAGTCAGGTTTAATTACACTACTGGCCATTAAAATTGCTACACCACGAAGAAATGCAGATGATAAACGGGTATTCATTGGACAAATATATTATACTGGAACTGACATGTGATTACAAAAAATAAAAATGGCTCTGAGCACTATGAGACTTAACGTCTGAAGTCACCAGTCCCCTAGAACTGAGAACTACTTAAACCTAACTAGGACATCACACACACCCATGCCCAAGGCAGGATTCGAACCTGAGACCGTAGCGGTCGCGCGGTTCGAGACTGAAGCGCCTAGAACCGCTCGCCCTCCCCGGCCGGCGATGTGATTACATTTTCACGCAATTTGGGTCGATAGATCCTGAGAAATCAGTACCCAGAACAACCACCTCCGGCCGTAATAACGGCCTTGATTCGCCAGGGCATTGAGTCAAACAGAGCTTGGATGGCGTGTACAGGTATAGCTGCTGTACTGGGAGATGAAGAAGCTTGCACAGGGTAGAGTAGCATGGGGAGCTGCATCAAACCGGTCTCTGACCTGAAGACAACAACAACAACAACAGCTCTAAAAAACCAATGATGTGTAATGATTGTCACGCAGTGAAACTGAGAAACATTTTAGACTGATCTGAAGACGGCTCTTTATGAGTAAGAAAAATTGGCGTTATTGACGTAGGATTTTTATCCACACGTGTTCTAAAAACAATTATTTTAAATACAGAGCTGTTTGGTTATACACCCTGGCCTCTATCGATAGTGTACCAGAGCTGTGTTTAGACTGTGACTGGGCGTCCATACAGCAGTACAAGAAGCGAGCCTGCTGGCAATATCTGCAGCCGGCGGCGGCGCGCAGTGCGCTGCGGTCCGGCGCTGCCTTTCAAGACCCCGGCTGCAGCGCTGCGCTGTGCGGCATTAATCAGCGCAGGTCCACAGCACACGCGTCCCGGTCAACAGCGACAAGCGCGCAAGCAAAACGCCGGCACAAGAGCAAGGAAGCGTTTACTCTGGCGTGTCCACAGGCCGCGCCGCGCCGCTCCGCGCACCCCGTGATTGGCGGGTGACTCGCCCGCCACGGCGCGGAAGCGGCCGGCCACTGGCCGAGCGCCACCGCTAGCTACTAGCCGCTGGCCGGGCTGTAGCCGCCGCCGCTGCTGAAATATTGACACGCGCCCGAGACGCCGCCACGCGCCGAATGCTGTTTGGCGCACTGTAATATTTATTTGTTGACAAAGTCCGCTCGCCGTGGCTGATTTGTAATTAGCACAATAACCGGCCGGCCGTACCCTTCGACGTTTGCACCTAGCCTGCCCTCTCTCCCTCCCCCCTCTCCCCCGGCTGTCCGTTTCGCTGTGCCAATTGACGGGTCCGGTTCCCGTTCATCAAGTGGATTATTTGTTTTAACAATATTAACACACCACTATTAAATAAACACTGCTTGTTTATACGTATCTTCAATCTATTTTATAAGTGTATAGCATTACAGCGCATGAATACACACACGTACACCCCGCGCCACCAACACACACACACACACACACACACACACACACACACACACACACACACACACGCACACTGACGAGCGGACTGGGAGGGAAGAGAAAGGGATGGAGCAACTGGACGTACGCTGTGGGGGAAGAGCGAGAGAAAAGGTGGAAGTGTGGAAGTGGTGACGAGAGAAAGAGGGGAGAGCGAGGTCGCTACCGCGGAAAATGGCGTTGTTTAAGCGCCCGTAGCGCTGCCAAAACAGAATAATGATGTGGGCAGTTTAAGTTTCCTGAATTGGTAATGGATAGCCTTTGCCAGCCTGATTGAATGAAACTCAAATAACGCCAAACATTTGGAGAAGCCGTTGCGCAGTTTGTCGACATTCCTCGCCGTTCAGTGCGAGGGTGGACCTAAAAACAGAACCAAAACAGAACCACTGACCAAGATCTCGTCTGTAATTTCGTGTAACTGATATTTACTTGCACCGAACGTGCTGCCAACATTCGTTACGCTACAGACGATCTACTGCGAGGAACAGTCATCAAATTTTAATTACGCCGGACGTTCAACAAGTAATGCAGTACGTTTTTTCTCTGAGAGCAGATTGGTTTTATTCAGGATTCCAATACACCGTATTATTGCCCACTCTTTTGGCTACAAAATCGTATCCTTCAACACACTCTCCGTTCAATTTGATCATCTTACGACAAATTACTTCTTACGACATTACTGTATGAGCCAAAAAAATGGTTCAAATGGCTCTGAGCACTATGGGACTTAACATCTATGGTCATCAGTCCCCTAGAACTTAGAACTACTTAAACCTAACTAACCTAAGGACAGCACACAACACTCAGTCATCACGACCTGTATGAGCCGGCCGGTGTGGCCGAGCGGTTCTAGGCGCTTCAGTCTGGAACCGTGCGAGCACTACGGTCGCAGGTTTGAATCCTGCCTCGGGCATGGATGTGCGTGATGTTCTTAGGTTAGTTGGGTTTAAGTAGTTCTAAGTTCTAGGGGACTGATGACCTCAGATGTTGAGTCCCATAGTTATCAGAGCCAAGCCTGTATGCCCACGTGGAATCACTCTACTGGTCGACGTCGGTGTCAACATCTTGCCGCATCAATAACCTCCCCATCATCCACGTACTGCTACCAGCGGAGTGCTCAAATGGTTCAGATGGCTCTTAGTACTGTAAGACGTGTATATTTCTATTGTCTATTGTCAAATCACAATTTATGAAAGATGTTTATATTTTATTAATAGGATTAAGTAGAAATAATTAATATTTGTCATGTTGGAAATAATTGTGGTAGCAGGGAATGTCTGCACCAAAGTATTGTTGTCAAGAGAGACCGCAAATTGATATAATTTTAAAAAGGGCGGGACTGATCGCGTATGGATACATTTTAAGAAAAGAGCGGGAAAGACCGCGCATTGATACATTTTGTAATGGTAGCAGGGATTGTATGCACCAGAAAGCATTGATGGCAGGAGAGACCGCACTTTAGCGTTCGTAGGAAGTCAGTAGTAAGCGAGAAGTGAAGCGAGTCGGTAGCAGGTCTGAAGCGAGAGGTTGAAAGTAGCGGTGTGCCTGCCAGCCACTAGCTATGATTTACAAGAGATGTGTGGTATCTGACCAATACGCTGCTAGAAATGCTTCCTGGAATGCTTCTACTGAAAAACACTGTCGAGCAATTGGTCGCATTCTTCTCGCTGGTTCCCCTTCACGAAAACAAATAATAAATTCTAGCTTATGTTGACCTGGCCATGATGGTGGGAGTGCCACATTGAATTCTTGGATCCAGTCCAGTGGATGTATTTGCGTCTTGTCGTTTTAAACTTTCTCACTGAAAGGAATTGCTTGTGGTCTGCTAATTAGTCTACCAAATTTCGAGAATTCTACTTTCCCAACAATCACACAATTTTTCGAGTATATGGTTGAACAAAACCAATACCTCAATGAGCCATACAGCCACCCGCATTAATACAGCTGTGTATTTCAAAACTCCCCAGAACATTGAAAGTGTCATTATTAACAGGCCAGCAAAAGGACAGCGTGTACGCATTTAGAGACATCCTGCAATTACTAGAGGTACACCAGGCTGATTATGCGTTTGTTAATAAGAACTTTTCACGACATAATGCAAACCAGACAAACAATAATAATTTTGAGCAAACACGACTTGGCAATAACAATCATAATAAAAGCTTTCGCAGCGAAAATGAAAACTATAATCGAGAATACACACAGGGATTCAATGAACAGCAGTATAATAACACTGTACAATACAATTCAAGACAACAACAAAGCCATCCAAATAACACGACACATATACGACAGGAAATGCCGAACCGGTCGAACTTTCACATGACTCATCGCCAAGAAAAGGCGACAGGTGCAAACAATTACATGGGTCAGCCGCAAAATACACAAAACGAACAAAGACAGCCTTTTCAGAGAAACACGCGTGCCTTGCCGTGTAACCACAGTTATGACGGCAGAAGGAGAGAAAACTAACACCGACCGCCAGGGACATTCTACAATGATAATTCTCATAGAAATTCAAACAGTACACGACAACCAAGTTATCGTATGAATGTACCAGACACAAAATTTCATCCGCCACCTACCGCTAATAATCAAAACGGTAGAAGAGTACAGCTCATAGAAAACACACAACACTCCCCAACAGAAAATGAAATGTCAGAACATTTATGACTAGAGATAGCCTATGATGAATCTCTAAATGACGACACTATGGATAAGGACATAGAAAAGATAACGATAGAGAATGCCATTACATTCGACGACGTGCGAGACACATTGTTACAAGAAAAACCGATCATGCAGAAAACTATATGCCACCCAATAATCCAGATAAATTTAAAGTCACAAAATATTTTAGCAATAATTGATTCAGGCTCACCAATGTGCATAATTTACGAAGATACATTTAACAGATGCAATAGCGATAATGATTATCCAGTATTCCCGTTACACAAAACTAAAGTTAAGGGAGCATTTCCAGGAAAAATCATTAAAGTCAAAAGGCAGACACAATTAACGTTTATTTTTGCAGGGCAAACTTTCCACAGCAATTGTTGGATAGTTCCACATTTAACAACTGATACAATATTAGGAATGAATTTTCTAGTACAGTACGACGCAAAGATTGACTTTAAATCGTCATACCTAACATTGCAGAAGGAAGACAGTGAAGTGGTAGTGAGATTTCAAAATACAGTATCCTCAGAAGAACAAAATATGCACAGGATCGGGATTATTGCAGATTCTAAAGATAACGAATGTTATCTCACACTATACACGAATACACATAGTAACGACATGGCAGAGGAATAGGAGTATAATGTATTAGAGACAATTACATGCAAGGCTGGAGACAGTATAGCAGAAGTCGACACAGAACTCACAGAATTAGAAAATATTCTTGTGCAACGTAAAACAGGTTTTAACAATGTTCCAGGAACGATGACAGGATTTATGTACGAATTTCAGGTGAAACCACACGAGACTTTCAAAGCAAAACACTATCCAATCCCGCATATATACACAGAAGCAGTTAAGAAAGAGTTACGAGCAATGACTGATCAGGGTATAATTGAACCAGCAACAAGCCAATATATAAATCCATTACACATCGTTGAAAAGAAGGATGGATCACTCCGTTTAGTTTTAGATTCACGTGAGGTTAATAAAATAATCATTACAGACGTTAGAAGAGTTACTGCAAAAGTTTCATGGCACCTCTATATATATCACCCTCGATCTCAAATCAGGATTTTGGCAAATCCAGTTGCATCCAAATTGCCGAAAGTATACGGCATTCCTTTGCTTTGGTGAATGTTACCAATTTTGTAAACTTCCGTTTGGACTAACGATTTCGTCTGCAGCCTTTATACGAGGCATGAATACAATTCTCCGACAGGATCTTAAAAACAAAATTATTACATATGTAAATGACATTCTAATCGCAACAGAAAACTGGGAACAGCGCAACCACACCCTTCAACAATTATTGAATACATTCGAGGAGAACGGTGTAACTATAAACCTCCGTAAATCTGAATTTGGAAAAGCCTCAATAAAATTTCTAGGTCTTATCATTTCACAAACAGGTATTGCACCAGACTCCGACAAATAGAAAGCATTGAAAGATATCACCATGCCAACAAATAAGAAGGAACTTCGGAACTCTTTAGGCCTTATTAATTATTTTAGAAAATTCATTCATTATAAAGCATTAGACACACCCTTGCTACACCAGTTCACAAGTAAAAACACAATTTGGCCATGGAATGAAGACGCTGAAGCTGAATTCGAGAATTTGAAAGAAGCGTTACTAAGGGCACCTTTGTTATCGCATCCTGACCCAACACAAAACTTTTCCATTGCAACAGATAGTTCAACTACAGCACTAGGAGTACATATTTTCCAGGAAGTAGAGTAGTACGGTAAGACAATCGTTAAACATATTGCGTTTGCAAGCAGGATACTTTCTCCAGCAGAGCGCAATTACTCTGTAACAGAATTAGAGACGCTATGCGTGGTATGGGCATTTAAGAGATTCCGTCATTACCTATATGGAAGACACACCACAGTATATACCGAATACCAAGCAATCCAGTTTTTATTATCAGCAAAACTTACGCATGATAGATTAAGCCGTTGGAAATTATATCTACAAGAGTTCGACTTTACTATTGTACACATTCTAGGCACGCAGAATATTGTTGCCGACGCACTATCGAGATCTATTCAGCATAAACGACTAGAGAAAAATAATACCTTCTGCTACAACAACCATAGTATTATGTATATCAAACAAGTAGCTTTCGAAAACTTTATATCATCAGCATTACAGGACATAGAGAGAGAACAGCAGAAAGATGAAACACTAAAAGAGGTTGTAGCGCTTTGGCGAGACAAGAGCAATGCAAAAATTAGACATAATTACACTATACATCAAAATATTCTGTTTATTCGCTCTTACCCAGACGGCAACAATTGGCTTTTATGCATTCCAGAACGGATCAGAAACAAATTGATATGGTATACGCGCCTAAGCTATGCACTTTACGGAGCTAGGAAATGCTTTCTAATTCTTCGACAAAATTGTCACTTCAACAATATGGAAAATCACATTTGCAAAGTTATAGCATCCTGCAAGATATGTCAGAAAGCTAAATCATCTACAGTATCACATATTCCACCACTGTATCCCATCATACCGGTTGAGTTAAGACACATGGTAGCAGTAGATCTTTTCGGCCAATTCCCAGATCAGGTAAAGGTTATAGTTACATTCTAGTAGCCGTAGAACTGACATCCAAATTTGTGACATTTTCTCCACTAAGGAAAGCAACAGCTAGATCAGTATCAAGAGCATTTGTAAGAGATTTTCTATCAATAGCAGGACATGTACAGAAGGTTATTTCAGATAACGGACCGCAGTTTAGGTCAGACGTGTAGAAACAGATGGTAGGGAGTAAGAACATAACACCAATTTACATATCAAGATATCACAGTTCTTCTAACCCGTCAGAAAGAATAATGAAAGAGATCGGGAAACTTTGTAGAATTTATTGCCTCATAAAGCATACAACATGGGAGAAATACATTTCACAGTTTCAGGAAGTAATAAAGGCAATACCTAATGAGTCAACGATGCTCTCACCAACTGTAATTCTGACGAATAAAGACCCACCGAATAAACTTACTGAAATGACTTCGTCATTGTGAGATAATAGACATGGCACTAGCGAACATTAATCGAAGCTGCAGGTCGTCGGAAGAGACAGCAGAAGCAGGTGAGTAGATTACGCAAGTACGAGATTGGCGATAAGGTACTAGTTCGTACCCATTATCTGTCACATAAAAGGGAAGAAACGATGCAAAAAATTTGAACTTCTATACGCAGGACCGTACAGAATTCGAAATATTCCGCACGCTAATGTAGTACACATTGAGACACTCAGAACAAAAAAATCGAGAGGAAACCATCATATGTCAAACATAAAGAAATTCTTAAAATAGAAAAACCTTCTTACAGGGATACATACAGACAGAGTAAAACAATGAGCTTTTTGACACATTCCAGCAAGCCCGAATACAGTGAGCTACTGATGGGTTATTTACGTGCACAACAGGTCACCTGGATTCGACCGCAGATAAATACACTGAACATTAATAGCAGTCTTAGAAGCGTTCTCGCAGGACATTTATTTCACATTATGTAAGGTAAGTGAAGCAATTAACAGGGCTACTTTAAAAGTAAATGTATAACACGTACAAATAATTTTCATACAGTAGTAGCAATTAGGTGTATTCTTTAACCCGTGCATGCAGTATTGTTGTCATAGTTCACCAAAATAAACGTAGTTTTAATTATAATATAATTATTGAATATGGAGAAATGTGGATAAATGCTTTACAAGTCATGCCGAGAGCTGACGCGATTTTCCAGATGCAGAGAGATGTTGAAGTCATGCGGTGCGCTGACGATTATTTACCATGAATATTTTGCTATAGGTAATACAGAGAGATATTGAAGGCATGCCGTGCGCTGATGATTATTAACAATGAATATTTTATTATTGGCTATGCAGAGAGATGACACGAGGTACGAAGGAGAGAGGAGAATGAAGATGTTAGTATTAAGGAATATAATTTAGTTTGTTTTGATAACAAGTGACCCAGCGCAGCGCAGCAATAAGGATGGAGAAACCACATTAAATTGCTTACTGTATGTACATTGCTAATCGAAAAATTTTTTCTGCATTGAACATGATATCTTTTACATCAGATACATACATAGGAAAAACAGATCACACCAAATGTCAGCATACCGAGTCGCACTCTACGTAAAATACAAATGTTTTCTCTTAAATAACAATGATGACGTGTGTTACACAACTCAACCATAATATATAGTCGACTGACAATATGACTCGTAACTGACGAACACATTACCGAACATACTGAAGTCACAGAAAGTGACGTATTTTGTCAAAATGTACTTTTCATATTTCAAAAATTGTGAATTCACAACCTGTGAAGTAAGGTAACTATGTCTTTATGTAATTATTTATATGTGCACCAGATTATGATTTATTTGGAGTCACAGAAAGTGACATAGTTTGTATAAAGGTACTTGTCTATTTTATTTAAAATGTTGATGCCTAAATGTACTACTAAATTCCACTTACAAAAATATTTGTTTATGTTATTGACTGTCACATAATGTAATATGTATTGTAGGCTGAATTCACTACAGAGGGAAAATGTGTTTTTTTATGTAATTGTTTAAAACTATAAACTTTATCTACAGTCACACAAGGTGAAATATTTTGTCCTTTTAAACGTAAAATAAATAATTTTTATGAGCACAGAGGAAAGAGATGATGTGAAATTTGGTAATAATGGTATCAACCATATCTGTGAACCTTTTGACAAAATGATTATACCTGTACCTTAATTCCTGTGCATCCCCATGGTTATGGGGCACAAACAAAGTGAAAAGCGAACCACGTTACTTCAATCTACGATGTTTTCTCTGAGGTGTCGGCATACCAAGATGCACACCACAGTCATGATGTACTTCAATAGGTGCTTGCATACCAAGATGCACACCATCACTACTAATGGACAATTGGAGTTAGAACTTGTACTTGATGTAGCTGTGGCAACTCAGGCAATTCGATGGTTAACTTAGTCTTTGGTTACACTAAAACTATGGATCAAAGAGACGACGGAATCACATGGTGAATCCTGGTGTTGTGCTATGTGAGGGAAAGAAACAGACTTTTGAGTGCATTCACAGACAGTTGCCAGTGCTTTGACCATACTATCCCTTTTTTTTTCCCTTCCTTGAATATGCTACTAATAGATGCCAATTTATAATGAAACATGAACTATGTTCTAATTTTTGCCATCCATTACTATTAGAAATATATATAACTTTTACTACCTGATGTACACTTCCAACTTACTGACCCATATTATTTGTATATTTTGATGTATATTCTTTTGAATATTCTCTTTGTTAGACTTAGGAAAACAAATTCTTTTCACAGTATATGTATGTGCTTTGTTGAAAGAAATATTCTATCATTAACTTACTTATTACTACACATATTTCTATAAGCAAATTTTCTCCTTACGTCAAGTCCAAATGACTTAACGACGTAGGAAAATTTTAAGGAAACCGAGTGGAGGGTTATGTAAGACGTGTATATTTCTATTGTCTATTGTCAAATCGCAATTTATGAAATGCGTTTATATTTTGTTGATAGGATTAAGTAGGAATAATTAATATTTGTCATGTTGGAAATAATTGTGGTAGCAGGGAATGTCTGCACCAAAGTATTGTTGACAAGAGAGACTGCAAATTGATCTAATTTTAAAAAGGGCGGGAGAGACCGCGTATGGTTACATTTTAACGAAAGAGTGGGAAAGACCGCGCATTGATACATTTTGTAATGATAGCAGGGATTGTCTGCACCAGAAAGCATTGTTGGCGGAAGAGACCACACTTTAGCGTTCGTAGGAAGTCATTAGTAAGCGAGAAGTGAAGCGAGTCGGTAGCAGGTCTGAAGCGAGAGGTTGAGAGGAGCGGTGTGCCTGCCAGCCACTAGCTATGATTTAGAAGAGATTATAAACGGATGTACGGAGACATCAGTTAACTATTATAATAAGAGGAACTAATATTATTGAATTATTTTCTTTGCGAAACTCAAGACTACTGAAGATATGTTTGCGCAATGCTAGTTGTAAGATTATTGTAAAAAGTAAGTCCCATTTAAACGTTTGTCAAGTCATTCATTACCAACAGTAAATATTTGAAGCGTTTTATAATTAATTTTTGCCAGCAATGTTGCATTACTGATTATAATCCATCCCAAAAACCATCAACATAAAACTTTGCAAAAATTTTATTGTTGTCAAGAAAAAGTTTAACTATGAATTACGTAACTTCAGTCGAATTAACTAAAGAATAACGTCAGCTTTGCTAATAAAGAATAACGTCAGCTTTGGTAATAAATACAGTCACTTATTATGACAGCCCACCAGCAGTTAATAGAGTATAGTAAAACAGGGTAAGTATATTCATGTCGGAGTTCGATGTAGCAGTCAGATGGCGATCCAGTAACAGCAAAAAAAAAGGTAAGGAACAGTTTTGGGTTATTGCAGATAACGACTGAGGGCCACGACGACGACACATTCTATGTTTCGTCGAAATAATCAGAAAATCACTTTTAATAAGCAGCTATTAAATTTGTATGCGAAGACTGAGAAAGAGAATAAATTTAAAAGGGAAGATTTCATTTGTTATTATTATGCAAGAGGTAGAAATCCTAAGGGAAGGTTACATAGGTTATTTTAAAAGGGAAGGTTATCTATAACAAAAGAGGTATAGAGGAGACGGGAAGGTTTCAGTGCTATGGCGCTTAACATCTGAGTTCATCAGTCCCCTAGAACTTAGAACTACACTACTGGCCATTAAAATTGCTACACCACGAAGATGACGTGCTACAGACGCGAAATTTAACCGACAGGAAGAAGATGCTGTGATATGCAAATGACCTAGCTTTTCAGAGCATTCACACAAGGTTGGCGCCGGTGGCGACACCTTCACCGTGCTGACATGAGGAAAGTTTCCAACCGATTTCTCATACACAAACAGTAGTTGGCCGGAGTTGCCTGGTGAGACGTTGCAATGATGTCTCATGGTGGTCGCATCCGTCTTTGGTGACATCACGGTAAACGCACATTGGAAGCTTGTATTCGTCATCGCCATACTGGCGTACCATCTGGCGTGATGGTATGGGGTACCATTGGTTACACGTCTCGGTCACCTTTCGTTCGTATTGACGGCACTTTTAACAGTGGACTTTACATTTCAGATGTGTTACGACCCGTGGCTCTACCCTTCATTCGATCCCTGCGAAACCCTACATTTCAGCAGGATAATGCACGGCCGCATGTTGCAGGTCCTGTAAGGGCCTTTCTGGATACAGAAAATGTTCGACTGCTGCCCTGGGCAGCACATTCTCCAGATCTCTCACCAATTGAAAACGTCTGGTCAATGGTGGCCGAGCAACTGGCTCGTCACAATACGTCAGTCACTGCTCTTGATGAACTGTAGTATCGCATTGAAGCTGCTTGGGCAGCTGTACCTGTATACGCAATCAAAGCTCTGTTTGACTCAATGCCCAGGCGTATCAAGGCCGTTATTACGGCAAGAGGTACTGATTTCTCAGGATCTATACACCCAAATTGCGTGAAAATATAATCATATGTCAGTTCTAGTATAATATATTTGTCCAATGAATACCCGTTTATCATCTGCATTTCTTCTTGGTGCAGCAATTTTAATGGCCAGTAGTGTATTACTATCTACAATCATAATTATGTTTGAACAAAGGCCTCAGAGCGCGACTCCTACTTGAACCTGTCTGTTTTATTATTATTAGGTTGCTTTCTTGTCAATTTGGTACAAATTTTCCAATTGATTTTAAACTAACTTCCGGATCAGCTAGAGACTTGAAATTTTGAACATTCCTCAGATCTGAATGAGAATGTATATTAACTCGCTTTCTTGTCAGTATGTTTGGTAGGTGTGGGGTTGGCGGTGAAAAAAGTTTGCAATGCCTGACATCTTGTTTGCCCTGTAGGGTCAGCATGTTGTGCAGGTAGTATAAGAATGTGTTCCAGGTAGCATACGAGTGGACTGGCACGGGTGAGCAGGGACGGGCGGTAAGAGAAGCAGGCTATTGCTTTCCTATCTGTATACAAATTTTCCAGTTATTTTCTTAAACTAACTTCCCAACGAGCAAGAGACTTAAATTTTAAACGTATTTCAAAACTGGGTGACAATGTAATGTTAACGTGCTTTCAAGTCTGGTGTGGGGTGGAGGGTACTTTGTTTACTACTGTCATTCCCTAATGAGCTACAGATTTGAAACTTTTAACCTAGCTCGGAACTGGATGAAGAGACAGTATTAACTCACTTACTTGTCTTGGTGTGTGACGAAGGGTACCTTGTGTACCATAGCCATTTTCCCCTTTTGGTGTGCCAGTTGCGAATGGCTTTTGGAAAGACCGATTTCTAGTAAGCCTCCTTGTGACCTCGATTCTCTAATTTTTACATTCACAATTTTATTGAGGGTCATATGAAGGATGAAGCAATATATCGCTAGAGTCAGGTAAAGAGAGACTGAAACAAACCTGAAATTTATCACATTCTTTGTTGTAACCTCATCGAAATGCCTGCAATCCATTGAATAATTTCACTCTCACAGAAATGAAAAGCAGAAAATAATTATTTATTAAAAGCGAAATATTAAGATACCACATTTTTAAATTGGACTAAAAAGTGTAAAACAATTTCTCCTAGCCCCATTTAGGTTCATAACGCCATACGGATAGTCCTGAAAATCTGTGATTGTAAATTTTTTGTAGCTATGAAAAATTTAAAACGAAAACATTCGGGTGTACACAATATATAACTGATGCCTTCCTTACTGTTACGCTACATAATATTTTCTGTTCCATGCGCCTCACATTTTTCGTTTTGAATCTTACAAGTATTTTCATAGCTATTAAAAATTCTCAGTGACAAATTTTGAGCACAATGTGTATGGGGATAGGAATCTGCATGGGGCTAGGAGGTATTATTTTACATTTTTAATTTTGATTTGAAAACGTAGTATGTTAAACATTCATTTGTAATCAAATAATTTTTTTCGTTGTTGTGTTGGTACATGTGTCTGAAAAATACCGGTACAGTGTTAGCCATATCGGATATCCTGTGCTCAGTTATCAAAGAGTTTACGTATGTTTTGCTAGTATCTGGTGTTATTTAATTCCTCAAAACGGTTAAATGTGTTTTAGTAGTATGGACGATTATTTATTTTGTTCAAAAATGGATCAGGAAATTTATATTAATTTAAGAACAGGCGACCAAGAATGGAAGAGAAAGAAAGAAGTTCCCGGATTAAAAAGGGTGGAAGACAATACTCTTTCTTCTATACAACCAAAAAGCAACGACGGAAAATAAAGAAAGATTCAAGGGTGGGATAAAAATTCAGAGTGAGAGGCTGTCAGTATTAAGATTCACTGATGACATTACTATACTCGGTGAAAGTGGGAATAATTGTCGAATCTGTAGAATGGCTATGCATATGCTAAAGTGTGATAGTAAACCGAAGAAAGATAGAAGTAATGACAAATAGGAGAAATGAAATTAGTGATAAAATTAACATAAAAATGGGAGACGGCGAAGTAGACGAAGTTAGGGAGTTTTGATGCCTTAGCACACGACGGACGAAACAAGGACAAAAAGCAGACCAGCACAGGCAAAGACAGCATTTCTGGCCAATAGATGTTTGCTAGTATGAAACATTTGCCTTAATATGAGGAAGAAATATAAGGAACAAAGCACTGAATCACGGACTGTGGAAAAATCGGAAAAAAGGCAAATCGAAGCATTTGACGCGTGGTAATATAGAAGGATGTTGAAAATTAGGTGGTCCGATAACATAAGGACTGAAGAGGTTTTTCGGCTAATCGGTGAATAAAGGAAAATATAGAAAGCACTGGCAAGAAGGGGCTGGGTGATAGGACATCTGATAAGACATCGGGGAATAACTTCCGTGGTATTAGAGGGAGTTGTAGAGATTGAAAAGTGCAGGGGGAGATGGAAATTGCAATACATCAAACAAATAATTTAGGACGTGGGATACAAGTTCTACTGCTAAAGACTGACGACTAAAAAAAAAATTCCATACGAATTTAATTATGTATATACATAGTTCATCCATGAAATTTTAAACATATTTATTGGCTGATATCCAGCAACCGTACGTTAT
This sequence comes from Schistocerca americana, assembly GCF_021461395.2. Lineage (NCBI taxonomy): Eukaryota > Metazoa > Arthropoda > Insecta > Orthoptera > Acrididae > Schistocerca > Schistocerca americana. Next base: position 507,363,387 of record NC_060124.1, on the reverse strand, counting down.
TTTATTACAGGATGTGTATATAGTCACATCGGTTGCACAAAACAGTCTGTGGTTTAATAAGTGTGTGATTAGTTTTTACACTGTAGTTTCATGCGACCGATGTGGCTATATACACATCCTGGGAATGGAGAATCTCGAAAAAAAATTTTTTTTTTTTGTGTTATCGAGATTAGTATTGGCAAGATATCGGTCGCAGTAATTCCAAGAGTTTCGATAGTGTTTCAATCTTAAACTTAGGTTTATATTTTTTGCGTAATTTCGCATTTGCTATTGTAGTTCCTGCGAAAGAGCTCTTAACAGACGTACATATTGACAAATGCTAAAATCGACTTTTTTTCGTGTGGTATAGTTATAAATTTACAGTTCTCTTTTCTTTTCGTTTTTGTACTGTAAAACTACGCTACTTCCAAGTACCGTATAGCTTCTGGTGAGTTTCGAGTATCAAAATATGTGACATAAATGGCCATAACTTTTGACTGCATGGACTTAGGAGCTTAAATTGCTTACACCGTCAAAGTACTATACACCGTAGTACGTGACATGAATGCGCACTTGATACGTCTACCCGTTTCCGAGAAAAATTAATTGTAACAGACGGACAGACAGAGAGACGGATAACAAATGACAGAAAAGATGTTTTTTCGTGAGGTATAAGTACAAATTAACGATTTTCAGATTTTTTCCTTTAATATACAGGGTGGTCCATATATCGTGACCGGGCCAAATATCTCACGAAATAAGCGTCAAACGAAAAAACTACAAAGAACGAAACTTGTCTAGCTTGAAGGGGGAAACCAGATGGCTCTATGGTTGGCCCGCTAGATGGCGCTGCCATAGGTCAAACGGATATCAACTGCGTTTTTTTTTTTTTTAACAGGAACCCCCATTTTTATTACATATTCGTGTAGTACGTAAAGAAATATGAATGTTCTAGTTGGACCACTTTTTTCGTTTTGTGATAGATGGCGCTGTAATAGTCACAAACACATGGCTCACAATTTTAGACGAACAGTTGGTAACAGGTAGGTCTTTTAAATTAAAATACAGAACGTAGGTACGTTTGAACATTTTATTTCGGTTGCTCCAATGTGATACATGTACCTTTGTGAACTTATCATTTCTGAGAACGCATGCTGTTACAGCTTGATTACCTATAAATGCTCAAAATCAGGTCCGTCAATCTCAATGCATTTGTCAATACGTTTAACGACATGCCTTTCAACAGCGAAAAGTTCGTCCGTAATGTTCGCACATGCATTGACAATGCGTTGATGCATGTTTTCAGGCGTTGTCGGTGGATAACGATAGCAAATATCCTTTCCCCGCAGAAAGAAATCCGGGGACGTCAGATCCGGTGAACGTGCGGGCCATGGTATGGTGCTTCGACGACCAACCCACCTGTCATGAAATATGCTATTCAATACCGCTTCAACCGCACGCGAGCTATGTGTCGGACATCCATCATGTTGGAAGTACATCGCCATTCTGTCATGCAGTGAAACATCTTGTAGTAACATCGGTAGAACATTACGTAGGAAATCGGCATTCATTGTACCATTTAGATTGCCATGGATAAAATGGGGGCCAATTATCCTTCCTCCCATAATGCCGCACTATACACTAACCCGCGAAGGTCGCTGATGTTCCACTTGTCGCAGACATCGCGGATTTTCCGTTGCCTAATAGTGCATATTATGACGGTTTACTTTACCCCTGTTGGTGAATGACGCTTCGCCGCTAAGTAGAACGCGTGCAAAAAATCTGTCATCGTCCCGTAATCTCTCTTGTGCCCAGTGGCAGAACTGTAGACGACGTTCAAAGTGCGTAGAAATATGGTACGGGTGCAGTCGATGTTGATGTAGCATTCTCAACACAGACGTTTTTGATATTCCCGATTCTCGAGCAATTTGTCTGCCACTGAGCCGCGACAGCAGCTAAAACACCTACTTGGGCATCATCATTTGTTGCAGGTCGTGGTTGACGTTTCAAATGTGGCTGAACACTTCCTGTTTTCTTAAATAACGTAACTATCCAGCGAACGGTCCGGACACTTGGATGATGTCGTCCAGGATACCTAGCAGCATACATAGCACACGCCCGTTGGGCATTTTGATCACAATGGCCGTACATCAACATGATATCGACCTTTTCCGCAATTGGTAAACGGTCCATTTTAACACGGGTAATGTTTCACGAGGCAAATGCCGTCGGCACTGGCGGAATGTTACGTGATACCACGTACTTATACGTTTGTGACTATTAGAGCGCCATCTATCACAAAGCGAAAAAAGTGGTCCAACTAATACATTCATATATCTTTGGGTACTACACGAATATGTAACAAAAAATGGGGGTTCCTATTTGAAAAAACGCAGTTGATATCCGTTTGACCTATGGCAGCGCCGTCTAGCTGGCCAACCATAGTGCCATCTGGTTTCCCCCTTCAAGCTAGACGAGTTTCGTTCTTTGTAGTTTTTTTCGTTTGATGCTTATTTCGTGAGATATTTTGCCCGGTCACTATCAATGGACCACCCTGTATAAGAAACTATCAGCCTCGAGTGGGGTAACCTTTACCTAGGTTTCACCCCAAGTAATTGAGCCTTCTTCAGAAGATAAACCTGATTCTATAATATTTATTTCCAGAACTAAACAAGTTAGTTTTATTTCTAAACAATGCCCTCGTAGTCATATTATAGAATCAGGTTTATCTTCTCAAGTAGGCTCAATTACTTTGGGTGAAACCTACTTAAAGGTTGGTTTCATTACCGCAGTCGAGGATGATAGTTTCTTATACATAGATTATCACGGTTGCTGACTGGGCTGCAATGTTGAAAGTACTAAAATTTTTCCTTTTCTTTTAGTGTGAAACTTTGCGTCTTGCCAAATTTCACAGTTCTAGGTCAACGACAAGCATCCCACAGACTATTATAGGTGCCGTAGACCTTAATATGTGACATAAATTATAACTTGATACGTCTACTCATTTCTTAGAATAATGTTTCTTAACATTGTGCCGGACACACAGATAAACAGACAGACGGACGGACAACAAACCGATCCATTTTTACCGACTGAGGATCAGAACGCTAAAAGAAACAAAGCGCAGAATAGTTGGGTAAATCTAAAAATACTGCTTTTGGTGAGTCTGGTATGAGTAAAGGATTTGCGAGAAGTAAGAGCGTTTTGCAGAAGACCGTGAAGATGAAGATGACTATCGCGGTCGAGTCGCAGTGCATTAACCGACGAAATGGTTGACTAAGTTGAGGAAGTGATTATTGATGATCGCCGAATCCCAATCATAGATCACGTATGATGTTAGCATGTCAACTGGCTCATACTACGAAATTGTTTTCTGATGTTTAGGGTGTACAATGGGGCGCAGAAAAATTTGTTCCAAAATTGTTGAACTTAGAACAAAAAGCTGCATTGAATACAAGTTCCTCAGTAGTCGGTAGATTGTCAACAACGATTCAGAGCTACTGAAAGGTTTCGTAACACGTGATGGAACATCTGTTTACGGATATGACGTCGCTACTAAGACTCTGTCGTTGCAGTGGAAGCATTTTGCGTCGTGAAGACCGAAAAGAGCTCGCCATTTACGGTCAAGTGCACGGCATAGTGCACCTCAATTCTTGCCACGAGCTCGAATGATAAGTAGGAAGAAGGGTCTGTTACTTACAAATTCAATGCCAAGAGCGCGAAGTACCTAAAAAGAAAAAGCCCGAAACTGTGGCGAAATATTTCTTAGCATCTGCAATATCATTAGCAACGCTTACACTACGTCGCTTATTCCTGAACTCTTAGCCAAAAACAATATTGTAATAAAGCCCCATAATCCTTGTTCGATGTACGAGGGTGTACTGAAAAGTAATGGCTCCGAATCTTTCACGTGAAAACTCTTACAGCTCTTTAAATAAAACGAACTTTACTAACAGTCTACATCTTTATTGTTCATGTCTACGTATTAATTCTCAATATATTCATCCTGGTGACGAACACATTTCCGCCAATGAGAGACTAGTTTGATGATACCGCCACTGTATAATGCCTGAATTTGTTAACGGAGCCGTAACCTCACCTCTAACTGCACCGCTTCGTCACTGTCAAAGTGAAGTCCTTGACGTGTTCTTTAAATTTCGGAAACAGACCCAAATTAGATGCGGCCAAGTCGGGACAGTATGGAGGATGATCGATAACAGTGAACCCAAGCCGCGCGGAATTAGCCGAGCGGTCAGGGGCGCTGCAGTCATAGACTGTGCGGCTGGTCCCGGCGGAGGTTCGAGTCCTCCCTCGGGCATGGGTGTGTGTGTTTGTCCTTAGGATAATTTAGGTTAAGTAGTGTGTAAGCTTAGGGACTGATGACCTTAGCAGTTAAGTCCCATGAGATTTCACACACATTTGAACATTTGAAGTGAACCAATGGCGTCGCAATGCTCGCAAATGCACAGTCTGGCACGTCACGATGAAGAAAAGGGTGCTCCATATGGAGACGAAATTAGTGCTTTCAGTTTTTATGGCGGTGCCTTTAGGTATTAATTCCAAATGCACTCTACCTTGAACGTACTAGAACACAGGAATCATGACTTTGCTCACGGCATGGTCTTGAACTTTTTTGACTCGATGAAGCTCCGTGGCGCAACTCCATTGATGCTCTCTTGTTTTCGGAGTCAAAATGCTAAATCCAGCATTCAGCACTTGTCACAGTGTTGTTAAGGAACTCACGCCCTTCACACTCAAAATGTACGTCAGAAGTGAGCACTCGAAGCATCCACCGCGCAAACAGTTTTTTATACAGCAGTTCTGCCATAATGCCCTTTACACGGTCTCGTCGTATGTCATACTTGAGTGCTGTGTCTGTGTGGTGCGACGATTTTCTCGGTTCCAGTGAGTCTCGTCGATTGCTGTAAGCGGTCGTCTACTCCGAGCTCTGTCACACACGTTGAGGTTACGTTTCCTTCATTGCGAGGTCGAACAGCCCAATTTCTCACATTACTAATGTCGATACAATCATCACGGTACACAACTTTCATTCGTCTATGGATTTCAAATGTAGGCACGTTTTGGACTGTTAGAAATTTGTTTACTGAACGCTCCTTCTCAGCAAGCGAAATAGTTACGTTACACACAGCCATGTTACACGTTACAGTTCGGAGCCCTCTAGCGGCAGACGGTGTCATCTTGCGTCAGCGAAGAGGGGAAGTCGACCGAGGAACATATATGACTTTTAATACATCAACTGATATTGAGAAGAGAGTAAAAAAAAAGAAGCCATTACTAAGAATCACGCCTTTGCACATGGCTCCACGTAACATTTCTCTGTTCCCAGAGATAAAGAAAACCACGAAGGGTCGTCGTTTTACAAGCACAGATGAGATTAAAACCGCACTGCTGGGACAGCTAAAGGCTTTCGGAAGATCGAAGTACACAGGTATTTCAACGTTTGGAAAAAGTGTCGGCGTAAGGTATAATATCTAATGGCTATTGAACAGGAGTATAAAGATGTAGGCAAGTAAATAAAATTATTTACAAATAAGTATCCTGTTATTTTTTGAACACATCTCGTGTTTGTAGTCTAGTTCCAAATTGTATACCGTGTGTCAAATGGTTCAAATGGCTCTGAGCACTATGGGACTTAACATCTGTGGTCATCAGTCCCCTAGCACTTAGAACTACTTAAACCTAACTAACCTAAGGACATCACACACATCCATGCCCGAGGCAGGATTCGAACCTGTGACCGTAGCAGTTTCGCGGTTCCGGACTGAAGCGCCTAGACCCACTCGGCCACTGCGGTCGGCTTACCGTGTGTCACACTGGCCTTTTTAATAATCACATCAATAGTTAGAATAACCATACTCCTCTCTACCATGTACAAGATATTCAAAACTGCAAATGTATTGCATGAACGCAAAATAAGACTCAGCGATCATAGCTGAGCTTACACGGGTTGAGTTTTTTATCTTGAGACAACGATATCTCAAAAACTACGCATCAGATTAAGAAACGAATAAATACGTTTTCAGTATTTATAAAAATGCTGTCCGATGACACACATGCCATTCCTCTGGGATAGAGAGGAGGGCAGCTTTGAGATCTTAAATAGAAACATTCAATTTTTATTGAAGATTCGGATTCTATGGGATAAAATACGCAAATTTTGTATGTAGCACTGTTGTTGTGAAACATATCTCCTGTATTGCAAACTCTTGGTCTACAGAATGCATTAAACAGAGGAGGAAACATTCCTCTGTTATGACCCATGAATACAGCACGCAGTAAATATCCGTCCCTGTTGTTACTGTTAACCGTATTCAAGGTTCTTGGTTAGTGCAGCACGTACTTTAGTTCTAATGGAACCAGTCTGTGTTTTAATAAGTGTGTGATTAGTTTTTACATTGTAGTTTTATCTCTGCATTTACCACAATTTCTTGTCGTGCTTGTGACTGGTTTGATGTAATCCACCACTAATTCCTCTGTTCTGCCAGCCTCTTCTCCTGAGAGTAGCGCTTGCACCGTACGCCCTCAATTATTTGTTTGATGTATTCCAATGTCTGCCTCCCCCTGCAATTTTTACCCTCTACAGATCCCAGTGATCTGATGACTTAATGTACCATAATTCTGTTCCTTCTTCTTGTCAATGTTTTTTATATGTTCCTCTCTTCGCTGATTCTGCAAGGAATCTCCTCGTTGCCTGTTATATCAGTCCTCCTGATTTTCAAATTCTCTTTCCGCATCGCATCTCAAACGCTTAGATTCTCACTGTTCCGGTTTCCCCATAGTCCATTTTTCATTACCATACAATGCTTTGCTCCAAACACAAACTCTCAGAAATTTCTATGTCAGATTAAAGCCGATGTTTGATATTAACAGGCATATCTTGGCCATGAATTCCCTCTTTTCCTGTGTTAATCTCCTTTTTATGTCATCGTAGCCTCGTCCATCGTCTTATTTTGCTTCCTAAGTGGTAGAATTCCTTCGTCTCCTTCGTGGTCCTGGTACTAGTTTTGATGATAAATTTATCGGTACTCTCATTTTTGCTACTCCTCATTAATTTCGTCTTTCTTCGGTTTGCTCTCTATCCATATTCCATACCCATAAGAGTGGTCATTCCACTGAACAAGTCCTGTAAGTCTTCTGCACCTTCATTGATAATAACAATGTCATCATAGAAACTTATCATTTGTGTACTTAATTTTAATCCCCTCTTTAAGCTTTTTTATCCCGTCATTGCTTCTTCGATGTATAGATTTAACAGTAGGGACGAAAAGACATCATTCCCGTCTTCCACCTTTTAAATCCGAGGACTTCGTTCTTGGTCTTCCAATCTTATTTTTCCCGTTTGGCTCCTGCACATACTGTATATTACTCATCATTCCTATAGCTTAATCCTATGTTTCTCAGGATTTCGAACATCTTGCAACATTTAACACTCTCGACACTTTTTCCAGGTCAGAAAATCCTATGACAATCTCTTGAGTTTTCTAAAGTGTTGCTTGCATTATGAATCGCTTCGGAACTGACTTTGTTGTGTTTTACCTTTCATAAAGCCGAACTAATCGTCATGTAAGAGACCCTCAATTTTCTTTTCAATTCTTCTGCATATCAATCTTTTGAGTAAGTGGAATGCACAAGACGGTAGGTGGTTGTACGGAAGTCCTCCCACTCAACTGCTCTTGATATCTTCGTGATTGTATGGATGATATATACATAAGGTCTGATGGCATAGCTTCATACTCATAGATTGTACACACCAACTTGAATAGTCGCTTGCGTGCCATATCCTTCATTGAGTTTAGAAATCTGAAGGAATGTTACCTTTTCCATCGGCTTTCCAAAACTTTACTATCCGCTGATTCCAAACTGGAGCCCCTATATCTTCAGTATGGTCTTCCATTTCTTCCTCAATTACGTCATAAGATAAGTCCTACCTATCCGGTCTCTTCTCTGCGTTTCACAGTGGAGTTCCACCAAACTCATACTTTTGGCGCCCTTACTTTTAATTTCAGCTGAAGTTGTTTTCGTTTCCTATATGCTGAATCCGTCTTTCCAAAGACCAGTTATTTCCTGATTTCATCACATGTATACTGCAGCCATTTCGTACTTGATCCCTTGCTTTCCTTACATTTGTTCTGTTTCCCTGAACATTTTTATACTGTCTTCTTTATTCGAGTAATTGAAGTATTTCTTCTGTTACTTCCCCTGTACCTATGCTTCGCCTGTACAACTTCTATCATTGCCTTTTCTTGAGATATCCATTCTTCTTGAACTCAACTGCCTACTTTGGTATTCATTATTGCAGTATCTATGACCTCAGAGAACTTCCAGTATGTCTCTTCATTTCTCTGTACTTCTGCATTTACATTTCTTTATTCCTTGCGAGTCTCTTAAACTTCAGCCTATTAAATTGTGGTCCGAGTCTTTATTTGCTCCTGGGCATCGCTTAATTCCGATATCTGATTTTGTAATCTCTGCCTGGCTATGATGTAATCCAGCTGGAATATTCCCGTACGCCCAAGCCTCTTCTAAGTATCCCTCCTCCGTTTGCGATTTCTGAAAAGTGTAGCGTGATTACCAGCTGAAAACACCTGCAGAACTCAATTAGCCCTTCTCCTCTCTCTTTCCTATTACCAAACCCATACTCTCCTGTAACTCTTTCTTCTGCTCCTTCCCCTACAACCGCATTAATTTGCTATCGATTCTGATGAGAACAATCTTATCACTGAATTGGTTGGGAAAATTCACTCACTGCCCTACTTTCCTATTCATGAAGGCTCCTCCTCCCGTTATATCATTTTCTGCTGCTGTTGATGTTACCCTCATTACAGCTATACTGAGGGTTTGTATTTCCATTTTCATAGTTTCCATGCCATATTCGAATTTTTAACATTCCACTATCCGACACATAGTATATTACCCATTCGTTGGTTATTCAATATTTTTCTCGTGGTTACCTCACCTTTTGACAGTCCTCTCCTGGAGATACAAATGGATGACAAATGCGCGATCTTTTGTCAATGGAGAGATTATTATGACACTTCTTCAATTACAGGCGACATGTCCTGTCAATATAAACTGTGTGTCTCTAACGCAGTGGTTTCCGTTGCCTTATGCATAATGGACACCTATTATTTCATATGAGAAATGCAGACATAATCTCCTGTTATGGTCTGGCAAATTGGAGCAACCCACTCATTTTTCCGTATGATACAGTAGGCTTTCATTATGCTGGTAAATGCAGAAATAAAATTATATTGTAAAATCATTTCACAAAGTTATCAAAACGCAGACTGGCTTCAATACAAATAATGAATGTGCAGCACTTACCCTGAAGTGTGAGTACGGTTTACAGCAGCAACTCCAACGGATGTTTGCTGTGTGCTGTACCCATGGGTGACAACAGATGAATGCGTCTTCATTTGTTTACACCATCTTTTTCTTCGTTTGTAACAGCAAAGAGCGTGCAGTTGAAGATATGTGTTTCACAGTAGCTAAGATAATCAAGTGCTCGTAACTCTTAAGGTAAACATTTTAGAGTCCATGTTTACTGGAACTTTTTTCCTTGCTTGGTTCACAGTACCACCTTCTACAATATGGAATACATTTTTAACACTATATATTTTATTAACTTCCTAATGCGTTTGATCAGCTTAGACATACAATCTGTGTGGACAACATTGACGAAATACGTAGTATCAATCCACTAGCTGAGTACCCCAGACTGCCTGGGTATGCAATTATTACAATCTTCTATTGGTCCATTGCCTCTTTCCTTCTATCTCTGTCTGTCTCCGCCCCCCAGTCTATCTCACCCACCCTTCTGCTCTCTGTCCATCTCCTCCTCCCCCCTCTCTTTGTCCATCTCCTCTCTTCACTCTCTCTACCTATCTCCTTCTCCTTCTTTTCTCTGTCCGTCTCCTCTCCTTTCTTTGTCCATCTTCTCCTCCTCCTTTTCTCTGCCCATTACTTTCCCCCCCCCCCCCCCTCCTCTCTCCGTCCATCTCCTCCTCTTCCCTTTCTCGTCTATTTCCTCCACCCTCTCTCTCTGCTCCTGGTATCTGTTTCCATTTCCTCCATTCACCTCTCTGTCTCTCCATCTCCTCCTCACCCCTTTTCTTCTCACTTTATCTCACCTCCCGAGTAGGCTGTTTCTCGTTACTGCCCCCACAGCATTTTTTCCCAGATAGCAAGGAGTATGTTCACCAAGTTCAGGAAAAGTCAATCAAGGGGTTCAGTAGGAGTTTTTCGTACACGGCTTTGCCCGTGAATACTCATGTCACACATAATTCATAAATATTTAACACATTTGTTCACATATATCAGGTGTGTTAATAGCGAATTTCCCCCTGCAGTTTATTTTTCACGTAGCTCAAGGCTTATGATGTCATGTCTCTTAAAGTGTGTGTCATACAATGACATAATATTGTAGGTAGATCCAGAGTGTATATATGGATAATATCTGTGAAATTTGTTGCGAATAGAGTTAGTAGTAAAGCCGTAATAAACTAAAACATCACGCCTTGTGTGACAGTTTTACTGCATGAACAGATAAAATGTAGTAAATGATAAATTTTGGTTGCCTATGTGAATCTGGAAAAACGTAACAGCTATCCTGGCGACATAGCGTCGCAATCCTGCAGGCCCATTTCGACCAAGGAGACAAAATGTTTTCACAAGCCTGAAAGATATTGACCTCACAGGAAGATCCACAGGAAACATCACGAGGACACCTGCAGAACTAGCGGCATGTACTCTTCTCAGCCTGGCATCGGTCCATCGGGAGTAGATGAAAGCAATCGTAAAAAGCTCTGCAGCTGGCCCCTGGGACATTGCACCATAGCCCACTATGAGCTCCCCTCTGCCTGTGGCTAGTGGACCCACCGTGGGTCAGACCATGTGCTCTATCTCGCCTTCCGTTGCGTAAAAGCGCAGGCCGAGCCTCTTCTGGCTTGACCAATATAACTGCTCCTGCGTCCCTCCAGGTTCTCCGAATTGGCACCAATGAAGCAGATCAGTAGCAGCTGTGACAGTCTGACAAAACACACGCTCGGTTTCACCACCTCTCATTGCTTCATGCAATTACGTATCGTTGAATTCCGTATGACTGCCACTGTCTACCGCCTTCAATATGCACCGTAGCTCACACAGACTTCCTAAGAAAATGAAAATACCCTAAATATATGTTTCTGAAGGACTAAATAAATGAAGTGGAAGAAAAGGTGAGTCCCAAAATTTTGGCGTCTTTCGAACCCCTCCATTCACAGTAAATTTTTTCGTGGGGCATGTTCTACTTAAATTTATATAATGGGGCATGGGCAAGAAAAAATTTGAATTTCATGATTACTTGCACATACATTAATCTGAATAAAACATAAAACAAGGAAGGGGACAACTTTGCCAACCATAAGAGAAATGAAACATAATAATCCAATTCCCAGGACACATTCTCAGGAAGCCCAGCAGATCTAGATGTATGCACTTTACGGCTGAATAAAGAGCTGAAGGACGTGCTGGATGGCCGGCCGGTGTGGCCGTGCAGTTCTAGGCGCTTCAGTCTGGAACCGCGTGACCGCTACGGTCGTAAGTTCGAATCCTGCCTCGGGCATAGATGTGTGTGATCTCCTTAGGTTAGTTAGGTTTAAGTAGTTCGAAGTTCTAGGGGACTGATGACCACAGCAATTAAGTCCCATAGTGCTCAGAGCCATTTGAACCATTTGCCTTGATAACCTCAGAACCCAGCAATTGGAGCATTGGAAGTGCCACACGACTTCACAACAGTCAACCCTTTCCAGAATGAGATTTTCACTCTGCAGCGGAGTGTGCGCTGATATGAAACTTCCTGGCAGATTAAAACTGTGTGCCCGACCGAGACTCGAACTCGGGTCCCGAGTTCGAGTCTCGGTCGGGCACACAGTTTTAATCTTCCAGGAAGTTTCAGTCAACCCTTTATTTGACTCTGCATGTCATTATCATTTAAACAAAGTGCTGAATCATATTTGGAACTGTGGGACTGGTGTATTATTTAGAGCTCTGTGGGCAATGGCAAGTAATGTCTCTGGGCATGGGACAGCCGTGGACAGTACTGAACATCCTTCCCTCCTATCAAAAGCAGCATGAAATGTAACAGTAGGCTCTCCTTCTACATCTACATTTATACTCCGCAAGCCGCCCAACGGTGTGTGGCGGAGGGCACTTTACGTGTCGCTGTCATTACCTCCCTTTTCTGTTCCAGTGGCGTATGGTTCGCGGGAAGAACGACTGTCTGAAAGCCTCCGTGTGCGCTCGAATCTCTCTTAATTTTACATTCGTGATCTCCTCTGGAGGTATAATTAGGGGGAAGCAATGTATTCGATACCTCATCCAGAAACGCACCCTCTTGAAACCTGGCGAGGAAGCTACACCGCGATGCAGAGCGCCTCTCTTGCAGAGTCTGCCACTTGAGTTTGCTAAACATCTCCGTAACGCTATCACTGTTACCAAATAACCCTGTGACGAAACGCGCCGCTCTTCTGAATGAGCATATTCCCAGCGCAACATGCAGCAGTTATACGAAACATCCTTATGCTGCTGAGCGAAAACATTTGGTAACGGCAGCAGCAAAAATACTGTGATAAAAAAAATGGTTCAAATGGCTGTGAACACTATGCGACTTAACTTCTGAGGTTATCAGTCCCCTAGAACTTAGAACTACTTACACTTAACTAACCTAAGGACATCACACACATCCATGCCCGAGGCAGGATTCTAACCTGAGACCGTAGCGGTTGGGCGGCTCCATACCTTAGGGCCTAGAACCGCTCGGCCACACGGGCCGGCTACTGTGACACAAACTTAGTCGTAAATATAAAGTAAAATATTATTATTCTTTTTACTCTGTTCAGCTTGCAATATGGGACACCGAATACCATTAGCGTGCTGATTGTTTGTCTCGTAGCTCTTCAAAACAAAAGCCCGCATCTCGTGGTCGTGCGGTAGCGTTCTCGCTTCCCACGCCCGGGTTCCCGGGTTCGATTCCCGGCGGGGTCAGGGATTTTCTCTGCCTCGTGATGGCTGGGTGTTGTGTGCTGTCCTTAGGTTAGTTAGGTTTAAGTAGTTCTAAGTTCTAGGGGACTTATGACCACAGCAGTTGAGTCCCATAGTGCTCAGAGCCATTTGAACCATTTCAAAACGAAAGACGAGTTAACAAAAGAAGTGTTGGCTTTATCAGTCCTCTCAAACTGCGACTGGCGTATTAGGACATTTTTCTTGCAGATAGCAGATCAATTTTGATTCCTTTAACTTTCGGCCAATATGGGAGGCATTTCAAGAGGGCCTGCGTGTATGGTACTTCTTGCCGGTTGTGTCAGTTAATTGGAGGAAGCCTCTGTCGGAGGCGTGAACGTGGATTTGCTTAACTAATCAGTATTGTTTCTCAGTTGTAGATTCTGGCCTCTCTAAATTGCTGAGCATGTACTG